>NW_022589714.1:28399598-28727046 GCF_004348235.1 Phoca vitulina
CAGGAACCCAGGATCACACCCGCCCCCCATCCAGCCCTCTTAACCCCAAACTCCCCAAAAAACAAAAAAAAAAAAAAAAATTTAAAAAAAAAAAAAAAAAAAGTCAGATGCTAAGAAATAATTTGATCTCTCTTTAAATTTTCTCATCAATAAAATAACAGTTTGGCTAAGTAATTTATATCCCACTTAGTTTTAGTATTCTTTGATCAATTTTAGTCATCTTCAGAGGTAGAATCCCAGACTAGCTAATTTCACATCAGACATTTTTCGTCATAGTTTTTATTTAGTTTTAAAACGAGAACACACCCTTTAGTCAGCTATTTAGACAGTAGAGAAAGTTAACCTTCAAAACTGCATGCATACTGGGCATGTTTGCATACTGTATATGCCTGATTATACGGAGAACATATAATCATGATATGATCATATAAAAATGATATCTGCCTTACCCAAGTAAAAGATCCAAAAAATTAGAGGGAGAAATTGAGTATTTATATAATGGATTTTTTTTTTATAAACACGGCTATATAATGAATGCAGTTAAATAATACAAAAAATTTACTCATATAATTATGTGTATATATTTTAATCATGTCATATAAAATATTTATATAGTGATATTCCTTGTTTTACTCTCAAAATACGTATGTGAAACTTTCAAGCTTTTTACATGCATGTTTGACATCATGTCTATTGCTGTATTTTGAGTCATATATCACAATACTACAAACCACATCATCTTCAGGTTCATCTTTGAAAAATAGCATTTTTTCAATCTGTGTATGATACTGTTATTGGAAATATCATGTTATCAAAAGCACCAGTATGTACACATTTTTTTGTTATTGTTGTTTGTTTTTAAACTTTTCTAGATGGATAAATGTTATATCCACAATGCAACTTTTGACTCTATGCTTATATAAGTGATTTTTAAGAGAGTGACTTACAAAGACAGCCAATTATTGGATTTTTCAAAACAACACACCCAGGAAGAGTTACTGAATTTCCTTGTGTGTCTTCTTTTTTCTGCCCCCTCCTTATCCTTTCCTCCCTGCACCCACCCTCATTCTGCTCCTTCCCTTATCATTGTTCTTCCTCCTTTCTCCTTTAGTTGTAACCAATTCTATTGCTAACATCTCTAAGCATCCCCAAATAACCTTGACTCAGGTCGTTTGATCGTAATGTGCCTCCCCAAATAATACTTTCCCAAACTTCACAGGTCAAAATTAAGTAATTTAGAGCCATCTGTGTTATGACACACCATGTAAAAATTCACCTATAATTTGCCTCTCATTTAGATAGATATTCAGATTATATTACATTTGGTCTTTACAAAATCTTTTAAGGCAGGGGTTACCATACTATATTTTAAACATTATGGAAACTGAGACTGAGGACTTCCTTAATTATTCAAGCTCTGTCTGATCCCCAAATCCTTTTTATCATTACATTACATTGATATTTACATAAAGGTGGTAAGATAAATTTTAGCTCTCCTGTTGTCACATTCTTAAATATGTAACTTCAATTTTCTCATTCCATCAATCTATATTTTCGAGTTGTAAGTATGATGACAATTCAAAGTTTGTTGAATTTTGGCTCCTGCTGTTTAGTCCTTAGTGAAATACCCATGCTTCCTACCCTTCTAGTATTTTCAGACTCCTAAGGCACATATACAAAACTCTTTCCTCTCTCAGTAAAATGTAAAGCACCTTTCCAAATCAGTATCTACAGTCTACCAATTTCCCATGCCTAGACATGTTTAAGCCTCTGGTCATGATTAAAGTAAGATCTGCACAAATGTGTTTGTACCAAACTCTAAATGTGTGTATGTATGTATCTATCTATATACATATTATTCACCTTTGAGTAACTATTTTTAATATATTTATATATTTCACATGCAAGAAGTGTATATGTATGCTACAAATCTTTTATCTATTACATATAACTGTATTTAACAACTGCATGATGATTTCATTTAGCTGTATAAGAAATTATTATGCTGATTTATATCATAGTCTAGACAAATATTCAAATTCTTTCTGAAAAAGAAAGATACAAATTTTAGTGATTATGAATTATTTTAATCAATATAAGTTTACTTTCACATATTTGTTTTTGAAAACATTTCAATGTTGATAATTGCTATAATGTAAACAAACACAGAACATTCACATCCAGGATGATTTCTGCCTGTAAAAAAATATTTTAAAATAGTGTTATGGGTTGGATTGTACTCCCCTCTTTCCCCCAATCCATATATTGAAGTCTGAGCCTCCAGGATCTCAGCATGTGACCTTATTTGGAGATAGGGTCTCTAAAGAGATAATTAAATTAAAATGAGGCAATTAGGGTGTCCTTATAAAAAGGGAAATTTGGACACAGAGACACACACAGAGGGAAGATTATATGAAAGACACAAGGAAAAGATGACCAACTATAAGAGGAGACAGGCCTAGAACAGATACTTCCCTCATAGCTCTCAAAGGAACCAGCCCTACCAACACCTTGATTTGGACTTCCAGCCTCCAGAACTGTGAGACAATAAATTTCTGTTGTTTAAGCCACCCAGTCTATGGTACTTTGTTATGGCAGCCTTAGAAAGCTAACACAATACCATTGTGAAATATTTGCTTATACACATCCATGTAAATGGACTTTATTGCCTTTGCTGGAATGCAGATTTTAATTTTAGTTTCATTATTATGATTATAAACAATATACAGAAATTTTATTATGGATTTATTTCTGCTACAAATAAATATATTTTTCTGCATATATATTTTCTCTCTACTGCATTCCTTTTAAATGAATTAATATTTTAAAATAACTTTTATTAGATATTTCAAGAATTCCAATAAAAATGTCAGGTAAAAATAGTAAGATGGGGCAACATTAACAGGTTTATTTTATACTGTTCGTAGGACATAGTATTTCTACTATTTCCAGTGATTTAAGTTCCATTTTTAGTGGAGTGATTTTGTACTTCAAAAGAAATCGCATCTAATTTTCTACAGAACGGGTAGGGATTTATTTTTAAGAGACTGCTATGAAAGGTATTACATGAGTGAAAATCGCAGAATTGTTACCATTGTGTTGATTAATAATAGACTTGATTCTTCCAAAGTGTATTCTGTTGTCTGTAGGTAATGCAGAAGAGCTTCTAGAAAAGGAGAGAGGAAAAATTAAAGAATAGCAATTATCAGTCAAAAATAAAATAGCTTTGCTCAGGAATAGGAACCCATGGAGCTTATGAAAGCAATTGAAACTTCAAAATTTTTCAGAGGGGTAACTAGAAATATATGGATTTTTCAAACCCTACCATCTGCCTTGATTTACCTTCCAATGAATTGAAAGTTGCATCTCTGAAATTCAGATATTTAGGGCTTGCTTGAATCCTCTGGCTGATGCTTTTTCTAAATATAGCCATTAAAATTGAAACCATTTTCTTCACAGACATGCTTGAAAATTTGGGTATTTGAATGTGGATAGTTTGGGGATATTTTTCTGGAAAAATAGCATAATTTAAAAATAATAGAAAATATTACCTGGATAACTACCTAAAGACATTTGTTACTTAGTGGAAATTGTTCTCAAATTTTACCTCTTTGTTCTTTTTTGTTCTTCAAATGTTTGTTTATTTCATGCCAAGGTGGTGGCATTATAAACTCTGCAGAGCTTAGTAGAACATTTATGCCATATTTCAAATTGAAAGCAGGCTTGACAGCAGGGTAGGACTTGAGTATTTCCCAAGCTACAGGGTGACTCCTTCTGTTTCAGAAGCCGATAATGTGATTAAATTATTCCAATAGTATAGCTTCAAAGATACTCACCAAATATCTCAAGAATTTAAGGATAATTTGTATTTTCTCAGATTCTGTTTACTTGATGAGTTTTCCAAGTTAGGAAGAAGAGGGAGAATTGGATTGATATCCCATCACACTATGAATATAATGGGTCCTTAAAATCCAAGTGAGAACTAGTGGAATATTTTCATTGCATTGTAGTATATGCTTGCCATATGTCTTCAGTATCTCAAACTGAGTCCCGTATTAGATATGAAAAGATGTCTGTACCCCTCCTTTTGGTAAACATTATGATTAAATTGTGAAAGAGAATGAAAGTTGCATCCTTGGGACTAGGGTAGCTGGATGATTTAAATAATCATAATTTTAACTTTTATTTTAAAGAATGAAATAAATCAAGTTGAAATTTTAACTTCTCTAGGTTAGTGAAAGAATGAATTTTATTTTATTTTAACTTCTCTAGGTTAGTGAAAGAATGAAATAAATCAAGTTGAAATAAAAAAATGAAGATGCAGCTTCTAAAACATTGAGAATCTTCACTTCTGTTAAAAATAATTAAAATTTTCAATGATAATAGAGTATTTTTCTTAAGAAATAATATATATACATAATTGGGTTTTACTCAAAATTTGCTTTTTACATTTTGTAAGCCACCTTTGAAGTGACTTGTGTGATGCAACTAGATGGCAAATGCAGAACAGTATTTAACATGGCTGATTATGACATAGCTTTGCCTTTCCTCATATAAATAATATGGTCTTACCCAGATTCAGCACAGGATCAAACGTCATAAAAATGCATAATAGTATATTTCTGTGCTACTTTGAAAAAGAGCTGTTGTAAGGATGAAATGTCCGACATACGTAACTTTTAGATCAGAAGCTGCCTGTAGTAAGGAAATAATAAATAAAAAGCAGTTCACTATAATTCAACAAATGTTCATACATTTGGAAATTTAATTGCTAAAGTTAAGATTGATAAATGTTAATCACAGTGACACTGTGGAGAGTATTCCAAAACATACACTTTCATAATCATAGCCATTACTGTCCCCAGGTGTCTTATGCCTGCAGAAGATGTTAAAGCAAGTCAGGGAGCATCTGCTGCTCCATTCATGGGATTCATCCTTTAATCCAATGGTGCAGTCTGAGAGCCTCTCTTGGCCTTTGGTATCCATAAAATAATTATATAATCAAAATGGAAAATGAAATAAAAAATAAAAATATATATTATATAATGGAAAAAAACCCCAAGTATAATGAAAATGAAAAATAAGGGAAAACTATCTCTAAAGCAGATGCTTGCATCACATCCTGCCCGTCCCTGCTCTGTTCCTTCGACAATCCACATTCATCCAAATTAGAGTAGCTACTTTCCCTTCCATTTCTACCCAGTTTAACCCTTGCTAGTGCACTTGCCAGGGAAGGCTACTTACTGACAGGGGTTTCAGGGAACACTGATTATCAGAGCCCAAATCTAGACCACTAAGTCAGTTTGTAAAGGCCAGCGAAGAGCAGGAAAATGGAAATTACTTTCAGCTATTACTAATCTGCACCAGATTTGGGTTGGAGGCCAACAATAAAAGGCTCTGTATCTTATTACTCATCACTTGAGTCCCTTGTTCCCCTTGTTCTTTAATTAACTTTTGTTATTTTTTTAACTTTTGTTATTTTAAAGAGTGCTTTTGGAATGTTTTCACTTAAGTATAGGAAATGATGATCTTTGTTCACACTTTTAACTTTTTTGTTGTTGTTCTGTTTCTCCTTAGGGATGCAGATCTGTTCCTGTTAGACACAAGGAAAGCCCAAGCTTTAGATGTGGGTTGGCTTGTCTTTGATATCACTGTGACCAGCAATCATTGGGTAATTAATCCACAGAATAATTTGGGTTTACAACTCTGTGCAGAAACAGGAGATGGTAAGCAATGAATTTCAAATATTTCTTTTGTGGCGTTAGTTTTGACACATTAAGAGTTACAGCTTTCTATATAATTTAACCAAGATAGAATACAATGTTTTATACTTATGATGTGCAAGGTAGCACCTGCCATAGGATAGTGCAATATGTTAATTAGTTAATTGATTTGTAAACGTATTTTCCCAACACACGTTTATTTTGAGGCTCTGTAGTGGGGATGGAGGGGTAAAGAAGAATTAGATATTGTTTCTGGATCTCAAGAAGTTTTTAATCTAGTATTGAAGACGTGTACACAAACAAGTAGCACTACTGTAATATAATAATTCCAAAAGAAAGCTATATACAAAGTGCTATGGATCTATGTCTTGATTATGATGGTAGTTATACAACTATTTAGTTTGTAAGAATTTATAAGCTGTACATTGAAATAAATGTTATTATATGTAAAAGATATCTCAAAATGACTAAAAATAACAAAGATATATATGTATATATATTATATGTATACGGTGGTGTTAGGGAAACAGACAGAGGAGTTATTAATAATACAAAGGGAGAAGGGAAGATGGAGATAGAACAAAAGAGGCACAAAGTACTGCAGAAAATAAACATCGTTAGGTCTTAACATATTCCAATATTTGGTCAAAGACAACAGCTCCAGAAACACCTGTTGGGTGGGAGGGTCTGTAGGAAATCTTCATTTTGAAGAAGCTCCAGAAATTATTGTGCTCCCAAGTATTCATTGAGCACCAGTGTGTGGTATGCTTGGCTAGATGCTGGAGATAAAACGGTAAGCAAGTGCAGAAATCACCTCGTGAGGCTTGCAGTTGAGTGAGGCTCAGGTAGTGATCACATAGATATATTAGTGAATGGGTGATACTGCATACTGAGAAGAGCCCAATGGATTTACAAGTATAGATCAGTGAGTGAGTCTAAACTACAGTCTTAAAGATCAGGAAGATGTGATTAGGGGAAAAAGTCAGGGGCAGGCCTTTCAGACAAATGCAACAGAATTGACCAAGACTGCGGTAAAAGGGGCCTTTGCACATTCCAGCAGGAGGCCAGGGAAGCCCAGGCCAATTTATTCAGAATCTTGTCGTCCTTTGATCACTCAAAGAGTCCAAAAATTTTAAATCCAAATCTGGACTTTCAAGTCATGTAAAATTATATTTGTCATGATAAGAGGATAGAACATAATTTATTTAATGATTTGTTAGTACTTTTTACATATTTAGATGTAGACCAAGTGGGCTAATGTTGTGCTCTTGCACCACACCCTGCGAATGTGAGGGCCAGGCACAGGGAGGGTAGTTTATAAAGGGATGATTAATTAGAGGGTGTGCCTTATTTAAGCTTTACTGCCTTTAGTTTTCTGCAGGCTCAGGCAATAGACACATTAGCCCTAGAGTTTGCCCTACTCAGTCCTCTGCTATATTACACTAAAGTCTTGCTTAAAAAATACAGAGTTAAGTAGAAGTTAGGTCTGACTTGGATCTCTTGCAAGGGCATTTATTGCTATAAGCAATAGGACTTCAGAGTGACATTGTTTTACCTATATAACCAGATTTACAGCCTAAGAATAATATTATAACCAATGTTGGTACTCCAAGGATTGCATATATGAAATGAGGCTGACAGGTACAAATTAAATTTATTACAGAGTTCATCTAGTGAAAGTTTCACGCTTCAGATCTTGATCTAGAAAAAGAGTTCTTAGTGTTATTGACCAGTTTCAGGCATTTTCCCACTAAATCTAGACTTTTCCATAGATTTTAATAACAATGCTGAATTTTAATATTTTTAATGAACAATTCAAATACTTTGAATTATAGGCTATTTTCCAATTATGGCTTTGAGATTAACATTAAGGATTTTCAGAGTTCAAGCATTATAAATGTAGATGGAGAAAAGCCCATATTTAAATAATCTTGCAGGAATTCTTACAATGTTAAACTACTGTACATTTATGGTCAGAAATGTGACTGGGAAATCAGCACTGTGGGGGTGAGCCGTCGTTTCTTCCCTGGTATGTGGCCCAAAGAAGAAAAATTAAATTAGTGGTATGTGTTTCTCCCAGTCTTCTCCTTGGGGAGATGCTTGAAATGTCTAAACAGCTCAAGAGATCTATGATATATGATCAGCCTTTTCATTCCCTACCCACTCACACCCCACTTGAAAATTCTGAAATTTCTCTCTTCTGTTTTTTTTTCCACTCCTTCTTCTGTATTGGTTCTCTTTGCTTTACTATCCATATAATTTGGCTTCTGTCTTGCTTTTAATTTATAGTTGACTAGTTCTTGGGAAGAGAAGGTCTCTTCCCAAGAATATTTTATATTTTGGAGTTCCCCCCTCCTCGATTTATTTCTCTTATATATATTAATTTTACTTTAAATTATTGTGGTATTATATATGGGGCTTTGTGTTTGCTTTTGAATCTAAAATAAATATTTCACTTTTTTCAAAGGCTCCCCAATCTTTTATTTAAGAGTTAGGTTACCTATAGCCTTTGTTACTTTTCTTTATCTCTTTAATATTGTATAATATGAAAATATTAAAATGGTTAAATGTGCTAGGCAAGCTGGCTTTGTGCATTTAAGCAATACTTAAAACACATTTTCACCAGAGCTGGAGCATATTTGGTCTTGAGAAATAAAGTGACCCTCCTGGCACCTTAGTTTTATTAAATGCAACCTCACGGAGAGTCTACTTGTGACATTTCTCTATTAATATGGATAACCAGGTGCTTCAGCTTATTATTGCTTCATTCATTACTACTGCTGATGTTCTCAACATGATACTGCGATATTGCTTCAAACAGAGCAAACAAACTATCTTTAATTTGCAATAATGGATTCTGCATACATTTACTTTTCAGCAAAAGTAATTGGTAGTCATGACTGGATGATACTCAGGAAAGTTTGCTTTCAAATTCATTTGTGGATTATCTACTTATTCACTTGTTTGACATAAAATTATTGAGTACCTATACAGGGAAGACAACATGTTATAGGGCAATATAATCTGGGAGACAGACATAGGTAGCTAATTTTAGAAAAAGTCAAGTGCCCTAAATGCTAAAAACAGTGATATCATCAAGACACTCTAGGAAAATGGAAGAGAGAGGATTAATTCCAGATAGGACAGAGCCAAAAGTTCTGTGGTTCGGGTAACTTTTAAGCCAGGTCAGTTGAATAAGATTCAAAGAAATGGAGGTGAGAAGAGAGGGAGTTGTGAGAGTATGTGGAGTGGTGGTGAGAACAGGAAGGGAGAATTCATTCCTGAATGACGAAACACTGTGAGTAAATGCAGAGAATGGCAAAATGGCATTGTATAGTCTGGAAAAAGTCAATAGTTCAGAGTTGGCTAGGACAATATTCATGTCTAAAATGTGACTGCAGATGCTATTAGGAAAGTGATTTGGAGGCAAATCATGGAGGGAAAATGAAATCTCACTTATGTATAATATGTTCTTGTTGCTTGATCACACGTCATAAAAGAACCAGGCCTGCTGCTTTAATCAATCACAGCAACACCATAGTGATTACATGTTTGAATGAATGTCAGTTTCATGAGGTCATAGGATGTGTATTGCTCCTTCACAGTTGCACCCTCTGTGCTTGGTACAATGAAGGTTGTGGGTAGGTATTAGAAACATGTCTTGAATGATCACTGAATGAGTTTTCGACTTAAAAGACTTTTATACGCCACCTGCCACTGAACACGTTACTCCTAAGAAGACATTCCAAAGTGTAACTTTTGGGTGATTATTAACCAAATCAGTTTGGTGTAACTCAGGGGCAGAATTTTGTACCCATCTCACAGTACAGTAGTTAAAATGGTTTCAGTTATAAGGTGAGGAGAAAATCAATGATGTATATTATTAAATTTTTATTATCCTGCTCCTGCAAAAAAAAAAAAAAGAAAAAAAGGAAAGAGGCTGAAGTATATAGTTTGGAAATCAAAAGATTGCTGAAATCAAAGGTAGCATTATGATTCCTCAGAGGAACTGTGAAAACTATGTCAGTTTATGAAATACTCTTTTTAGAAATTTACAAATGAACTGCTGTGGATTTGGCAGGAGAGTTTAAGGATATTTTATTGATTCTTTTTCATACAGAATAATTCTCCAAACTCCACATGTTTGTTTCAGCAAAATAAAGCAAACATATGAGCAGGCTAACAAAAAAGAAACACTGCTGCTTCTTAATGGTCAAATCTAGAGATTCCAGACAAGTGGTTGGATCCACTTGTGCAAAATCAGTTTCAAAGTTCTCAAGCATTCTCTCATGGTGGTTACTAAATCTCTGTGATAAGATAGGTACTCTTTTTTAAATAGCAAATGAGGGGTGCCTAGGTGGCTCAGTCATTAAGCGTCTGCCTTCAGCTCAGGTCATGATCCCAGGGGCCTGGGATCAAGCCCTACATCGGGCTCCCTGCTCGGTGGGAAGCCTGCTTCTCCCTCTCCCACTCCCCCTTGCTTGTGTTCCCTCTCTCACTGTCTCTCTCTCTGTCAAAAAATAAAATCTTTAAAAATAAATAAATAAATAAATAGCAAATGAGTAGGCTTAGGTCTGGTTTATAATTTATTGTAAGATTTTCAGCTCACCAAATTATTAAAAAATACATTAATTGTCTGACTTATTAGGTCTTTATTAAGATTGTTGATAAATCTATGGTATCATTATCCTTTGTACATATATACGTACAGTTTATTACACAGATAGCAATTTAACTGAGATTTTAAGACTTAGAGTTTCCCTCCAAACACTATAATTTCCCACTGTTTGATGCTTTATATAGTTTAAACCTTCCAAGTAAATTAATTCTTTTTTCAAACTTGGGTTTATAGAATAATTTAGAGATGGAAAAACAAAGAGAGTATTTTTGGGTTCATTAGGATGTCTTTTAAAAGATCCTATGTTTTCAGACATTTTAGGTTTGGCAATACTCAGAATGAATTTTGCCAATGACTTTTTTCCCTTTCTATTCAAACCCACTTATACGTCAAAGAAAATTCAATCCGTATGTTTCTGATTCATTTGTATTCAAGTCATCAAAATGTTGTTTTGTCAGAGTATTGTTTAATGTCCAAGAAACATTATAAAGTTCTTTTTTTAAATAAGATGCTAATATCCATTTTTCTTCGAATGAAGTTGTGGCATAATCTCCAAGTGTATCAAGGTAAAAATTCAGATTTATAGATAGAGATTTCAAAGTTTCACTAAATTTTGTAGCCAAATCAAGAAAACAGATTTCAGAGGTATTAAACTCTCAATTTAAATTCCATTGTAATTGATGCTTAAATATAAGATAAAGAAATTTATAGTTATTGCTACAGATAAGAGAATTTAAAGTTTTGATTCTTATCTTTTTTGATATTTAATTTAAATAAGGAGGGTAAATAAAGAGAACAAATAGCTCCATTCTGGAAATATAAATTCTAAGAAGAAATCATTAGGAAAACTAGATTCAAATCTTGGTTCTGACAAAGTAGCTCATATTTTAGCCATAGCATTAATAAAATGTGTAATAGTAATTACTTCCAAGGACAGTGTGATGCTGTATTAGGTGATGGTACCTGGCACATGGTAAGACAGCAATAAAAAGTCCTTATGCTGAATATCAGGATGAGAGAATGCACAGAGACTTTGCACTTACTCCAGGGGGCACTCCATTTAACTTAGGATAGATTTTGTTTGTTTGTTTGTTTGTTTTTACTAAGGAGGTTGTACAGATGATTGGATGATTTAAGGGAGTTTTAGATAATGACAGTCCACTGGAAAAAGGTAAGATTATTGATATGTTCTTAAACTTTGAGTTAGCAGCATAGTGTATAGACAGCTATGTTATTATGCTGCTCATGTCTAATAACTTTGGCTGATAAAGTGATTATTGGTAGGAAACTTTTAAATATATTCCAGTCTGGGGTATGAAGTCAATAGAGGTGAATGCTCAGAGATATGCATCATGACTAATTGATTGCTTGTATTGGTTATATATTCATAGGTACCAGAGATTATCAAATTATTAGTACTTAATATAGTAGCTTTCTTGAGTCCCAATCATCTTATTCTTAGAAAATATAGATATTTAGGGAATAACTAATTGCCTCAATGAAAATAAGGGAAACAAGCTTTTTGTCACTTGATAGGCTTATACATATAGGGATAACTGATTAAAGGCTGGCCTATATTACCATCAGAAAACATTTCCAAGGGTGCCTGGGTGGCTCAGTTGGTTAAGCATTCGACTCTTGATTTCGGTTCAGGTCATGATCTCAGGGTCCTGAGATCGAGTCCTGCCTCTGGCTTTGCACTTGGCACTGAGTATGCTTGAGATTCTCTCTCTCCCTCTCCCCCATCCCTCCCCCTGGCTCGTGCACGCTCTCTCTCTAAAATAAATAAACAAATCTTTAAAAAAAAAAAGAAAAAAGAAAAAATTTCCAACCCAAAGATGCTTCAGTATAAATTACTAGTATTTGGCTTCATGAGCCTATTAGCATCAAGATGGGTTCTTACAAAGAATGTAGAATTACAAGCAGTATTTTAATGTTTGTAGAACATGTGGCTAAAGAAATATTGGTAGTCTTTGCTAAAGAGTCTTTTCTAAATATGTTATGCTGATATTTATAGCACATTGCATAAAATCCCCACTATATAAATGCCATTTTCTATAAAATAATCGGAAGATGGAAGATATGAATTCATTGGAAGAACATCAGAGAAGATCTTCCTGGAAAGTCAAGGAAGCAAACCATTGTAACAGTTGCCTCTTCTCAGATTACAACCCATGCTGGTTAGCAGCTGTATTTCCCAGACATTGTAAAGGGGCAAAATTAGAGCATTTTTTTCTGCTTGTTAGTACACAAGTGTTTTCTCTGTTCTATTTTTAGAAATTACACATATCAGAGCTTTTCTAAAAGCACAATTTAATCTATTATTTTCACCAACGTTATTGTGCAAACTTAAAAAAAAAACACATTGACTTTAGTTATCAGTACTACTAGATTGAAAATGGGTATTTTTGAACTTTTAGTACCCAGGGTTCCAACTTGTGGGGGTTTTTGTTGCTGTTGTTCACTGCTGGAAATTGACAGCTGCTCCATCTACATTAATAATAAGGAATGGAATTAGTCATTTTTTCTGCAGCCTCGAGATGTGTGCTAATTGCTAATTTTCCTTACTAAGTGCAGAATAATTTAACATACCGATAAAAATTGTCTTCCAAATTGCAGTATCCTGCAATTTCTTTTAAATATGCTGTGTTAAAAAATTGGATTTTTAAAAAATTCCATGACATCTTTTGAATTACAGAGTATATATTCCTTTTTTTTTTTTGCTTTTCAAACTTTTTATTTTTTAATTTTTTATGTTTAAATTCAATTAATTAACATATAATGTATTATTAGTTTTAGAGGTAGAGGTCAGTGATTCATCAGTCTTATACAATACCCAGTGCTCATTACATCACATGCCCTCCTTAATGTCCATCACCCAGTAATCCCATCCTCCCCCACCCTCCTCCTCTCCAGCAACCCTTAGTTCATCTCCTATAGTTAAGAGTCTCTTACGGTTTGTTTCTCTCTCTGATTTTGTCTTGTTTTATTTTTTCCTCTCTTCCCCTATGATCCTCTGTTTTGTTTCTTAAATTCCACATATGAGTGAGATCATATGATAATTGTCTTTCTCTGATTGACTTATTTCACTTAGCATAATACCCTCTAGTTCCATCCAGAATATATATTCCTAATTAGAAAAATATATCTCAGTCCTCATGTCACTATATATTAAACAAATGTACAAGCTACTAACTTGAGATTCGTTTACCTTTATCGAATGCGAGCATGTTTATGTGAGACAGATGAAGAGTTCTTAATGTAATATCTGCTTAAATTTCATGTCCTGGAATCTGCTATTTTTAAATGGAAGTATTTGGTTAAATAAGTTTGTTGTGTTACCCTTAGGATTCCTAAGACAGTCGTTTTTACCTCAGAGGAAAAATCTCCAAATTAAGTCCCTGTGTTGTCAGATGGCTATTTATCTGTGCCAAGGGTCAGATGATCTATGTGGTTAGTTAATCTGAATATCAGCTGACATAGTGCTAATAAGTAGCAGAAGAAATTCAGAGATCAAGGGTGATATTTTTCTTTTTGTCCGGCTGTTTTGACTACAGTTCCCCATTATTTATCTAAGTTCAAAAAGCTGAATTATGTCCACTTATCAGAGGATCTTTTAAACATTTTGAGATTTGATAATATCCTCTTCCCTTATCTGAACTTTATCTTATAAAGCAATTAAGTCATTTTTGTTCATAAAACCATATGGCTCCTTTTTGCTGAATTTATGATGATGACAGTTGGTTTCAAATAAATAAATGAGTCTCCACATCCAAGAAACTGCAAGAATCACGTATCTTGCTAAGTGTTCTGAAAATAAGAAGGAACGTGTACGCCTATGATTTGTTCTAGGTAAATATTAGTATAAATGAAGTAGTTCTTTATGTACTGTTTAATGTTAAGGGTAATTAGAGCATACTTGCTTGACTTTTAGATGAATATTTAAGAATAAATTAGGAAGATCGTTGAAGAATAGTTAACTTCAAATACTTAAATAAATAAATAAGTAATATTGAACTTCTACCCCACAGTCCAGAAATGAAATCAATGTGGGAAGATAAAAAAAGGCAGATTTAGGTACAAGGAAAGAAGTGCCTAATAAATGAAAGTTGATGGCTGTGGAATTATTTGTACTGTGAGGGAATGAGCTAGATGTAACTGGAAGAATTTGCCATTTATTTGCCATTTTCTCTAGGCATCATTATATTGCATGAGATAATTTATCAGGTAATTGTAATTTATGAGCCTACATTTATACTTTAAGCTTTATACATATATAAATATTATATTCAGAGAGGGTGCAGTGAATAGAAATGTACCATCTTAAAGGAGCTTGGTATTAAATAGTTACATTCAAACCAAAACTCAAGATATATAAAATCAGAGATGGAGAAACTGGTAAAAGAAGCAAGAAATGTTAGACATCTCATGAACTTTCTTTTGGGGTAAGTGCATGTGTGTGTGTGTGAATGTGTGTGTGTGTGTGTGTGTGTGTGTGTGTGTAGGGAAAATAATCATAAACACATTCTCAAGGAGTCATGGGAGGAATCAGATATAAGTTCATAGTTGATAATCTATAATTATTAGTTTCTAGAGTGCTCTTGTGACAGAATTTAGAAGGATTATACTTTCTTTTACTTTAAGGGCCACAGTAACATTTTCAGTATTGTAATAAAACATAAAACTTAATCTAAATTTTTCTAGAATATTTTCTTTAAAGTGGCTTCTGTTTCTATCATAGTTCTATAGAATTTCTGTAAAATTTCAAAAATATTAAAACATAAATTAATCTATGGCAATGTATTAGTTTCTAAAAATCATTCTTTTAATGAAGCCATGGAGAGATATTTATAAGATGGCTAAAAGAAACAACTGCATTGGTCATTTTATGTGAATGATTCAGAAAGTTTCCATTGAGAAGAATTCCTGTATCTTTATGGTAAAAATGACTAGATGTCTACTGAAAATAAATATGACATAGATTTCCCTTGGGGCTTAAAATCAGTATTGTTAATTTTCCAAACCCATGTAGACTGTGACCTATGGGTTTTCTAACTCGTGTAATGTCTTAAAGCACATCAGAGAACATAAATCTTTCCTGTATGCTGTAGATTTTTGCTATTTTCCCACTGCATAGAAATGAGCAAAAACATCAATATGCCTTTCATGGCTAGAGTAACTAAACATAAATATTGGAGCACTGGTAAATTTGTACTTTGTTCAACCCAAGACCTTACTAATTCTCTTATTAGTCATGTACAGTTTTCATAAATACTTCATGTATTTTCCAACTCACTCTATTTATCAAAATTTACTTTCTGTCTATATAAAGACTCTGCTTTTTTGATACCCTGATTTTCGCAGTGTTTTTTTTTACCAACATCAATTATTCTTCCATGCTAATATTTCATATTTTTTAGTTCTTTATGATTAATCTAACTTTTACTTCCTAGATACATCTTTAGTTCATTCTAAATAAGTATTCGAGCCATGTGTTTGCTGTGATGGTCAATTGCAATAATATTAATAACTAATGGAAACTTAACATTTACTGAGAGCTTACTAAATGCCAGGCATTTTGCTAGCTCTTTAAATGGAATGTCTACTTTATCTTCATGATTATCCTATTTTGTACATGAGGAAACTCAGCCTTCGAAAGTTCAAGAATTTTGCCCATGAATCTAACGATGATTTATTTCCAGAGCCAGCTCTAATATACTATGGCTCTCACAAATTATATGAATTTTGTACAAATTCCAAACTGAAAAAAATAAATGTATTTTTAGAATTTCCAAATTAAAAAAACGCTATTAATAGTGATTGTTATGGGACAAAATTGAACTTTATGTTGGATCTGTTGGGAATTGCCTTTGGGTTTTTGTATTTTCTGTCTGGAATTAAACTGTGATCTGGCCTACAAAATGTAACAGCATTTTAAACATATTTTTTGTTTTCTAAATCTAACTACTTCAGCATTTCTTTCAGCCCCTTACATGATTATAGTTAATTTGACACACTCATAAATTGAGAAGGTAACTTTTCCTCTGCCAGTGATTCACTTCAACATGTAATTAAATTTAGCCGAATTTAATCTCTTTATTTTGAATTTAATAATGAACATCCCTTTCCCTTGCATGCTATGTCTTTCACTAATGTATTTTGATAGGTTCTCCTCCCATTTTCTCTCCCTTAGTCCATATTCCCCATCATGGAATCTTCGTATCTACCTCCCTCACTGCCCTTTTTAAGTGCCAGCTTGTGCTCAGGTTTGTGGTTGGAGGCAGGGTGCAGCAAAAGGACCCTGAGGCCAGTCAAGCATGCAGTTTCCAAATTTCATTCATTTATTATTTTACAAAAAATCAGTGTGAAGTTAATCCTTTCTTCCATCTCACCTTCCCACCTTCCAGCATCAAAGCTGACTGTGAGTTGGTATTGTTTCAACCCTAAAGAGATCTTGGACTACCTGAATTGTGTTTTGGGAGCAACACATTGGGGTAATTCTTTCCTAAAAAATTTGAAAAAAAAAATCCTCTGGCAATGAAACACGTTTTTAATTGTTCATTGTGTTCGGTTTTGTTTTTTTTTTTCCCTATAAGCAGAGCTTAATTGGGTGAACTGCTTTTCTAAAAACCTTGTATTTTGAGCAAAATGTTTAGAATGTATAGATCCTTTTGTTCTGATGGAAATGAAGAATCATGATTCTGATATCTTTTAAAATATTTATGTCTTTTTTTGATATCTAGATTATATTTTTTTCTCTGATCAGTACCCTGAATGGGCCTCTCGTAGCCTAATTTAGTCTTGTATAATGATTCGTAGAGAGAAAATAATTTTCCTTTATAAATAGATGTTGATTATGGAATATATTCAGTAATAAATGGAAAACCTCGAATATGCTGTTTTACCATGTCCATTATATATACACAATGTTTGAAAACTGGGTTTTAATGGCAGTTTTCTTTAATTTATAGTATGTATGTATTTCAATGAGAGACACATGGTAAACATAATTTGCTTATCCAAATTTTAGCATCGTAACTCAAAAACATACATGAAAAAGAGTTTTGAAATCAATGATTTAAAGTAAGCAGAGACAAACAGGAGTTAGTTAGTCTTGCTTCATTATCTGGTGAAAGATGTACTTTACCATTTTTTTAGATTGCCCTTAATGAAAAGGGATATGGAAGTGTTTGGCTACATCTGTATTTCTGTTTTTGATATTCCCTAATTCAGAACAGTAACTATGGATCACCAATCTTGCCAAACAAATGCCAATGTCAGGAATATATGCCAGTTTTTGTTGTTTGTTATATTTCTGATTCTAGACTCTAATTCTGGTTTAACTAATGATCTGAGGGGTAAATATTTTCATGGTAATATTGATTTAGGGCCATGAAGAATATGAGATTCTCCTTATTCTCACCATCCATTAGAGTTAACTCTGTCTTTCCCATTGGTCTTTCCATTGTGCGTTTAACTTATCGCTGACCCATATTTCTTAAAGACATATTCAAAAATAACAGCAGGGTTGGTTTTGCATCGTAAGTGGACAACACAATGGGAAGAAAAGAGAAGTTTAGTCGCTATAAGGCATGAGCAGTCACCGTGTTCTGTGCTGCTGAGAATTCAACTTTGGCACACCTGGCGAGAGCGCATGTGTGAGAGAGGAAGACCAAAAGAGAAACAAAAGCATACGACAACCCAGAGCCCATAGTTGTGTCGCAAGAGGTGATCAAAATTTGAAAGTAGAGGCAAAATACTTTGATAGGGAAGTGACATATCCCAGCTCCTTAAAAATGCTAATTTCTCTGTAGTGTGACTAGTTTCAATTTGAGTGGAATAGAAACTGAGGAAACCACCTGCCCTTTCATGGCTGGCAAGGAGTGTTGAATCCTTAGGTTCCTGCTTACTGAGGAAAGTCCGACCTTGTTATAGCAGTAGCTATAACACTGTTCTTCCAGACACCATGTGTGTATCACTGACAGATCTGAGACGGATGGTTTTCCTCCAGTCTTCCAAAGATGGAAAGCAGAGACTCAAAACAAAGCAAGAGCCCAACCAATTTTAACAAAGGGGAAGACTATGTACTTAAAAGAATGGCATACTACTTTAGGGTTCACAAGGCTGAGTTAAAAATCTGATCCTTCTCTGAGTCTTATTTTATTCATTTTTAAAATGTAACCCTTGTCTTATTGTACGGGGTAAATATGAGGCATATGAATCTATGTCAAGAGAAGGCAGCTGTTTTGTCGTTAGAAGTACTGAATGAGCTAAGCTTCTCAATTCCCAATTTTCTTGATCCTTTGGGAGGGCATGCTTATTACTACTTTTGCGTACCAGTTATATTTATATGTGGAAGTATTCACATGATTTGTCTCTGAAGTATTATAGCTGATAGAAATATGAAAGATCTACTTAGGCCATGAAATCAGATGCTACTGCTGACTCAGGATGATCACAATGTACCACTCTTGGAACCCAGCTGTTATTTTGTATGCAGACAGCTCAGAAGGGTGTTTTTACTCTGGGGAACATCATGGCATCATGGTGGTGTGACTGGTCCTTTATGTGAGGCAGGCCAGTTTATATTCTTGCCAGAGCTAGAGACATGAGAAACTGGTGAAGAAAAGTTCTGCTTTTTTTCACTCAAACATATGTTTTATGATCCAACCTTCATATGTGAAGGAAAGAATTAAATCCCAAAAGTCTTAACTCCTTTTTTTTTTTTTTCCCAAAAGTAGACACTGATCATGGTATATGTATTAGGTATCTCAGTATCAGCCCTTCATTGCAGATTTTGGATAATACCTTTTACTCTCTTCACTCTCTCTTATTAGGTGTCAAAATTCTCTTTTCATTTTGGTGGTATGGACTAAAGATTCAAAATTTTCTTTCATTTTGGTGGTATGGACTAAAGATTCTGAAGTGGCTTATGATCATTTCACAGGTTCATTTATCAAACTGGAAAGAAAGATCAAACATTTAATGAGCCATGCTTTTCTGTCTGATTCTTTTGAATCATATATCATACAAGCTGGTAAAAAAGAATGTTTCCTTTAGACACTCATCAGTTTCCCAAGTAACTGCATTAAGTTCATTTCAAAGACCACTTTCACCCACTAGAGATAAAATGAAGTGTGAAATTAAATTATTTTCACTTGCTATCAAACAAACTAAAATGAGTTTGAATTCTAAAAGCTTTTTTCACTGATATCTTAACACATCAAAAAAGTTTCTAAAGACCTTTGGGTTGATTTCTGCTGAAACTCTGCTTTGTTATATAGTTTTACTTAAATCTATGATTTTAAAGGAAAGAAGTGCGTGTGTGTGTGTGTGCACTTTTTTATTTTAAAAATCCCATAATAACTGGAAAAAAGGCTAAAAATAATTCACTCTTTTCATGGTTTTGTGAAAAGAATGTTTCTGCTTTCTTAAAATAAATGAGGACTGTAAGAGCAACTGCTAACCAATCTTTTGGGAACATGTGACAGATGATGTCTGTAAAGCTTGTAGGGTCTCAGGGGAAAGGCGCTATATATAAAGCAAAGAGCTATGAAAAAGTAAGTGCTTATATGAAGGTAAACTGCAGTTCCTAGTTTGAGATTCATATTTCCAGCAGCTGAAAATAAGGCTTGAGTCAAAGACGTTTGTTGGGCTTGTCAAGCCTGAGACAGTAAGCTTCCTCATCTCAGAATGATGTCCCATGGAAGGAGACCGATCATTTCCATCACCTTAGTCCCACCCTTGGTGCAATAAAACACTTGAATGTTCTGGACAGCTTCCACAACTAGGCACAAACCTGGCCCTGATCCTTTAGGTTTCTTGCCCCAGGCCGTCCTTCCTGAAGTCTCATGAGCTGCAGTTCTCAACTTTTTGCATCCCCCACCTCTACCCATCACACCCTGACTCATCATGCCAATGTTTCTAACCAAACACTCTATTTTTTTCTTCTAATCCCCACCACTTTCTCAAACTGTGGGGCATTACAGTGCCTTCAACAAAATGTTTAGAAAAAATTTCAAGTCTTTAAAAAAATTTTCTTTTAAGAAAGGGAGAGGGGAAGGAGGGAGGGCAGAAAGAGAGGGAGAGGGAGAGAGAATCTTAAGCAGGCTCCATGCTCAGCATGGAGCCTGACGCAGGGCTTGATCTTACAACCCTAAGATCATGTCCTGAGCTGAAACAAGTTAACTGACTGAGCCACCCAGGCGCCCCCCAAATTTCAACTCTTTAAAAACTATCTTCCCCCTTTAAACTTCTTTAACCTTCACGCACCCCAGTCATAGAGGAAAATGGGATTCTTCTACTGCTGTGTTTCCAGGAATTGTACCCGCATTTCTTGTCTGCAGATAATTCTCAACTCCTAGTTTTATGTCACTGTGTCAGGATATGGTTCCCAATTGCCCTCCATGGATTTCAGACCTCTGATGTGTCTTCTCTCTTTCACTATCAGCCGCAGAGTCCTATCCAATTCACATACATTATGACATTTGTCCTTTCTTTTGTTTTTCATACCTTTTCATAATGAATATATAATTATAAATATATAATATTTAATATAAAATAAAGTGGTTATTTTTAATTTACTCTTTTAAATGTCAGTATAAAAAAGAGAACGGAGACATCTAGCAAAGGCATTGCACGAAGAGCCCAGTTTATTAGTCCCAGAATTACTTTGAAGAATCAAATTTCTTACTACCTTGCATTCTGAAGTTCAAAGCTTTTCTAGCAACCTCTTAACTATGAGTTTCCAGTATCACTGAAATAGTTTAAAATCCCAGCTTTTCCTTGCTTTTGTTTGAGATTATAAGCAATGTAAACCATCTTGAAAATAAGAAAGTTTTGAGCACAAACATAAAATTCTGTTTGTGATACTGCAAATCCATGTGCTTATATCTGGCAATAGGCCAGTGTTTTTACTATAAAACTAGAAACTATGGAAATGTTATCAAATTGTAACAGAGTTGAAATTTATAGCTAGATTACAACATGCTTAATTTAAGTTAATTTGAGTTAAAATATATGTGGAATTTAAATAGACAAAATTCTGTCTTCCCTATATTCCTTAAAATCTGATATAAAGATGATTTAGTCTGTATGCTGGGTAGAGAATTCTGCACATTTTAAATCATCTGTTTCTAAAAAGGGTAAAATTCCAGTATAATTTAGAGTCAGAGAAACTATAATTTAAGAGCACCAGAATCAAATTTAATCACAGATTGAAAGTAAATGCAGATCAGGGGGATATGTGGATGAGAAACAATGCACTGGTTTGTCTTCTATGAAATAGTCCATAAAGGATGCTGCAAGAGTCTTTTTTGAAATGAAGGAAAGGTAATTTAGGCACAAGTTCCATCCCAGGTGTTTTGGGTTATGCAGTCAATTACTGTGGGTTTATAGGAGAAAAAACCAAACTGGAATTTATGCAAACATCTTAGAGCGATATCAACATTTAGACTGATAAATCCTCAAATAAATGTTTTTCAAACTGTGTATTCTGCAGGGAAATTAAATGCTCATATTTGGAACCACTTATCCTTATAATATCAACACGCCTTTAAAGAGCTGCTTTATGTCAGAGCCTCCTTTAATAACGCTCTTTTTAAAGAAATAAACATTTTGAAAGTCACATTTTCCAAAGAGAATGGTCTGAAATACAAAACCAGTAGGTTTGGGATAGATCTTTTGTTTGCCACTCTATCTTCTCAATGACTGTAAATTTCAAATAGTTAGTTGTGCCCTTAGGCACATGTGAATACAATATCTCGACCCCCGTGCTTAGACAAAGGCATGAAGGTCAGAGTGGCAGGTCTGGAAGTCTCCAATCTCCAGCGTCAGTAATGACAAAATTGAGCAGGTTAGAACCCCAGCCTCAGATATTGCCCTCTTGATTTTTGTGTGAAAAGAATAATCATTTCTTTGGAAGATATCATCCTAAAGCCCATCTTTACTCACTCGGTAGTTAATAAAACTGAGAAATAATATACCCATATATTTGCTGCTCAAATTGTTTCTTTTCCCTAAACACCCTGGGGCATTGTTCTGAATTTATACATTCTGGGTTCACCTTTTTCTTAGGATGAGTCTTTCCCATGATGTTGTTCTATACTCTGTGCTTGGTGAATTAAACCTAGCGATGTCCCAGCTATGCCTAGGCATGTCTAAATCCTAAGGGGATGAAGCCTGGGTTGAAGCTCATCACCCTTCTATTTAATATTCTTTTCATTACTCAACCCCATTTCCGTTTTCATGGTATATTCAATCCTTAATCCTTATATGTCTATAAGTTTTAATTAGAAATCAAACATAAGGATCACCTTTGAAAAATAAAACCATGGTGATACACACCTACCTATAATTTTCCTAAATCAAAATGTTTTAGGTATGGCCACTTTGTACATTTGCAGTATCTAAAGCATACTGTACATTTACTAATAAAATGCAACATATTCGAATCAATTTTATAAAAGACTTACTATTTTCAATACACGCAATATAGTCTGGGTTCCTATTAACACTTTTAGCGAAAACAACTGCTCAGCCATTCAAAAGGTTCAGTTCACATAATCAGTACAGGTATATTGTGTCTGAAGGAGCAGGTCACATAGTTAATGTTCTCTTGGTGGAGCTCAAGACCAAGAGTAACTGAGCAAGCGTTAACTTATGGAATCTTAATAGTCACCTCATTGCTGAAGTAAAAAGGAAACTGAGAGGAAACTTAATAATATCAAAAGTTATTTTAAAGGGAGTTCACATTGGTTTGAAGAGTACTTTGCTTCACACACAATATCCACCTTTGTAAAGCCCAAGAAACCCATATTTGTAATATACACACATCTTTACAATTTTCAGAACATAAATCTTTAGAGCAGTATTATTTCTCCACAGATAAAAGTGACAATATTGAAAGTTTTAGAATGATAGTAAAAGAAACTCTCTTGCAAACCCAAGGAAACTTGGAACTTTGCGTTAAGTGCTTATTTAACTATAAAAGGGGCAGTGTGTGTTGTAATGAATGGAAAACTAATTTTACCTCTATTCCATTTGTGAACATCTCGTGGCAACCTATTTTAGTATTAGAGAGATCATATATTAAAAATGATTTCTGCAGTCATCGATGTATACAAGTAAAAATTTAGTTCCTGTTAAATTAACACTTCATTAAAAAATCAATATAAACGCGCAACAAATACATTTTATGTTGTACTCTAAGAGAGAAAAATTTTTTTTTGAAGAACAGATCGCCAGTTATTCTTTTTCGTAACAGTCAAGTTTCTCAGTTCTTTTTTTTTTTTTCTTTTGCTGAGCTCTCTGTCACTGGAAACATCTTAAACCAATTTCAAGTGCTACACCTGAATAAACATGTTGTAAAAGTGTTTATGTATTGAAGTGGGTCAGTTCAAGGTATGGTATTTGGCTGGAACTTCTAATTTCTCTTTTTACAGCAAAAGGGCTGCCAGAAGGAGGAAGTCTGAGCTGAATTAATACATTTGTTACAGTGGAAGTAGAATGGAAACTGCTCTGACCACAAATCAAACTGCCTCTTTCATTTATGCCAGTGATAGAGTTTTTCTAAGAAATATAGACTCTGGCAGAGAGCCACCGTAAGTTTGCATTTAAAAGAGAAACCTATATGTTTATTTGTTTAAGGTTTACTGCCTTGATTATTTGTAAGTTCTTTCTTCGGGAGGACGGATGGTAGTGGCGTTTGTGAGGCAGATACCCTTTTAATAATTGTGGGAATGGAACGAGTTTTCCGATACGTTGTAGGACAATCGATGAGGCCACGGATGCTGCTTGGATTAGCGCACAGTCTTTTTTTTTTTTTTTTTTTTCTTTTTTTAACCAATACCTCCACATTTAAAGGACCTCTGTGTCACTCCCAACAGCTGCACAACCTCACATGACACAGTCTCCTTTTCTGACGGTAGAAGGTCTCTGCACAATACAAGTATACACAAAAGTGTTTATGCTGCCAAAATAAATTTTGTTAAGAGCAAGAGTTTATTTGCTAAAATGCCATTGATGCCGTTTCAAGGACTTGTTTTCCTTTTCTTTCTTCTAAGGTGGGTCAGGTCTTATAATGGACTGAGGTTACTCCACAGTCTTTACTGAATAAATATTTTAAGAAAACATGCACATCTCTCAGGGGGCAAGGTAGAGTCAATCATGCACATATTTCAAACCACATTATATATTACTCTTAAAAGATTGGTAACTTCTGTATCTAGAGTAGAAACTTTTCATGAGTTTTTAGTAATTCTCAACTAAATTTACAACCTAAGGTTAAATAGTTCATCCTCCTTGGGTGATTTTCATGGAACTACATATCAGCCAATGATTATATATATATATAACATAATATATATTTTATTTTCTATTTTTATTTTCTATTATTTATATATTATATATAATTTTCAGTGATTTTTTTTTTTAATTAGAAGAGCATAACAACAGTGAATTATAGAAAGGGGAAAATAGTAATACCTAACTCCTAGAGTATTTGTAGAATTAAATTAAATATCGCATGGAAAACACTTAGAAAAATACCTAGCACATCCATAGCAAGTGCTCCAAATACCTTTGGCATTATTGTAAGTATTATTATTACTACCCAATGGGAGAGGTTCTTTATCAACATCTATTTCTAGCCTCTAGGACACCTTGACCTCTAACGCATTCCTGCACAGGCTCCGGTTGCAGTCATTCTCTGATACACAACCACCCCAATGGCTCGGAAGGGTCTGGGATGCAGACTGGTTTAGAGACAAAAGTGAGTCTCCAAACTCATCTGGAACTTTTCTTTCTTAGAGTTTCCAGGTTGGTTAACAAGTTTTGAAATCCTTTCAGTAAACGTTCAGGTGTGTCCAAACTCAGAGAGGGAGGAACTCTGAAATTGCCATGATTACTTCAAAATACTTTGTGTTGAGAAGGAACTGGAATTTAAAGCAAAACTCCATCTCCAGCAGGGGCTTCTAGAATGACCTGTGAAGAGCTTTAAGTAGAGCATAACTTTGTCAAGTTTGCTGGGCACAGGCCAGAGGTGAAGGGGGAAGGCTATCAGCACTAATTAACACTTGCAAGGCTTGAAAAAGCTGGAGAAAGTGGAAACAGCCAGGCAGCCATTCAGCTTTTATCACTTAGAGGAAAATTATAGGGCATTTAATGCAGAAGAGCCCATAGCTAATATTTTTGAAATTGTTATTTAATGTGGACATTTCCAGGCTGATGGTAGTGAAGCCTTTCCATTTAAAATACTGCTGACTTCCAGGTCTGAGAAGGATGAGTTAGTGAACGAAGCCCGAGGGCGTTCTGTGGTGAAGAATGATGCAAAATGTAAAACCAAGCGTGGATAATTGTCTGTAACGGCAAGCTTTCAGTGTTTATAAAAATCTTTGGCCTGCAAGGAAGACATTCTGATAATGTTTTAAAAAGTAATGTTACTTTTTCAAAGCACCCTCAGAATTCATTCACATCAGGTAAACTTTCTCGTAAACCAAGCGCTTGTGCTTTCTGTTCTAGGACGCAGTATCAATGTAAAATCCGCTGGTCTTGTGGGAAGACATGGGCCTCAGTCAAAACAACCGTTCATGGTGGCCTTCTTCAAGGCAAGCGAGGTACTTCTTCGATCCGTGAGAGCAGCTAACAAACGGAAAAATCAACACCGCAATAAATCCAGCTCTCATCAGGACTCCTCCAGAATGTCCAGTGTTGGAGGTAAGATAAAGCCAGAGCAACCCTTGTGCACAGAGAGTTATGGGGTCATATGTTGCAAATCAAGTAGCCACAATAAATTTACCCTCTGGCTATACCTTTGTTTGGTCTATTAAATCATCCGGCAATGCTTCGAACATCTTCAGAATGTTTCATCAGTGAATCACTCAGTAATTCATTTCAAAATATACATGACTTGCCTTTGTATGTTGAAAGATTCAGTTCAAATTAAAATCAAGCTGGCAGTAATAAAATTATGAAATGGCTACATCAACAAAGTCTAGCCAAAACTCAACTACACAACTTGCTGAGTTGACTTCCTCGGGGCCTCTCAAACATCGATGGGCAACAGGTAAATTGAACATAAAGAGATTTCTTTAGTACTTAAGACGATACATGTGAATCATGCAGTTTCCATTTTCTCTGACAATAAAAGCAGCAGAGATTATACGGAAATTGAGGTAATATTTACATTTCCATTAATTATTTGGAAGACTGTTATCTAGATAATCTACTTTATGTGTGTGTGTGTGTGTGTACGTACACACATATGTATAAAATCTAGTAACAAAATATTACAGATGCACAATGATCCTAATGTGCTCGCAATTTAATCTATCAATTGATAGAAGAGGAGATAAAAGTACAGTCAATCTGAATGAATCTAACTGCCAAAATCTGAAATTATTGAATCATTTTATTTATACCAGTAAGTACCTTGTTTAGTCCAGGCTGCAAACAGATTTTCATAAGCTGTTCTTAGATGAAAATGATGGCTATTTTATTCCAAGAAATTTTCTTTATCTCTAAAAAATAAATCTGTTTGAAGGGGAAAATTTATCCTAGAACATCCCAACTTAGTACAATATGTTTGTTCATTTGAAAAATATGTGTTCTATGTTAATGGCCACCATATGCAGTGTACTTGCCAGGCCCAATGGATGAGCTGGTGAACGAAACAGACACGATCCCTGCATATGGTATTCAAGCAAATTAGAATGCTTTACTCTTCCAAAAAGACACATTCAGACAGTATTTGCCATTATTCCTGAAATCTTCATTTTTTTCCCCAGTCACTTGAAACTGAAAAATCATACTGCAATTTTTTTATTACTCAAATGTGTATGAGTGTTAGGTAAGAATGATTATAAATAAAACAAAAAAATAGTTATATATATATATAGTTATATATACATAACTATATATATATATAAATTTTTTTTTTTTTTTTGCACCTGGAACTCTCAACAAAAATACTAAACTGGAATTCATTGGAATCTTCCTAAAATATGGGCACCAGGACAATCATGTTAGATAGAAGTCTATTTGATGTATTTAGTAACAGAAATGGGGAAGATTTCTATATGAAATTACATTATACTGAATTACATGCTATATATAATGTTTTAAAATAGTTTTCCCAACAAATAAGTTTAACCATATTTTTCACTTGAAAGTAAAACATGATATTAGTGCCTTGTTACAAAGCTATTTTATAAAGATCTTCATAAGATATTTAGTTTGGCAAAAATTATAATTGCTTAATATGAAAGATGGAGAAAAATAACTTTCTAAGACCTTTTCTTCCTTGTAAATACTAGCCTGTCAAAGTTGTATATTTTTCTTTTCATGTAGAATGGTTCTGAAATTGCTTGAAATGTTTTTAATTTGATGTAGCAGACTGCATTAAGAAAAAGGTTTGTTAAACCACGAATAGAATAGTGAATAATTTTTGAGGAAATTACAAAGGGAAAAGTGTAAGTCGCATACTTATTATTGGAGCTCATAAGGACTGTGGCAGAGGCGTTCCAGAGACTGAAATCATCAAAGTCCTTTTCCCTATTGGTGAACTCTATTTATCTTCTCTTTCTGACCACAAGTAACAAATGTACTTCTATAACTAGAGATGAATAAAACACATGGAGCAGAAATCATGTAACTTTTCACCAGTTTCCTAACACCATTTAGAGTACAAAATTATTCTAATATAGACCAATATTTTCTTTTTAAAAAGTTTGTCATTGGCAGCCATTTCTGTGAAATATGTGGTAGATAGTTTTGGAGCATGTCCATATTTTGATAATAAGAAAGAAAGTAGCTGGTTTGTGTCTATGAGACATAACCTTTCAATAGGTAGTAATCAAGCAGACGGGGAAAAAGTCTCATAGGATTTGGCCTAACAGACAGGGGCTTAAGGAAAGGGAATGCTAATATAAACACAAAATTTGATACTTAGGAAACTTGAAATGCCAGTGAAATTTTAAAATTATTCAAATATAAATAATAAATGCTGTAATAGTACTAAGCCTTTATAATAAAATACTGTTTGAAGACTACACTGCTAAGAGAGAAGCCTGTGGGGGGGAAAAGAGTTGTATTAGATGTTTGCCTGATCGCATTTTTTTCTGCAAAGCATGTGTCAAATGTCGAAAGTCTCAGTTAGTGCAGGAGAATTAAAACCCAGGTCATTCTTGCTTTCTCTACCCAATTTCTTTCCTGTTTCAAAGAGTCTTGCCTTCCAACTCTCAATGATCCTTTGTCCTTCTATACTCCTATGGAAAAGCCTAGAACAATGTCTAGCACAAAACAGGAACTTGTTAAATAAATTAATGTGCCCGCTAAATGGAAAAAACTAAACTCCTCTTTCAGGTGAATATACACAGAAACACTGCCCCCAGATTTTCAGCAGAAACTGTCCTTCTTTGTTCCTCTTGAGATTTTTGGCAAGGAGGTTGAGCAAACATATTGTGTGAGATATTGCCTCTTTCATGAGGAGGCAGCATAATGGATGTTTATTTGAATTTGGCTGTGGAGGAAAGGAAATGGAGGTAATAGCTAATTTGTTCGTTAGCTTAAAAAGGCTTTACGTACTAGATTGATAAGGTCTTAAAGAATCTACTGAGAGCAAGATGCTCTTCTAAGGACTATATGAGTGCTGAAAAGAATAGAGTATTAAGAATTTGGAAGAATTAATAAGACAAATGGGAAGTCCTGGTTCGCTGCAGAACTGCTTGCAAAGTTTGCTGATTGTGTGCTGGATACTAGGGATTGTTGAAAGTGAATCCAATCCTTAGTGGCCCTACCTGAAACCATGGTGATTTCTTAGGCCAAGTCTTTCAAAAAGTCATTAAAATGGAGACATTCTCTACTTATCCTCAACTCTGATAGGTGGTGTCTTTTGCCTAATATATATAACATAAACTCATGCCACTTGGACAAACAGATGTTAATCAAAATCAGAAGGAACAATTAATTATAATTATTTCTTTAGAATGTTTTATATCATATAATTAATACATATTTTCATTATTTAAAGATAATCAAATCATCAATAATATTAAAGTTCTGGGGTGCCTGGGTGGCTCAGATGGTTAAGCATCTGCCTTCAGCTCAGATCATGATCCCAGGGTTCTGGGATCGAGCCCCACATCAGGCTCCTGGCTCAGCAGGGAGCCTGCTTCTCCCTCTCCCTCTGCCTCTCTCCCTGCTCATGCTCTCTCTCTCTCTCTTTCTCTGTGTCTCAAGTGAATAAATAAAATCTTCAAAAAAAAAAAAAAGAAAATATTTAATAATACTAAAGTTCTCTCTTGATCACCTAAATCCTTTTGAGATAGGTTACTCTGATACACTTAGATCAACATGGTACCTATACTTGCAAATCTTTTCCCCCATATATACATCTCTTTTGGAGAATATATTTTTATTATGTGTGTTTAATTACATAAATGATATATCTCATGTATTTTTAAAGACTCTTTTTTAGAGCAATTTTAGATTCACAACAAAATTGAGAGGAAGGTACAAAGATTTCCCATATACCCCTGCCCCGCAATGCTTAGCCTCCCCCATTATCAACATTACTCATCAGAATGGTGCCTTTCTTACCAAGGATGAATCACAAGGATGAATCCATAATTGTCTGAAGTTCATAGTTTACATTAGGGTTCACTCTTGGTGTTGTACATTCTGTGGGTTTGGACAAATGTATAATGACATGTATCCATCATTGTGGTATCATACAGAGTACTTTCACTGCCCTCAAAATCCTCCTTCCTCTGGCTATTCATTCCTCCCTCCCCTTAGCAATGACTGATCTTTTTATTGTCCTCATAGTTTTTACTTTTCCAGAATGTAATAGAGTTGGTTTTATGGATTTTTTTTTTAAATATGTCTCTGCCATCTTTCAAATTGAGTGACCTCACTCTTTTTAATGGTTGCAATATAGTCAACAGTGCTTCTGTCAGAATTTGGTCATGTCACTCTTAAAACACATTTTGGTTGTTTCCAAATTGGGGCTCTCAAGATCAAGGCTGCAGTGAAAATCTTACAAGGCTGCACATGTGAGAATGTTTCTGATCCATTTTATTTCTATAATAATTAACACTAAAAACTGTTATTTGTGCCCTGAATCACACAAAAATTTTGGAAATCCCTCCTAAAACAGCAATTTTGGTGTCTATATTATCTACCTGTACATTTATTTATCTATCATCTATTTATCATTTTGTCATTTAATCCTGGGCCCACCACTTCTTATTTGTATAACCTTGAACAAAATGTCACCTTTCTCTGCCTCTGTGTCTTCATCTGTAAAGTGAGAATGTTAATAGTGTCTGCCTGCTAGGATGAGATTACATGAATTGTGAGGATTAAATGAATTAATATGTGTAAAGAACTAAGAACAGTGGTGCATGCTTATTTAGTGTTAGCCATTATTGTTGTTACTTCTTAAATGAGTTCATATGGTTTGGTTTTTCAGAACTGGTACATAAATAGTTCAGACTGTTACATCAGAGAAAAGTAGAAGCTCTCTTCCTAAAAAGTACCAATACTCCTGGTATTTCTTTACCTCTGGAATTTCTTGGCCTTTGAGACTTCAGAAGCAAGAAGGATATTAGAGGTTTTAACTAATTTAACTAATCAGAGGTTTTAACTAATCTACCTGAGCAATTAATTATATAATATAAAATAAATGTGTCAATAGACATTAATGCATTGTGTCTGTTGCCAAGTCTCTGTCTAGAGAGAATATATCTGGGCATGATTTACTGTAAAATAGATTTATTCAATATTAAATGAGCATCCATTGTGTGATAAGCACAATATTAACTATATGCTGATAAAAGATGGATAGCTAAGGATCTTGCTTCTTAAAAAGCACTCCCACAGACAATAGGAAAGACATGAGCATTAGTAATTATTAAGAGGTCAATTCTATTAGAGTAGGTATAGGGTACTCAATAGTAGGAAGGATAGAGCACCTAAGCAGCACCTAGGTATGGCTCCAAAGACTTCTTGAGAGACTTATATGAGAAAGAATAGACATTTTCCAGAAATGGAAGGGTGGGTGAGGCCATTTTAGACTGATGTGCAGTTACAGAGCTATGCATCCATGTTAAATAGCTGGGCATGCAAGTTTTCTTGTGAGAAAGGTGTGAGAAAAGCTAGAAAAGTATGTAGGAACCAAATTATAAAGACTAAGGTATGCAATAATAAGGAACTATGGTGTCTTCATGTAGGCAATTGGAAAAAGGAGTGCCACAATCAGATATGCATTTTAAAGTTAAATTTGGCATCAGAGTGAAGGATGGGATGCCGAGGGAGGAAACTGAAAGCCCAAATAATGATTAGGAATCTAATCCAACACTCCAAGCAGTGAAGATTATACATTGAAGAAAGGGAAATGGAAACCAAAGCATGTGGGTGGGACCAGCAGGTGGTGATGAGACAGGACTCTGGATTGGGAGTGTCAAGAATAAGTGGAAGGTATAGGAAAAAGATATGGATATGAGCTTAGATGAAGCATAGGACTTGGCAGTGCCATAGAAAATAAAGTAAAAGAAAAAAATCAGGAATGAAGCCTCCCATGGGAGGATTAGTCCTTTAAGTATAGACAAGGAGAAAAAGCAATTCCATAAAAGAGACAGAGACTTATGGTCAGAGATGGAGGAGGGAGAGCAGGGGTGAATTGTTATCCTAGGACAAAGTTACTGGAAGAGAATGTTGAGGAAGTATGAGGTAACCAAGAGAGCAAAGGGTTTCTAACAGGTTATCTAGACTAAAAATGAGTCAGTCAGTGGGCTTTGTGGACCAATTTAAAGTAGGACATGAGGGAGAAAGAAAGAACGTCAAGAAACTTACCAAATGTTCTTACTTGGGCCACTAGATGACAAGTAATCCTGTTAACCAAAGTAGTGAGCATTTTTTTTTTTTTTAAGATTTTATTCATCTATTTGACAAAGAGAGAGAGAGAGAGAGCACAAGCTGGGGGAGCAGCAGGCAGGGGGAGAAGCAGGATCACTGCTGAGCAGGGAGCCCGATGTGGGGCTCGATCCCAGGACCCTGGGACCATGACCTGAACCAAAGGCAGCCATTTAACTGACTGAGCCACCCAGAAACCCCTAGTGAGCATCTTAAGAGTATAAGGTCAGAAGTAAAAATAGTGAGTAGGAGGCATCCAGGAAGCTTTTATTTAGAGATGTCTGGTAAGCAGTTGGAAACTCAGGTTTGTGGACAGTTTTTGTCAGTAAGCTCAAAGATGAAGATATTAGCTGGATCATCCACATAGACACTTTGCTAAGCAGAGTTAAGCAAACATACCAGATAGTTATTATTTTGTGGTATCTGTTCTGTGTCAGACATTTCTACACATAGACAAATACAGTTATTCCTACACAAATCAATAACAGTAATTCTTAGTGGGTTGTTCATAAATTCAATCAAGGAATTCACTGGATATGGAAGATGGTGATTAAGATAGAATAGTAGTAGCATTTTTATTTTATTTTATTTTTTTAAAGATTTTATTTATTTATTTGACAGAGACACAGCTAGAGAGGGAACACAAGCAGGGGGAGTGGGAGAGGGAAAAGCAGGCTTCCCGCGGAGCAGGGAGCCCAATGCGGGGCTTGATCCCAGGACTCTGGGATCCTGACCTGAGCCGAAGGCAGACGCTTAATGACAGCCATCCAGGCACCCCAGTAGTAGCATTTTTAAATCCCTCATCTTTGAAGGGATTGTTATGTGTTTGGGGTTTATCATGAATTTCTCTACCCCCAGGGCCATATCAAAATTTACATTATTAAATAGTTTATTATAGCTTTATTCCTGCTTCTTTACCTCTTACACCTTCATTCAGTTGTCATTTCCATTTTCTATAAATTAGTGAAAATCCCAATGCTTAGGTGCTGACTTCCTTTGTCTCCTTTTTCTGTTGGGAACTGAGCATGAGAATGCTAACACTTCTTTTGTTTTGAAACACAGTATCTCATCATATTTGGCTTGTTTAAGCTTTTGACATGTTTAAATGTTAAATTCTATTTTGGATTTTTTTCTTTTATTTTCTAGATATATCTACATTTCATCCCTTAAGCCAATATTAGATTTAAACAATAAAAAATGAAACCCATATTGGTATATGGAGTTGTCTGGATTTAAAATTCCCCCCCCCCCCCCCACTTCATTGCTAAACTAACCCATGTCTATTTATTTGGTTGGTTGTTTTCAGGGACTGGTGGATAGACCTTTGAACTCCCATGTAGAGTTCAGGTTTTTTAACCTTTATGTATGTTTTTTTCACAATTTTTTTCTAAGACAAAATAACTTCTTAAAAGTTTTTAAGAAAAGCATTAAATTTGTGCTGTTTGCAGAAATTGATCATAAAGAAGTTTGTGTTAAGTATTTAGCAATACTTCCAATATTTTGGCCCTGGTTTCCCAATAGTGTTACCATTAAAAGACAAAACAAAGAAATGCTGCATTTGGAATATCTGCATTATGGTTGAGGAATGTCAGCATGCTTTTCCAGTGTCCTTGTAGCACCAGAACATTTTAGTAATTTCTGTTAGAATTCTTCATTTCTGGGCAGGGTAATCTGTAGTAGGTAGCATTATGTCCATTTCATTTTAATTTTCGAGGGGCTATCAATCACTATTTTTTAGAGATACAAATTTAATTTCCTTGCCCTTCCTCCTTTAGTTTATTGTGCCAACCATTTATAGTAAACCTAACTGCAGACTTTGCTGGTTTGGGTACATTTATTTCACTCATCCATTAATTTTTATTTCTGACAGAATAAGCATATGGTCCTAACGCTCTATGAAATCAGACTCTTGGAATCAGATTCTATTATAAATTCCATTGCTCGTTACCTTTATGTGATGTTACATTATATACATCACTTAGCCTGTATGAAAACCTGCATAGATGGAACAGATCTCTTTTGACTTTTAAGTTTTACTTTCTTTTTTTATAAACATGGAATTCGTGTAACCATATACGTAGTTTATGGCTTTTCATATATACTTGTATGTGTTATTGGGCACAATGTCTTTATTCACATTCAGTGTTTTTAATTAAGACAAGGATGAATGAATAAATATTCCCATTATTGTCTAATGCAGGGGCTGGTGAAGCAAGGCCCGGCGGTCTGGGTTTGTATGACACGGTTGCTAAGAATGGTTTTTACATTTTTAAATGTTTGAAAAAGACTCAGAGGAAGGATAACATTTTGTTTCCCATAGAAATCATATGAAATTCAAATTTTAGCATCTGGAAGTAAAGTTTTATTGGAATATAGCCATATCCATCCATTTACATAGTCTATGACTGCTTTCATGTTATAGCGGCAAAGTGGAGTCATTGCAAGGGAAGAAGACTGCTTAGACTAAAATACTTACTATCTTTAAAAAAAAAAAAAAAAAGTTCCTGACCCCTGGTCTAATGCATAGCTGACTTTTTTCCCTCTAAATTTCAAAAAGTTTACATACTCAAACTAACACCAGAATCAATAATTTCTTTTCCCTAAAAATGATACAGAGAACTTATCCATTTAATGTTATTGTACTTAGTGTGACCATATGCTTGTCCATCGCTTGGACAAAATTAACTCCTTGTGCCATTCTGATCAGGGAAAAAGTTTACCTAAAGAATAAGAGTGCCGCATTCCAAATAAATTCTCTTTCTCCATTTTCCGTCATTATCTACATACTTAATTTGTTTTAATAAAGCTAATTGCACAGCAGGAATAACTCTGACCTAGAAGTAAAAAAGTCTGAGTTCAATATTTAATCATTATTTTGTTTTCTAGGCAGAAATTAAATAAAGAATTACTTGAAGTAGCTGTGAGAGGTGGATGACAAGACCCTCTAAGACAGGCTCCATGGATTTTTGATGTGCCTACATTTTCATTAGAGGCTGAGGATAATTAAGCTGGAAGGTGACATCTTAGGACACACTACTCTGCCGAGTAAACTACTTTGATTTGACAGAGAAGACTGTCAGAGTTAACGTAGTAGTTATTCCTAGAAGAAAAAATTAGCTGTCTTCTTTGAGGATAAGTTATTTTGCTCCCTAACCCTATATTTTTTCCTCTTTTGTATTTCGTATTGGAAATAATAAAAATGGGTTAGCTTTTAGAATGCTGTTTGTATAAAGTGTGAACAAACGCCAAAGAAGACAACTGAGATTTTCTATAAAGCTCTGTGTTTCTTTGGTATTACTTTAGTCCAGATGCAATATTGAGGCTCTCCTTTAATCCTTAATTTTTTTTTTTTTTTTTTTTAGGAGCAAGCAAGAGGGTGGGGGAGGGGCAGAAGGAGAGGGAGAGAAAGAATTTTTTTTTTTTTTTTTTTAAAGATTTTTCATTTATTTATCTGAGAGAGAGAATGGGAGACAGAGAGCATGAGAGGGGGAGGATCAGAGGGAGAAGCAGACTCCCCGCTGAGGGGGCAGTCCGATGCGGGACTCGATCCCGGGACTCCAGGATCATGACCTGAGCCAAGGCAGTTGCTTAACCAACTGAGCCACCCAGGCGCCCCGAGAGAATTTTAAGCAGGCTGCACACTCAGCACAGAGCCTGACACGGGCCTCGAATTCATGACCCTGAGATCACCACCTGAGCTGAAACCACAAGTTGGGCGCTTAACCCACTGTGCCACCCAGGCAACCCTAGCCTTAATTCTTTTAAACAATTATAAAAGGGTATGGGTTTTTCAGATTGTATTCTAAAATATGTAAAGGAAATAATGTATTTCCTTTCCTTCCAGTCATTTGTGGAACACATTGAGGAATTCATTTATTAATTCCTCAAATATTTATTGAGTACCTACTGTGTGTCAGAGACTGTTTCTGAAACTTGGGGTATATTCAGTAAACTAAACGGAACCAACTAAGATTTTTGACCTTGTAGTGCTGACACTCTAGGGGGAGGAAACAGACAAGAAGAAATGTGCATAATAAATGAGTAAAAGGGTTGACATATTAAAAAAATAAATGAAATGGAAAAAAAAATAAGAGCAAGGTGAGGGAGATCAGGAATACCTTAGTGGGAGTTGCAATCTTAAATAGGGTAGTTAGTGAAGGATTCACGGACAAGATGATGCTTTAATGAAAAGTTGAAAAAGCTATAGGCGTTAGCTATGTATATATATATCCAAGGGAAAAGCATTTGGAGGAGAGGGAAGAGTGAGGGTGGGAGGAAGCTGAGCTGGGTGGAAAACAGCAAGGTGGTGTCATGGCCAGAATGGAGTGACGGAGAGGAAGAGTAGTGGGAAATGAGTCAAAGAGGTAATGGGGTGAAATCAGATAGGGCCTTGTAAACCACAGAGGATATTTCATTCTTAGTGCTACAGGGAAACCCAGTGGGACTTCTTGCTGGGCAGTGATATAATTTGAGTTACTTGTTAGAAGGTCTACTTGATTGCTTTGTTGTAGATGAGCAAGAACAGAAACAAGGAGAATTAGCAATGAGAATATTGCAATGATTCAGGTGAAAGATGATGGCAGCTTGGACCAGGAATAGTCATGGAGGTGGTAAGAGTAGGTAGGTTTTGGACCTATTTGAAGGTAGAATGTGTAGGATTTCTTGATAGATTGGATGTGAGAGTAAGAGGAAAAAACAGCATATTTTGGCTTTCTCCCTCTCTCTCTCTATTTCTGTTTCTCTGTCTTTGCTGGGAAAGCTGCCATCAGTCAAAAATGGAAGGGTCTACATGTTGGACAGGTTTTGGGGGAAGAATCAGAAGTTCAACTTTGAGTATTCTGAGTTTAATATATTTATTAAAATAAAATCAACTCTGTAAGATCCCAGTTGGTACTTTCCAAGTGTCTGCCTCATGGAAGATGTTAAAAAATATTGCATGAATATTTAATATATGTAAATATATTAAGTACTACTATAGTGTGAATTAATTAATAAATGAGCATTCATTGAGCAGCTAGTACTCAATGAATGGCAGGCATCAGATTGTGCACCATAAAACAGGGAGTCTAACCAAATTCTTGTCAGAACCTCACAAGGTAAATGGTATTGACTCTATTTTACAGAAGAAGAAACTCTGGACAAGTGATTTGCCTACAGTTCACGTGGTTAGTTAAGTGGCTCTAGCTTTAAGATTCAAGTTCATATTTTACAACATCAAATACAGCTTTTTAATTTTATCAGTGATCTCACAAAAGAAATAATAGGATACTGATAGGCTGACATTTGTTTAAAATCTGATTTTTATCTTCAGATTATAATACAAGTGAACAAAAACAAGCCTGTAAGAAGCATGAACTCTATGTGAGTTTCCGGGATCTGGGATGGCAGGTAAGAACGATCAGTCAACTTAGGTGTTTCTTTTCTCTTTTATTATAAATCCGGAGTTACTCGTAATCTTTGTTAGTAATTTTTCCAGTACACTAACCAATTATTTTTGATATGACTGTTCAGTATATGGGTTATCCACATCATTTTTATTTCCCCATTATCCTCCCACCATTGAAACATCATTATTAGGGTTTACAGTAAAAAACAACTATGCTGAAGAAGAAACGTTAACCCTATGATATTTAGAAAGTGGGAGAAGGTGCTGTTGTTAAATATCCCAAAGTTTTAATTTTAATACCAGTTTTTCAGATTAACTTGAGCAATTCCATTTGCCCCCAAGGTCTCAAACTCTAGGGCTAGGAAATAGAATCCTTGACTACAATGTCTGTTATAAAGTAGAGCTACAGAAAAAAAATTTTTTTTCCCCGAACCTAAAAGTTTTATCGCTGTCTTTTCCATATGCTTCTGAAACAGGGTGAGGAGGAGGATTTAACCAAAATAGTTTTTAATGTCTTTATGTATTGGTACTTTAAATTGAAGTCTTTAGACTACATTATCCTATTACAATGGATTCGCAGAATTGAATTTGGGCTATCCCATTGAAAAATAATATAAAATGTAAGCATTTTAAAATTTTATGATAAACTTTCTTTTTTTTTAATTTTTTTTATTGTTATGTTAATCCCCATACATTACATCATTAGTTTTAGATATAGTGTTCCATGATTCATTGTTTGTGCATAACACCCAGTGCTCCATGCAGAACGTGCCCTCCTCAATACCCATCACCAGGCTAACCCATCCTCCCAACCCCCTCCCCTCTAGAACCCTCAGTTTGTTTTTCAGAGTCCATCGTCTCTCATGGTTCTTCTCCCCCTCCGATTTCCCCCCCTTCATTCTTCCCCTCCTGCTACATTCTTCTTCTTCTTTTTTTCTTTCTTAACATATATTGCATTATTTGTTTCAGAGGTACAGATCTGAGATTCAACAGTCTTGCACAATTCACAGCGCTTACCAGAACACATACCCTCCCCAGTGTCCATCACCCAGTCACCCCATCCCTCCCACCCCACCCCCCACTCCAGCAACCCTCAGTTTGTTTCCTGAGATTAAGAATTCCTCATATCAGTGAGGTCATATGATACATGTCTTTCTATGTTTGACTTATTTCGCTCAGCATAATACCCTCCAGTTCCATCCACGTCGTTGCAAATGGCAAGATCTCATTCCTTTTGATGGCTGCAAAATATTCCATTGTATATATGTACCACATCTTCTTTATCCATTCATCTGTTGATGGACATCTTGTCTCTTTCCACAGTTTGGCTATTGTGGACATTGCTGCTATAAACATCGGGGTGCACGTACCCTTTCGGGTCCCTACTTTTGTATCTTTGGGGTAAATACCCAGTAGTGCAATTGCTGGATCATATGGTAGCTCTATTTTCAACTTTTTGAGGAACCTCCATACTGTCTTCCAGAGTGGCTGCACCAGCTTGCATTCCCACCAACAGTGTAGGAGGGTTCCCCTTTCTCCGCAACCCGCCAACATCTGTTGTTTCCTGACTTGTTAATTTTAGCCATTCTGACTGGTGTGAGGTGGTATCTCATTGAGGTTTTGATTTGGATTTCCCTGATGCCGAGCGATATTGAACACTTTTTCATGTGTCTGTTGGCCATGTGGATGTCTTCTTTGGAAAAATGTCTGTTCATGTCTTCTGCCCATTTCTTGATTGGATTCTTTGTTCTTTTGGTGTTGAGTTTGATGAGTTCTTTATAGATTTTGGATACTAGCCCTTTATCTGATATGTCATTTGCAAATATCTTCTCCCATTCTGTCAGTTGTCTTTTGGTTTTGTTGACTGTTTCCTTTGCTTTGCAAAAGCTTTTTATGTTGATGAAGTCCCAATAGTTCATTTTTGCCCTTGCTTCCCTTGCCTTTGGCGATGTTTCTAGGAAAAAGTTGCTGCGGCTGAGGTCGAAGAGGTTGCTGCCTGTGTTCTCCTTTAGGATTTTGATGGACTCCTGTCTCACATTGAGGTCTTTCAACCATTTGGAGTCTATTTTTGTGTGTGGTGTAAGGAAATGGTCCAGTTTCATTCTTCTGCATGTGGCTGTCCAATTTTCCCAACACCATTTGTTGAAGAGACTATCTTTTTTCCATTGGACATTCTTTCCTGCTTTGTCAAGATTAGTTGACCATATAGTTGAGGGTCCATTTCTGGGTTCTCTATTCTGTTCCATTGATCTATGTGCCTGTTTTTGTGCCAGTACCATACTGTCTTGATGATGACAGCTTTGTAGTAGAGCTGGAAGTCCGGAATTGTGATGCCACCAGCTTTACTTTTCTTTTTCAACATTCCTCTGGCTATGCGGGGTCTTTTCTGGTTCCATACAAATTTTAGGATTATTTGTTCCATTTCTTTGAAAAAAGTGGATGGTATTTTGATGGGGATTGCATTGAATGTGTAGATTGCTCTAGGTAGGATTGACATCTTCACAATATTTGTTCTTCCAATCCATGAGCATGGAACGTTTTTCCATTTCTTTGTGTCTTCCTCAATTTCTTTCATGAGTATTTTATAGTTTTCTGAGTACAGATCCTTTGCCTCTTTGGTTAGATTTATTCCTAGGTATCTTATGGTTTTGGGTGCAATTGTAAGTGGGATCGACTCCTTAATTTCTCTTTCTTCTGACTTGTTGTTGGTGTATAGGAATGCCACTGACTTCTGTGCATTGATTTTATATCTTGCCACTTTACTGAATTTCTGTATGAGTCCTAGCAGTTTTGGGGTGGAGTCTTTGGGATTTTCCACATAAAGTATCATATCATCTGCAAAGAGTGAGAGTTTGACTTCTTCTTTGCCGATTTGGATGCCTTTAATTTCTTTTTGTTGTCTGATTGCTGTGGCTAGGACTTCCAATACTATGTTGAATAGCAGTGGTGATAGTGGACATCCCTGCCGCGTTCCTGACCTTAGGGGGAAAGCTCTCAGTTTTTCCCCATTGAGAATGATATTCGCTGTAGGTTTTTCATAGATGGCTTTTATGATATTGAGGTATGTACCCTCTATGCCTATACTCTGAAGAGTTTTGATCAAGAAAGGATGCTGTACTTTGTCAAATGCTTTTTCTGCATCTATTGAGAGGATCATGTGATTCTTGTTTTTTCTTTTGTTAATGTATTGTATCACGTTGATTGATTTGCGGATGTTGAACCAACCTTGCAGCCCAGGGATAAATCCCACTTGGTCGTGGTGAATAATCCTTTTAATGTACTGTTGGATCCTATTGGCTAGTATTTTGGTGAGAATTTTTGCATCCATGTTCATCAGGGATATTGGTCTGTAATTCTCCTTTTTGTTGGGGTCTTTGGTTTTGGGATCAAGGTAATGCTGGCCTCATAAAATGAGTTTGGAAGTTTTCCTTCCATTTCTATTTTTTGGAACAGTTTCAGAAGAATAGGTATTAATTCTTCTTGAAATGTTTGGTAGAATTCCCCTGGGAAGCCATCTGGCCCTGGGCTTTTGTGTTTTGGGAGATTTTTGATGACTGCTTCTATTTCCTTAGTGGTTATAGGTCTGTTCAGGTTTTCTATTTCTTCCTGGTTCAGTTTTGGTAGTTGATACATCTCTAGGAATGCATCCATTACTTCCAGGTTATCTAATTTGCTGGCATAGAGTTGCTCATAATATGTTCTTATAATTGTTTGTATTTCTTTGGTGTTGGTTGTGATTTCTCCTCTTTCATTCATGATTTTGTTGATTTGGGTCATTTCTCTTTTCTTTTTGATAAGCCTGGCCAGGGGTTTATCAATCTTGTTAATTCTTTCAAAGAACCAGCTCCTAGTTTCATTGATCTGTTCTACTGTTCTTTTGGTTTCTATTTCATTGATTTCTGCTCTGATCTTTATTATTTCTCTTCTCCTGCTGGGTTTAGGCTTTATTTGCTGTTCTTTCTCCAGCTCCTTTAGGTGTAGGGTTAGGTTGTGTACTTGAGACCTTTCTTGTTTCTTGAGAAAGGCTTGTATTGCTATATACTTTCCTCTCAGGACTGCCTTTGCTGTATCCCAAAGATTTTGAATAGTTGTGTTTTCATTTTCATTGGTTTCCATGAATTTTTTTAATTCTTCTTTAATTTCCCGGTTGACCCATTCATTCTTCAGTAGGATGCTCTTTAGCCTCCATGTATTTGAGTTCTTTCCGACTTTCCTCTTGTGATTGAGTTCTAGTTTCAAAGCATTGTGGTCTGAAAATAGGCAGGGAATGATCCCAATCTTTTGGTACCGGTTGAGACCTGATTTATGACCTCGGATGTGATCTATTCTGGAGAATGTTCCATGGGCACTAGAGAAGAATGTGTATTCCGTTGCTTTGGGATGCAATGTTCTGAATATGTCTGTGAAGTCCATTTGGTCCAATGTGTCATTTAAAGTCTTTATTTCCTTGTTGATCTTTTGCTTAGACGATCTGTCCATTTCAGTGAGGGGGGTGTTAAAGTCCCCCTCTATTATTGTATTGTTGTCAATGTGTTTCTTTGCTTTTGTTATTAATTGCCTTATATAATTGGCTGCTCCCATGTTAGGGGCATAGATATTTACAATTGTTAGATCTTCTTGTTGGATAGACCCTTTAAGTAGGATATAGTGTCTTTCCTCATCTCTTATTACAGTCTTTGGTTTAAAATCTAATTTGTCTGATATAAAGATTGCCACCCCAGCTTTCTTTTGGTGTCCATTAGCATGGTAAATGGTTTTCCACCCCCTCACTTTCAATCTGGGGGTGTCTTTGGGTCTAAAATGAGTCTCTTGCAGACAGCATATCGATGGGTCTTGTTTTTTAATCCAATCTGATAGCCTGTGTCTTTTGATTGGGGCATTTAGCCCATTTACATTCAGGGTAACTATTGAAAGATAGGAATTTAGTGCCATTGTATTGCCTGTAAAGTGACTATTACTGTATATTGTTTGTGTTCCTTTCTGGTCTATGTTGCTTTTAGGCTCTCTCTTTGCTTAGAGGACCCCTTTCAAGATTTCTTGTAGGGCTGGTTTCGTGTTTGCAAATTCCTTTAGTTCTTGTTTGTCCTGGAAGCTTTTTATCTCTCCTTCAATTTTCAATGACAGCCTAGCTGGATATAGTATTCTTGGCTGCATATTTTTCTCATTTAGTGCTCTGAATATGTCCTGCCAGTCCTTTCTGGCCTGCCAGGTCTCTGTGGATAAGTCTGTTGCCAATCTAATGTTTCTACCATTGTAGCTTACATATCTCTTCTTCCGAGCTGCTTTCAGGATTTTCTCTTTGTCTCTGAGACTCGTAAGTTTTACTATTAGATGTCGGGGTGTTGACCTATTTTTATTGATTTTGAGAGGGGTTCTTTGTGCTTCCTGGATTTTGATGCCTGTTTCCTTCCCCAAATTAGGGAAGTTCTCTGCTATAATTTGCTCCATTATACCTTCTGCCCCTCTCTCTCTTTCTTCTTCTTCTGGGATCCCAATTATTCTAATGTTGTTTCGTCTTATGGTATCGTTTATCTCTCAAATTCTGCCCTCGTGATCCAGTAGTTGTTGATCTCTCTTTTTCTCAGCTTCTTTATATTCCATCATTTGGTCTTCTATCTCACTGATTCTCTCTTCTGCCTCATTTATCCTAGCAGTTAGTGCCCCCATATTTGATTGCACCTCATTAATAGCCTTTTTGATTTCTACTTGGTTAGATTTTAGTTCTTTTACTTCTCCAGAAAGGGTTTCTCTAATAATTTCCATGCTTTTTTCAAGCCCAGCTAGTATCTTTAAAGTGATGATTCTGAACTCTAGATCTGACATCGTACTAATATGATAAACTTTCAACACAATTCATTCAATAAGTTTACATTTGGACCAAGTTTTACTTTTTTTTTTTTTTTTAAAGATTTTATTTATTTATTTGAAAGAGAGAGAGAGACAGCGAGAGAGGGAACACAAGCAGGCGGAGTGGGAGAGGGAGAAGCAGGCTTCCTGCGGAGCAGGGAGCCTGATGTGGGGCTTGATCCCAGGACCCTGGGATCATGACCTGAGCCGAAGGCGGACGCTCAACGACTGAGCCACCCAGGCGCCCCCAAGTTTTACTTCTTGGGGAAAAAAAAAATCAGGGCAACCTATGCTCATTTTTTGGCTTCCCCCAAAATTTCATATGCAGTTCTCAAGAATTTGCTCCAATTCATTTCATCCAAAGAGACTATAAAGTTAACACATGAATGGAAAGAAAAACAGTAAAAGGAACAAATATTAAAGATTTTGGAGGTTGTCAGGCTTCTAAAACCAGGAGTGAGTTATTAAGAAGTAATGGGAATTATCTCAATTAAGTTTATTCTTCTTTTCCTTTCTGGTTAGCTTGAACTTTCCAGAGTTCATCATTTCCTGTTTAAACAATATTTACAATGCTATTTAATGATTATGGTTTTATTCATGAATACATGAATTAATGCATACTATGAATATCCTACATAGCAACCTCTTGGGAGAAATTACAGAGGGCAATTTCTTGTGAAAATATTTATACTTGTGTTGTAAACTTCAACTTAAAAATAAATTAAGGGCTTGAGGGTAGCTGTCTTGTTAGAATAATTGTTGGATGAAGAGAAACCTAGCCAGACTAAATATGGGTATTATTTAAGAAGTACTTTATTTTTATTTTGGTGATTTCTTTTATTCTTTTTCTTTTTTTTTTCTCTTTCTTTTTTTGTGTGTGTGCATTCTAGGACTGGATTATAGCACCAGAAGGATATGCTGCATTTTATTGTGATGGAGAATGTTCTTTTCCACTCAATGCTCACATGAATGCCACCAACCATGCCATAGTTCAGACTCTGGTATGCTTTGTCTTCGTAGAATTGAAAATGGTTTATGATGCAAGCATCATATAAACATTATTTTAAAGGAAAGCATCCATTTATAGCTATAAATGCATTATTTTTTTCTTTAAAGCCCTTTTGGTACTTTTTTTTTTAGAGCCAAAGTAACAATTGTGGGTATAGTCAGGAAATTCAGGCTGGTTTAAAGAATAGTCCTGATTCCAGAATGGGGAAGGATTCAGCTAGGAAAATTGGAGTAACCACATGAAGTGGTCAGTCTGTGCTGATTTCTTCACTGTGCAATATGATTAACCACACAGGTTCCCAGGGGCTATTTCTAACCTAGCAATTCATTAGCGATCATTGCAAAAACATTGACTAATGTCCTTATTGAATTTCATCTGAGGGCTTTTACTCTAATTATTTAAGAATGTTCCACAACATACTTTAGTATTATGAAACTTCTTCAAGTAGAATATAAATAAGTAGAAGATTCATTTCTATTTCATGATCCTTATATTTTTTATAATCTTTAAGGTGGAATTTCATCTTCATTTTTTCCTTTCCTCATTCAGGAATTTAGCAGTGATTTAATCTCTAATAACCTGGGCTTATTTTTGTGAAAACAATAATGAAATGTTGATTTTGTGTTCTCTAAATGGTTGTACTGTATCTAATGAGCTCATGAAAGCTCTTGAGAGTCTGACATACCTGCCTTATGGTGTGGGACTTACTGATCGGGCAGAGGTACAATCTCTGGAAGACTAAGTGAGAGGCTCCTAGAAGGTGCAATAGACCATGTGATAAAATTCTGAATTAATGTTTTGGTTAATATGAACATTTTAACTATATGTCATCGAGATAGAAGGAAGAGGATAAATTGTTTTAGATTCAAGACTTAGTAACAGAAGTAGCTATTTGGTGAATGGCAGTAGGAAAGCAGTGGCCATAAGGAAAAAATAATCTATCTTTGTGGGTAAGTCTTGTTTATGATCAACAAAAAAAACGGAACTATTAGAATTTGTGGGTTGACTCTTGAGGTTATTTTTTTTCAGAATTAATTTAAAATTTAAAGCTGATGGAAAGACTATCCCAGTTTTCTTCTGAATAAGGAATGGTATATATAAATTGACAGATTAAATCCTTGAATGACTTGATGTTTTCTGGTCTGGACATCATAGGTACTGGAAAAGAGACAGCAAAGATGCACGTCTATGGCAACTAGAGCGTGGGTGTTGCCAAAAACTCTGGAAATAACCTTGGAGTAAAGAGAAACAGAGAGATAAAACAAATGCATATTTTGAAAGGCGGTCATTTATAAATATTCTTCTTTTTATTCTTGACCAATGAGATTGCCTACTTCTGTGCCATATGCAAAGTATAGAGGAAATGCCTGGGGAAATTTTAAGATTTGTTATGCTTTCATCTTTGCTATATCTATAAATAGAAGTACTTCTTGACACAGGATCTCATTTCTGGGGGATGGGGAGCTTTTCAAGGATGGGTGTGTTGTATTCCAACTTCTTCCAGTAAAAAGAATCTCTGTGAACGCTAGCCGTCTAGCCTTGCCTATGGGAATTCATGATGACCCAAAAGGCAAGCACAGAGAGACAAATGCGGCTGTTTCAAGCCTTGGAAGAATAGCCATGGTCACCGTCTTTCCGTAGGGTCAAAGCTACAGCCACTCTTAGCTTATAGAGGAATGACACTTAATATCTCAGAAAATTCTTTGCCTCCTTATATTGTCATCTCAATGACTCAGAAAGCAGACTTCTGCTTCATTAAATATGTATCTAATGTATCAAAGGTTGCCTCAGGCTAAGCAATGCTTAATTATTGAAAAAACTCTGTCAAAATACTCTCCCTCTCGTTTTTCTTTTTCTTTTTTCTTATGAATATATAGCCACGTATTGTCAGCTTTTAGGGCTGTAGTCTAGAAGGCAGGGTCAAAAAACAAACATTAAAAAAAAAAACATCTGATGGGGACTTGGAACAAGACCCTGCTCTGCCTCACTGTCCTGGGACATGGGACATAAGTCATTGCAAAACTTGAAGCATACATGGGAAGTTTGATTTTTTTTTTTTTTTTTCCTGGCATTGTGCACTCTGTACGTTTGTTCTGTGAAGGACATGAAACAAGAAGACAGGCATGTTTGTTGCTAAAGGAAAGCATATTTGTGACTAATATGTTTGAGAAACCATTCAAGAACAATCCATTTTTTTTTTCAGAATGATTGCTTTACAAAGCTGCCAAGGTCATTGAAACAAGGGGTTATCAATCATGTATGTGTGGGTTATGGAAGATCAAGCTGATGAGGGACACAAGCTGCATCTGAAATTTGTAGAAACTATCCAACTTTTAGTTTTGTGAGGTCTTAGGAAATTTCAAGTTCATGTCAGATCACCTCATTTTTCCTGCTGTTTCTGTCCACATGCAGGGCTCCTATATCATTTCAGCCAGGACATTGTGCAGCCAAAACTCTAAGAGGCTTTTTGTGGATCCCTTAGGACTCATCAGTGGGACTTCCCATAAACTCCTTTGGGGGAAGGGCCAGGGTAGGTGGGTGGGAAAGGGGGAACCATGTTCTGGCTCCTTGCTCAATGATTGCAAATCATAGGCAGACTGCCAGTCTGATCAAAATGAGAATAAACCCTTTGCTTAAGCATTTCACTTTCAGTGTACAGCTACCTTTTGAGGCTTTTGGAAGAGAGCGATATTCAATTTGTAAAATATCGAGGCTCCGTACTTCTGATTTAGCCGAACGTGCTTTTTGGCACTTGTCTAGGAGAGAAGGAAAGTAAAAGGATATTAAACTCCAGCCAGTCTGGTAAAAAATTCTGTAGAGAAGAGTTGAAATCATTGCTTTAAAACAAGTTTTGGATTATACCTGGAGTTCACTTTGCTGTGATTTTTATGTTTCCTTTACTGTGGAAAATTAAGAGTTGGTGTAACTTTTATGATTTATTGTTTAATTGTCCTTTAAAAGATAATTCTTAGATTCAAATCTTTCTATAGTCTCATTGTGTCCCTTCATTGATTTGCATTTAATAACTTTTGTATTTCTCATGAAGTAGATAGAAGTAATTGTTCTAACCAAAAGCAACTCAGTGCTAGTTGCCATGTTCTTTCCCCCAGGAAAATTTCCACCGAATATTCCATAGAAGGAGTTTTCCTTATTTGGTAGAATATTTTTCAAGGCCCCAACACATAATTAGAACTGGTGAGTTGACTCTAGGTGTTAATGCTTAAAAATACATCCTTCACTACCAGTCCCCAACCCCCAACTCAGCCATTGAACATAAATAGAAGAGTGATAGCTTAAGGGTGTGCCTGATAGTGTGACAAAACAAGAATATTATTTGAAAGCTGTAGACAAAGTGTCTATCTTGTTTCTTAAAAAAACAAAACATGTGTTTCTTTCCCAGGTTCATCTGATGTTTCCTGACCACGTACCAAAACCTTGTTGTGCTCCAACCAAATTAAATGCCATCTCTGTGCTGTACTTTGATGACAGCTCCAATGTCATTTTGAAAAAATACAGAAATATGGTAGTGCGCTCATGTGGCTGCCACTGATGTTAAGTAGTAATGGTAACAAGAAAAAGATCTGTATTAAGGTTTATGACTATAATAAAAAGTATGCTTTCAGACAAGAAGGGAATTTCATAAAATTAGTCTGGCTCATTTCATCTCTGTACCTATGTACAATATTGTGTATATAGTCACTTTTATTTATTTAAAGGTATATATTCTCCTTTGTGGATGCCTTATCAATAAAATCTATTTCATAGGTCTATTACACAATAGATAGCCTGGTGTAACTTTCAATGGGATATGCTAAGTCCAATTCAATTCCATTTCAACATTTTTTCTAATACGATTTTTTTATAATTTTCTGAAATTAGACAGAACTCCTTTGCATGTTAATCACTGGTGAAGGAGATTGAATGCATTTGGTTATGTTGTGCCAGTGAAAACTGATAGGATATTTATTTAGAAATAAAACTAAAAAAAAGAAAAACCCAAACAAAAATGCTTGGATAAACACAATTTTTCTTTCAGAGTTTCTGCTTCATTAGATAAAGTGAAATGTTGACCTGGATTTGAATAAATAAGCTGTAGGCAGAACATAGAGGCTGAAAGATTACACATAATTGTTATAACTGTTTGCTTTAACAGAATTGGTGTAACTGGAGGAGCATGTTCCTTCTTGGCTTGTGTATTGTAGATTTTGCAAAGCGCTCAAAGCTTCAGGAATTCTGTGGAGACAGGCTTGAGCCTGTGTCCGTAACTTTCCAAGTTAACACTAAAAAATTGTAGTACAACCTTCTTACCTCAAATAAATCATGTCTGCCTATTATCTAGAACACTACTGCTGCAGATTTTTTTCAGATTTAAAAACAGTCCAAAATAAAGAAACATTTACATGCGCTCTACTTCCCTCCCCACAGACAAGAGTCACTGCATACATAAAACATAGCGAGCAAAGATGCCGACAGAGCCATTTTCTTTAGCTCTCCTTTATAACTGAGTTTGCTGATTGATGTGATGCAAGGGATTTTATTTAGGGTAAAAGCACTGAAACTAAACTGAAGGAAATTACCAAAAATCCCAGAATGGCTTTGACAGAATTGCCATTTCGAAAGAACAGCTGAAATCCATTTTTCATATCTTTGAGAACGAGCTCAATGAAAACCTTATTTTGTAAGGGGATTTTGTAAACCTTCCTCCAAGCACAAATAATTCCAAATGGGAAGGTTCTGTTGTGTGTATGTGCATGTGTATTCTTCCCTCTGAAATTAATTTATTTTCTTTCTTTGCCTTCTAAGGCTTTTCTTTAACACACATTAACTTTCGGAAGAATGACATTTAGATGGATTACTTGCAATTTATGGTGGCTCCACGGTTAAGCTTATTTACAGCTCATCTAAAATATTCATAAAGCACCATTTATTAATCACCTTTTTGGACTTTTCAAATAAAACTTTTATCAGAAATAGCTTCAAAAATATTATGGTTTTTGTTTGTAATTCAGGTATATTACAATGTTGTTTTAAAATACAGTTTATCAAAGAAAATTTGATAATAACTATATTGGGGGGTACATTAAGTAATATATTTTTAAATAAATAGTGTACCATTGTAAGAATAAGAAACGGAAGTCTATTATATGATTCTTCAAATGTGCTGTTTAAATATATTTCTATATTTTAAAATATATTAAACTTGTGATGTTAGTTTCTACTGATTTGGCTCTTTATTTAAGAGGGATACAAAAATGTAAGTATGTCATAAGCTGAGACTCTAAGAATATCAGATGTAAAATGTTGGTGGATTACATGATTCCTTATGTTGTTTTTAATTGCCAAAACTGGTTTTTGTGTTTTTAATAAATAATCCACTGTTAAATGGACAAAGCAACAATCCATGAATTAAATATCTTCTTAATCTGCCCAAACAACAAAGAAATTTTTAAAATAGCAAAAATGATAGGGATGGAAAAATATCTCACTTGTTCTTTTTCACTTGAGAGGAGATAATTGGCATCAGTATTTTCATAATTTTTCAGACTAGGTATATGACTGTATATACATATATGCACATATGCTCAGTTAAATTATTCTCAAATAGCTATAACAGTAAATTTGCAGTATTACTTTGGTAATACTTAAGCTACTATCAGAAGCCAGAATAATGTAGCCTGTTTTAACAGGGTCCAAACAACTCAGGATTTTTTAGCTAGTTAGGTATTGGCTTTTTGTTTGTGTGTTTGTTTTTAAATTCTTGCTTTATATGTATCTTGCTTTGTAAAGTGGCCCTAACTCTTTTTGAAAGTAGAAGGGCATAAATCACAAATATCAAGTTCTTTAAAACTAAGGCAAAAATAAATCGTCTGCGGTGAACTAAAGAAATAAGAAAAACACAAGAAAGAAAATCGAAAATTATTTTTTTTCTCAAGAACTGTCATTTTATAATCCCTATATCACCGTCATCGAATCTGAGCCAGAGTCTACTGGCTACTATACAGTCTGGCAAATATCATCTCCCAAGAAATTTACAATGAGTAATGTTTTTGATGCAGTTCCGTTCAAGGCAGAAGAAATCCTCTTTCCCAAACACGTCACTATCTCATAACTACTCAGTCAAGTGCTCAATCTATCATCCAATTTTCATTTCAGATTATTTGCAGTTCTAGGTTTTCTCCTTTGCATTTTATTTTATTTTATTTTTTCAGCCTGGAACTTTTTAAAGTTAGAAGTGAAGATGCCTTTGCTGATGAAACATATACGTTGCTAAGTATACATATATACATCTGTATTTTATCAAGTTTGGTTAAGATCATAATTGAGGAGAAAGTAGGAAAAGTAACAATCAATGCCAGTATTTATTCTTATTTAGGCAGAAAAGTGACACTATATCCAAGTTAGCAATTTAAAAAGAGCAAGGGTTCTGCAAAATTACCTCAATGTCTGTTGTAATATTTGTTGGTTCTGCAAAATTACCTCAACGTCTGTTGTAATATTGTTAAAGCCTGTTTGAAACATGGGTCTTTCAAAGACAAGAACCTGGATCAGATATAGCCTTTAAAAAGAAAGAGAAATTTCAGAAGTTTTAAAACACGCACCTTAACCTTTGCATCTCAGTTTCAACTTTGCAGAGGCAGCTAGCCTCCCATCATTCCTCAAAGGTCAACATATATACACAATGGAGAGAGAATGGGTAGATGCACTACAGCTTCTGAAGATTATATATAGAAGGACAAAAGACAAAAAAATACTGCATAAACAGTCCCTGGACCCAGCCAGTTTGGAAACAGAACCTAAGCTGAGGGGTTAGTGAGGTGAACAGTATTTTTTCCCCAGTTCGCTGTGGCTACTACTATGTGGTGAAATATAATAGAACCTACTTAAAAAGTTGGACTGTGTTTATTTTTCTGCAGATACTTATAGAAAAAGCCCAAACTAGGGAAATAATTCTCTATTGAGCCACAAGGCCAATAATATATCTTAGATTATGTATCTTTATACTTTCTTCAATAATTCACATACACCCACATACATACACACACTTATAAATAAGTATATTTTTATATATTTTAAAGAAGAAAGAATAAAAACACGAATACAAAATATTTTAAGTGAACCAATAGGATTTTGGGGAAAGAAAAATATAATACAATGGGAAATTTGAGAGAACTTAAAGTATATGAGGATCAAAGGGAGTTCTAACATCCATTTAATCAGTATTCCAGAAAACTGGAGACAACTTTTGGGCTAACAGCTGACCTCTTTATCAGAGCTGGCTCCTCAACTTGGAAGTCAGTCAACATATAATGGCTATCTTCAGACTGCTAAGGAAAAATAACTGTCATGTGGAATTCTATATCTAGCAAAACTATTCCAAACATTAGGGCAAAATAAAAACATTCTTAGGCAAGTAAAACTGAGAGAGAGTTTATCATCAACGGCAAAGGCACTGCTAAAGGTTTTACCTCAGGAAGAAAGCCCCAAAAGGAAATATATATAATAACGATGAGCAAGAAGATGGGAGACATGGGGCTAGCCTAAAATAAATAATAATGTCTCATAAGTGTGGTTTTAAAAATCAAAAGAATTAAACAGTGTCAAATCAGGTTGAATAGAGTCAACATATAATGGAAGGTGGATGGTTGGAAATAATAGGCTTTGCATTTTACTTAATGATGATTAAATTAAACTCATTAACTTCAGAACACAAAGTAGTGTGTATATTTTAAATCAGGGTTGACAACATTTTTCTGTAAAAGGTGTGATAATAAATATTTTAGGCTTGGGTTTTCTGTCCCAACTACTCTACTCTGCTGTGGGAGCAGGAAAGCAGCCATCGGCGATATGCACCCTAATATGTGTAACTGTATTCCAATAAGATTTTACTTAAAAAAAATGTGGTGGGTGTGGTTCGGCCCACAGTTGGTACTTTGCTGACCCCTGTTCTAAACCAGTAGAAGGGATAATTGCAATGTGGTAACATACAGTCAATTCAACAAGATAAAAAAGAAGAAAAGGGTTTTAAAAAACATAGCAAAGGGGAAATATTGCATATAATAAAATGATGGAAGTAAATCCTTACATAGTCACATAATATTACATGTAAATGGACTGAAAAGATCACTACCGCCGGATTGGATTCAACAGCTAGTAACGTTCTGTTCAAAAGAAACACACCTAAAACTTTAAAACACAGGAAGGTTGAAAGTAAAAGGAAGGTAAAATATATACCTAGACAATACCCACCACAGGAAAACTGGGTTAATTATATTAATAAAGTATATTTACATTTTAATACAAACCAGTCATTACTGTTTTGAATATAAGGACATACTGTTGCCTATTGACTTTTGGCATATCTTCTCATAAAATTGTTTCTAGAATAGTTTTTAAAATTACATGTCTAAAATTAATAAACAAAAAAGGATCTTATTTTGGCATACAATGTTATTCTCTTCTTAAGGTTATTAAGACTCTGGTGTTTTGAACCTATTTATTTATGAGAGAGAGAGAGAGAGAGAATGCGCATGTGATGGAGGGTGGGGTGGGGAAGAGGCAGAGGAAGAGGGAGAGAGAGAGTCTTAAGCAGACTCCATGCCCAGCGTGGAGCCCAAAGTGGGGCTTGATCTCGATCTCACAACCCTGAAATCAGGACCTGAGCCAAAATCAGGAGTCAGATGCTCAACTGACTGAGCCACTCAGGTGCTTCAAGACTCTGGTGATTTGAAAATTACTTGTCTTTAAGACGAAAGTTCACAGTATTGTATTCAACAATGCATGTTGATATCAGTGAGACTAAGGTGATTCCACTTAGAAAATGAAATAAAGCCTATGGGAGAGAACAAGCACTTTTCCAAAGATGTTATGATGAGAAGAATATTTGAAAAATCTTGGCTATTGAACATAATGGGTCCAATGAATCTCTTTTCACACCAACCTCCTCGGGCTATTATTAAAGGGAAGTAAAGTATTTCCTGTATCCCTAATACACTAATCCAGCTTCTGGGCCTTGATAACATTTTTCCGTTCACCAGGAATGCCCTCCCTAAATTTTGCCTGCTAATATTCTTCTGATTCCTGGAGTGACTTCTCATTTGCTATTTCCTTCAAAAAGACCTAATACACCAAACCAGATGTGTTTAATCCCTCTAATAAACTACTGCAGCACTCCTGCTTCTGAGACATGCATCACATTATGCCAGCTATTAGAGTTATTTGGAAAATCTTTTGTTTCTTCTACATGGTATGATGAAGAAGTCCAACCATGTTCACTCATTTATTAATTCCTTAAATATTATCATAAAGATATTCTCATAGTTGATGTTCTATAAATAATTTGGAAATGAATAAATTAAGGTAGCTTAATTTATTATTTTAATAGAAAATAAGCAAATATAAAAGGAATATTGTCAAAGCTGAGTGAGGGATCTCAATTCTTTATTTTAAAACAAATGTCCCTAGGCAAAGTATCTTTCACTTTTAGGGCATTCTAATCTGCGTGTCATTAGATCTTTCTTTCTTTCTTCTTTTTCTTTCTTTCTTTCTTTTTCTTTCTTTCTTTCTTTCTTTCTTTCTTTCTTTCTTTCTTTCTTTCTTTCTTTCTTTCTTTCTTTCTTTCTTTCTTCTTTCTTTCTTTCTTCTTTCTTTCTTCTTTTTCTTTCTTTCTTTCATTCTTCTCTCTCTCTCTCTCTTGTTCTCTTTTCCCTGAGGTTTTATCTTGTTGTTTTGCTTGAAACATATTCTTCTGCTTCTTCATTTTGTTTGGCTCAGCGTTGATTTCTATGCATTAGATGAAACAACCACCTCTCCCAGTATTGAAGGAGTAGCCTTGTGTAGTTGCTGAACCTTAGCATTCAACCTTTCCCTAGCTCTTGGTTGTCTCTCAAATCTTTGTGAGACAAGCAGCCTATCTATTTTAATAGCTCCCACTAGTTGAGGGTGTGCCAAGACCAGTCAGTGACTGACCAGGGGAAGATCTCAGTCAGCCCCTAGATTCAAGGTGAATGGAAGCCACACGCTCAGGCAGCAGCTTTTAAAGTATGCAAATATATATATAGTCCTTTGGGACCACAAGTGAAGCCCTCCTGGTCACCATCATCGGGCAATCTGGAGGTTTTTCCTGAGAGGCAGTAGCAAAAATCAGGGCTCCAGATGAGTATATAAGCTCCCTTTTAGGAGATACCCATCACCTGGAGCAAGATGGAAGGAGAGTGCAAAAATGGTGTCCTCCTCTATGTTCCCTGCATCTCTGTAGCTTCTAGATGTGTGCCAAACCTGAAGCCTACTTGTAAGACCAACGTTCCAAAGCTCCAAAGTAGGCCTCTTTCACGTGGGTGTGTTTTAATCTCATCTGTGCAGTGCCCTGGGGATGGTAGCCTGCCAAGCACAGTCTCTGATTGTTACAGTCCTGTGGGACCTAGGAACACAAGTATCCCTGGCCTCCAGAGTCAGGAAACGAAGGGGTGTCCCCTGGGTGGCAGCTGCAAAAACTGGGTCATCAGACATAAAAATCAGGGCACCAGACATATGTAGAACCTCCCCTCCAGGAGACACTTGCACTCCGGAGAGTGCAAACATGGTGCACACTGGCTGGAGCAAGGCAGGGAGAGGTGAAACGATTGCACCTGCTTAAAAAAAAAAGGAAAAAGAAAGGAAGAAAGAAAAGAAAGAGGAAGGAAGGGAGGAAAGAGATGGTGCCTGCTGGCTTTATTTATTTTAAAGATTTTATTTATTTGTCAGAGAGAGACACAGCGAGAGAGGGAACACAAGCAGGGGGAATGGGAGAGGGAGAAGCAGCTTCCCGCTGAGCAGGGAGCCCGATGTGGAGCTCGATCCCAGGACCCTGGGATCCTGACCTGAGCCGAAGGCAGACGCTTAACGACTGAGCCACGCAGGCGCCCCACCTGTTGGCTTTAAAAAGGCAGAGGGAGAGGCTTTAACAAGATGGCCCCCCGAGCCTCCAACCCTGGAGCATACCCCAGCAGGCCCCAGCCCCTCAGACCGATGCTTCCGGATTAGCAAATGAGTCTCATTCACGTATGATCTGGGTGCTTTTCAGAGGGCTGCTTCTACACCGGACCCTGGGACAGGTGAGTTTGCAAGTTAGCACTTTAAGTAGTGTTTCTCAGTTCACCTCAGTCCCGCAACTCTCACAGGCACAAGCCTAGCTTGTTTTCAAAGTCAGATGTTTTGTGAGCTCATTGCTCAGGTGCTGGTCTTAAATGGTAGCGTGCTTGACGTGAGGAACAAACCCTTTGCCTCTCAGGGAGAAGCTCTGGGTTTTGAGTTGCCTCCTGATTGTGGGTCTCCGTGCCGGGGTGGGGTTTATGGTGAGATTTTTATCTCAGACTTTCCTCCTCCCTTTGATGTGGTTACTGTCTTGTTTGCCCAACATGAAGGGGTTGTTCTGCCAGTTTTTAGGTTTTTTAAAGAGGAAATTGTTCCATTTATATAGCTGTAGATTCCACGTACCCATGGGAGGAGGTAATTTCAGGATCTTCCTGTGTTGCCATCTTGAACTGGAACCTCGAGGGCATTCTAATCAGCGTACAACAAGGTGCACAATATGGAGCCCACCAGATGATTTAGTACTTCTAAATTACAAATGGAAAAAAAAAGGCCTCCAGAAAGTAGAAAGTGCTACTTCATTCATGTAGTGGTGACACAGAACTGAACATAGAGACAAAAGGAGTTATTTATGTAGTCATCTGTGGGAAGAACATTCCTGGCCAAGGTAGCAACAGTGTGCTTGGCACGTCTGAGAAGCAAGGAAGCTAGTGTGGTCATGGTAGAGTAGAGTGAGTGTTCAGGCCAGAGGGAAGACATGAATTCAGGGAGATGGCAGGGAGTCAGATGGTGTAGAGTCTTAAAGCCCACCACGAGGACTTTGAATTTTTACTCTGAAATGAAAAGACATTCAGAGTTTTTGAGTAGAAAAGGGCATGGCTTGTGTTTTAAAAGGAGCATTGGCTGTTGTAAGGAGAGCCCCGGGTAAGACAGCAAAGACAGATGCAGAAAGACAGTTTAGGAAATTTTGAAATCATCCAGTCTTAGAGAGTATGGTGACTTGGACCAGTGTGGTAAACTGTGGAAGTGGTGAGAAGTCATTAGAATCCGGAAATATTTCAAAGGTAGAGTAGATAGGATTTGCTACTGGGATGTGACAAAAGAGTGAGTTAAAGGTGACTCCCACTAATATGGCCTGAGTAGGAGCACCTGAGTGGCTCAGTCAGTTAAGCGTCTGCCTTCGGCTCAGGTCATGATCCCAGGGTCCTGGAATCGAGCCCCATATCAGGCTCTCTGCTCAGGGTGATGCCTCTTCTCCTTCTCCTCCCCCTCCCCGCTCGTGCTTGCTCTCCCCGCCTGTGCTTGCATGCCCCGCTTGTGCTCTCTGTCACCATCTTTAAAAAAAAAATATATATATATATATATATATATATGGCGTGAGTAAATGGAAGAAGAATCATTTACTGAGCTCCAGCATAGGATGGGGAGGGACTGCCCCAAGGAGTTGAGAGTTTGATTCAGGGTATGTTCACTTCTGAGTGAAAGTTCCAAAAAGTGGTTAGAAATATGAGCCCTGAGATTACAGGAGAGGTCCCGGGCAAAGATATAAATCTATAAATTATTAGTATATAGGTGATACGTAAAGCCAAGCAATCAATGAGATCACTGCTGCAAATAGTCTAGCAGTTAAGTGAGAACCCTTCTCCGGCTTTTATAACCCACTGCTTGATTATGACCAAGGACTACCTGTGGGAAACAGACACTGACATGAAGAAAATCAACTTAGTTGTGCTCCTGTCTGCCACAGGGCTTTGTGAATCAGGTTGTCTCTGTTTATTGAGAAAATTCAGTTGGAACTCCCTATAGGTATTGTAGAAAATAAAATTCAGGTATTAGTTTACTAAATAACTTTCTATCATTTTGTAATAATAATGTTTGCTGTACTTTTAAGAGAGTCGAAGCAGTTTTGGGAGAGTGAAGGTGGCAGTGAGAAAAAGGATGAAGCTAAATATCTGGGAACTTTTGTATAAAATGTCACTGACATAAATGTTATATGCATTCGGGTTCTTAATGAAAAACAAATACAAAAGTGTAATACATTATTTTCCATCATACTATACATGTAATAAGGGGGACAATGAACTTTAAAGGTAGCGTAAAGGTCTCAGGAGAGACATAATGAAGATATCTCTAATTTAAAATTTTACTGAACATTAAAATGGCTCTTCAAGCAGAGACTGAAAACCCCTTCATCGAAGTGCTGCTGATTTTTTTATCATTCCTATCTCTCCGCATTGACAAGGGCCAATTCCACCTTGAAACTTTTTTTTATTTTTTTTAAAGATTTGTATTTATTCATTTGAGAGAGCACAGGAGGGAGGAGGGTCAGAGGGAGAAGCAGACTCCCCACTGAGCAGGGAGTCCAATGCGGGACTCAATCCCGAGACTCCAAGATCATGACCTGAGCAGAAAGGCAGTCGCTTAACCAACTGAGCCACCCAGGCGCCCCCATCTTGAAACTTTTAATTGCAAGTTCCCTAGCATATTATTAAAATTTCTTTCATGTACACACAGCTTTATTTTGAACTAAAATTAGAGCTATTTTCTGTTTGTGAAGCTGAAACTTTTTTTTTTTTGGCATTAGGAGCTAGTAAGAAAGTTTGTTTTTTAGGAGAACTGTGTATACTGATACAGAAAAATTTCTATCACAAGGAAACAATGTGAATATGAGCCCCAAATTTTCTAGACGTGTAGTATCCGTGTCACTGTTTTATAGGAGCACAATATTATTAAGGCGTTAAGGTGTTTTACTTCTATTAGGCATAATCATGTATCGTGTTCATACTAATGACAAAAATGAATATATGGTTAATTTTATGCCGATACCTTTCTTTAATCTGTGCTGCTTGCTCTTATTTTAATTTTACTAACTTTAAAGATCAGTGCCTCAAATTTTGTCTCTAGAGCCTGAAGAAGTCTTTTAAGTATGCTCTGTATTTTATTTGTTTTATTATTCAAGGCTTCTAACAGCTCTCTGAGGGAGTGCTGTATGCTAGATGATGTTCTGGGAGTTGATTTAGAAGAGCTTAGCCAAGTCTGTTGCATGTTTAACATGATGAACATTTTGAAGAAGTCTGTTTTCCTACTTTTCTTTTCAAGCATCTCGTCACAAGGATGTAGAGAGTGCCAAACAATCAAATCAGGAATACAGATGCTTAATCTGTTTTGAAATAAGTGTACTAAACCAGTTTACTGTAGTATTATCTGTGAAAAAGAAAATGAAATAAGAAAAAGGCTTGTCATGAGAAAGCTGTGTAAATTGACATGTGTGTGACTCTCTGTTGTCTAGCTTTCCTTGGTGAAGAGTTTGAGTTCCTACTTATTAGCTAAATGTAAATGAGACATACATTAAGATGAGAAGACAGAAACATTAAAACAATGAATGAGGAAAGGTATATGAACAATTCAGTAGAAAAATGAGTAAAAATTTGAGCAGGCATTTCCCAAAGAAGAAAATAATAACCAAGTAATACATGGACAATGTTCAGCCTCACTAACATTTATAAAAAGGCAAGTAAAGACCACAATGAGATAGCATTTCACATCAGATTGGCAAATAGTTTTTATTAAAGAAAGAAATATTGACTGTTGGAGAGAATTTGGATCATTATGCTGCTAATGGGAGTATAAATCGGGTAAATAAATTGGGAGTATAAATTATTGGTAAAATAATTTTGAAAACAATTTAGCATAATCCTGTAAAGATTATTCACAGACTTTACCACCTAATGATTCCTCTTCTAAATATTCACCAATGGAAATACTTCTGAAGATTTGAACTGGAAAATTATACAAGAAGGTTTATTACAAAAGTGTTCATCTGAGGAAACAATAAAAAACAAACAAATATATGTATGTTACAACTGAAAAGCCAGACATGACACAGATGTTCATCTACAGAAAATGGACAAATATGTCATATAATAAAGCAGTGAAATGAGTAAACCACAACTCCGTGGATAAATCTCACAAGCATAATATTGGAAAAATAAAGTTCATCGTAGAAGGTTTTATATGGTATGATGTAATTTTTATAAATCTCAAAATAAAGCAAAACTAAATAATACATCTGTAGGCATATATATGTATGTGTACATTAAAAAATAGCAAGGGAATGATAAAAAAAAATCAAAATTCAAGATAATGGTTAGCCCAAAGGGATGGGAAAGTGATTTTAATTGAGGATGGAGCTATTTGTAATGCTATTTCTTAGTACAAATGGTAGTATAAATAGCTAAGAGTTTATTAGCATTTTTAAAAATGCATATATACATTATGTCTCAGTTAGTGTTTTCATATAAAACAATACCTTTACATCTTAATGGGTTACAACAATGGATTTACTAGCTCACAATTCGGTAGATCAGCAACTTGGACTAGACTCAGCTATCCTTGTTCTACTGATCTTATCTGGACTCACTCCTGAAGCTGTAGTCAGTTTTTGCAGCTGCGGGGCTGGGCGGTCTTAGGTACCATTATTCATGTCTGGCAGTTGGTGTAGGCTGTTGGTTGGTGCTGTTTCAGTAGGAGTGATAGGGGTGGCTAGGCCTCAAGTCTCCAGCAGGCTTATTTCCATGCTAGTCATTACAGAATTCCTAGAAGTTAGAAAGCACAGTCTGATGTGCAAGTCCATTCAGGGTCTTGTATCACATTTTCTATTATCCTATAAGCCAACGCAAGGCATGTGAACCAAGCCCAGAGTCCATGTGGGAGGGAAATACATAAAAGCATGCATATGGATAGGCGTGAACAAACCGAGGGTTTGGGGAGAATGGATGGGAGGCAGGAAGGAAGCCTAGGGGGCAGAATGTCCATTCCCCACATTCTTTGTTATCCTTTGCTATTTGATTATCACACTCATGCTGTTGTGCATTAGTGTCTCCTAGAGCCCCTCCCTAAAAGCAGAGCTCAAGTACTGGCCTATGCATCACACTTTCTCTAAAGAATGAGTCAGATACTACATTCCTCTAAATGACTTCCCTAAACAGGCAGTTTGGAAGAGGTATTTTCTGAATGATATTTTTATGGATCAAGAGAGGTTTACTGTATATGTTTAAAAGCAAATGAAAAATACCAATAACAAATGTGGATAGCTCTTTGGGCCCATGGAATTAGAGAAGGAAGCCATAGGAGAAGCTGGAGCAAAATCCTATGTGCTATAGACAGAGTTACGGTAGTCTTTATTAATAGGCCCAGTTATTCAGCCTTTCCTCTATCCATACCCTTTGTTGTTGGACTTAAAGTTCCTTTCACTAAAAAGGTGAAGTGTATTTTTCCACTCCTTGCCTTTGAACTCAACAACATAATTTACTATGTCTAATGGAAAATTGGTGGGTGTGAAATGAAAAACGTGTGGAAAAGCACTTGCATGATTCGGCTTTCTCTCTATTGCATCACTAGCAATACCATGAGGATATGTTTAGGTACCCTGTTATTTCAGGAGAAGGATGAGAAAGTCTCGGAGGTAAAGACCCATTGACACATGCAAGAACCCAGTCAAGCTCAACAGGGCTTCCAAGCCTTGCCCCACTTAGATTAGCTGACCCAGAGATAACCTGAGTAAATAAAGGCTTATTCCTGTATGCTGTTGAGATTTTTGTGATTGGTTGTTACATTAGCATTACATAGCATTATTGTGGACTTAGCTTACTGATACATAACTATAAACATAAAGTGGAATTTTGTTCCAAGGGCTCTCTTATTTTCAGCGGTGAAAGATGCTTGGTTTATATAACAAAAACCCTGAGTGTGGGTATCATTATGCTCTCTCTGGTTTCTCAAAATGTTAGTTCTTAGCAAGTGCATAGATCTGATTTATACAGCTTATTTCTAAAATGAATATTAATGTACAATATCTCTCAGTTGATTATTTTTCGATGGGAATTAAACTCAAGATTCACTCTGCATCACATCCCATCTTACATTATGATAAAAGAGTCTTTCTCTTTTATTTAAAGTTAAAATTATATAAAATACAATTGTATAAATTATTACATAAAATATATAATTATTATATTTTATATATAAAGGTTATATATAAAATATATTAAAATTAATCAAAGTTAATTTTTGTACATATCAAATAATTTTCGATTTGGTTATCAAATCACAAAGGTAATATTAGATTTTACAATTTTTTCCTTTAATTTTGCAGGCAGTAAATATATAATACAGTATTACCTACTTTATTCCCCTTTAGTCCTCATGGCAATTAAAAACAACTGGTACATTTTGGTTGAAAGTTCCCAAATTGTCACTCTGGGAAGCTGAAGGTCAAGTTATTTCCCAAGAATAATAAAAAATTTTCCCCTTATTTTGTGTCAAGAGAATAATTACTTAGTGACATTCTTTAAAAAAAGAAAGTTTATAGTTTAATTACATGGTGGGAGGATCCTGATACTTACACATTGCCACCTACTAGCTGATACAGTTTCTATACAGCTGTTGGCCATCATTCCTTCTATGCCCTAATTAACATAAGGTTATTTTTTGACAAAATAGTTAATTATTTATTTTCTGGTGGAAGATATGATAGTCATTTTACAAATCATAACTGGAAACTTTTCCAAAGGAGCATACGATGGTGAATAAATTACATTAGAAAAGGATTTGCTATTTATGTTCTTCAAGGGCCCATCTTGGAAAATATGATAGAGTAGAGGGACTACATTCCTCTTTACCTGTCCCCATCCCTCTTCCTGAATATTTCTTTCTTAGAATATCATTCTAATTCTGGTTACTTCTCTCCCAGATATCTGGAAGGCTCGAATACCTCAAGTCCAGTTTAGACATGTCTGTATGGGTCCCAAATGCCAGAAACTCCTTTTGTCTCTCCCCTGCTCTACTTAAGCAACCAAATGCCATATACTACTGGGTACCATTTTTGTTTGGTTCTACTCTTATTATGTTTATGCCTGGGAAGTCAAATGGTGGTATCACTAGATTAATGTCCCACCTTAGCTCAAGTAATATATTTCAGTTTTAATAAATTAAAGATTAAATTTGTAGGTACAAACTGTAGTTACAATCTGAAAGGGAATAGTTGGGCAACAGGAATTAAACAACTTGGTGAGAAAGATACTTTTGAATAAGTGGGTCATTTGGTGCTTTCCTTGTCCAGAGCTCAACTTTCAAGAACTTATTCTCTGTAACGTTGGCCTTGAACCCCCTGGCTACATTGTCCCTCACAGAAATCCAAGAAATGGCTTATTAATTAATTAATTAATTAATTTATTACTATATGTTGGCTAACTGAACATAATAAAACAAGGAAAAAAATGGAATTTTTAATGGCACTTTCTATGATAGAAACAACATCAGTAGCAACAATAACAATAACCCCCCAAACAGCAGCAGCAGTGACAAATTATTGAAACTTGGTTAAAAATTCTGCATGACAGGGGCACCTGGGTGGCTCAGTTGGTTAGGCGTCCGACTCTTGATTTGGCTCAGGCCATGATTGCAGAGTCCTCTGATGGAGCCCCGCACTGAGGCTTGTGGTCACCACAGAGTCTGCTTGTCCTTCTCCCTGTCTCTCCCCCTACACATTCTCTCTCTCTCTCTTCCAAGTAAGTAAGTAAGTAAATAAATAAATAAAATCTTTTAAAAATTTCTGTATGACAGGTAAAACTAATGGAAAGGGAGTTCAATAAAAATAAATGCCTTAGCAGCCTTTGTATTAGCAGAAAATACTCTATATTCTAAGGAGTATTAAAAGCAATACAAGAAGAGTAGTAATATATTGATAATTATTCCATATCTACTTTATCAAGCATCTCAGGCAGTAGTTTAATTTATATAACTATCTTTTTACAAATAATGTATTAAGATTTTAGAATTTTGAATGGAGTAGTTTTGGCTCATAAAAGGAATCAATCTAATGTAATCACAATTTCTCTCACCTGGATTTCAGCATCTCTAACTGAATTAACAAGTCAGAGCTCTAGAGCTGATTTATAAACATTTTGTTAGAACATTTAAAAACTCAACTTTACCCTAAAGGCCTTGGATACAATTTCAATTCCAGGAAAATTAAGTATAAGTGCTTTGGATTGAAAGTTTCACTTTGAATATATTTAAGGAATATTCTTGCAATCAAAGAAATGTAACTTTAAATTACTCAGTCATACGAAATAGATTCAAATTGAGGTTGTTTTTTAGTTGGAATATAAGTGAATATAGTAATAGGGTAGGGAAATAGTTCTATCAATCGGATCTTCATTTTAGAATCAATAATTCTGATTGTATAAAGTGTCAACATGAAAAATCAATTTCAAACTCATTGCCTGTAATAATGAGTTTTGAATTCCCATCATGCAATTACCCAAGTTCCATTTTAAGTTAATGTGAGTTAAAGAGAGGATAGGCGAAATTATAAACAGCTGGTTAAATCTTTACAGGTTTAAGTACCATACTGATCTGATGAAATAGGCAATTATTTTTTCACATGGTGAAGAGGATATATAATATATTTTTTCCACAAAAGCTGATGGAAACTTTTTTTGTGAAATCAGGAAGAGTGTGTTGGTGGAAAGGAATTGTTTATCTAGATTGGATATTTTGTGCCATATTTTCAAGGTAATTATTTAACCAAACACAGTATCTCTAGAGCCAGTTTATCCTTAATGATCTAATTGCCAGAATTTTGTTTTTGTCAGGTTTTGCCTAATGAGGGTCAAGGAATTTAATTAATATATTTAATGTATTAACTATTTTATATTATTAAATGGATGTGTATCTTAAATTTAGGAGTCTATATCTGTCCTATGGTATGAGGCTGTAAGCTTCCTGAAGGCAAAAATTGTATATGTGTGTAGCCTTATCTGTTATTTCTAGCAACTATCCAAGTGCCAATATGTATATATGTGCTCAAATATAAATGAGGAGGGGCGCCTGGGTGGTTCAGTCAGTTAAACATCTGCCTTCGGCTCAGGTCGTGATCCCACGGTCCTGGAATCGAGTCCCGCATCAGGCTCCCTGCTCAGTGGGGAGCCTGCTTCTTCCTCAACCTATTGCTCCCTGGCTTGTGCTTGCTCTCTCTGACAAATAAATAAATAAACTCTTAAAATATATATATAAATGAGTAGATGAAAGAAAGAATTAAACAATACCATTTAGGTTTTTTCACTTATCAGGTAAAGGGCGGATGTGTGTTATTGGAGTTCCTTCTTGAGCTTATTATTTAGTACCTAGACTTTTATGGGTTTTTTTTTCCTATAAGTTTTCCAAATTGAGAAATACTCATCTCTGAATCTTTGATTTCTTTATACCATTTACACTGTTCCTTAGCACTAGACTCAGAGTGCCCTAGGTCTTTGCCTCCAAAGGGCACTTGATTATTAATGACCTTAGATAATACCTTTTATCAGGTGCTATCACTTCATGTTAAGGAGCTGTTTGATTCCTATCTTGGAATATTAATGAGACTTTCCTTGCCTTCTACCCTATTTGAATCAGATGACCAATACCAAATTCCTCACATTTTTCTGAAAGTTCTTTCCTATAACCCATTCGCTATCTTGTTCAAATCTTATGTTGCAAGAAATAGAATGACTATATCTTAGAAAAGGACTTTTCTAGATAAAAAAAATTAAAAATAAAAATAAATAAATAAATAAATAACCCCCAGAATTGAAGGCACAGAGAATCATTTCTGGGAACTTCACTGTAACAATCAAGAGGAGCAGGTACGGTAGTATCCAGGCTTCAGGCCCCTCGCCTCATGTGGGGCAACGCAGAGGCAGCTCTTGCACTTGGGGGTGCTCCTATGGGGTCAGGCCAAAGAGGCTCTTAGGTAGATTTTGCCTGATATTTCACTCATGCTTGATGTATTAGTTTCCTATTGCAGCTGAAACAAATTGCCACCAACTCAGTGGCTTAAAAGTACACAAGCTGAAAATTCAGAAGTCCAAAATTGGTTCCTTTGGGCTAATGAAGTGTTGATAGTGCTGAGTCCTTCTGAAGGCTCTAAGGGAGAATTATTTCTTTGTCTTTTCTAGATTCTAAAAGCTGTCTTCATTTCTTGACTTGTAGGCTCTTCTTTCATCTTCAAAGCCAGTGAGGTAGCATTTTCAAATCTCAGTCTCTGACACTCCTACCTTCCTCTTTCACTTTCAAGTGTTCTTATGATAAGGCCTACTTTGATAATCCAGGATAGTATATCTCAAGATCCTTAACATAATCACAGCAGTAAGGTTCCTCCTGCCATAAAGATAACAGATTCATAGGTTCCAGAGTTTAGAATGTGACATGTTTGAGTTTTGTTGTTGTTGTTGTTGGGGGTTGGGCATTATTCTGCCTATCACACTTAGCATCCTTCCTTTCTCTCCCCACCCCCGCCCATATAATAGTTTCCCTTTGAAGCATTTCCTCAATAAATCGCTTACACAGGAATCCTTGTCTAAGGTTATGTTTCTGGGAAACATGACCAAAATACAGATCATTTGACAATTTAAGAAAATGACATATCTATTAAAACTAAGGTCTAATTGATTCAGGAAAGCTTCTGGTTTACAGGTTTACCCCTCTTTCTATCCATGGTTTCATTGAAATGATTGGGACCAACATTTTAAATAAAGAATCAAAACATAATCGTGTTGGAAAACAGGAAATAGAGCTACCAGTGGACCAGAAAGTTTAAACAAACCCTGGAAGCTATAAAACAGGTGGGATGGAATTAATGGAGAAAACAGAGCAGAATCCAAGCCAAGATTCCAGAAGTGAGAGCAATCAATCCTAATGGAGCCCATGAGAAACTCTAAGATCAGTGACAATACAAAGACTAGGAGATGGTTTTGGGAATCATCAGGGAAATTAATTAATTGAATAAATGCTTTAGTAATAGTTAGGCCTGGAGAGCTCTCTCTCTCCCTCCTCCTCTGCTATATACACAGATGATATGACTGACAGCAATAGCATTTGCCTCCAGGCTAGAACCTAGCACCTGTCTGGGGAGGTATTCTAGAATGAGTTTGGGCCTGTGAGAGAAGTAGAGAAGGATTTGAAATAGCTCCAGACCTTTACATCAGACACGGAGAAAATATTAAAAGAGAGAGAAAGAGAAGAAGAAAAAGAAATTTTCATCTGGTAGTGAATTACAGTAAATGACTTTATCCCCAGAGTAAAAGTCTCTTTAATTTGATAATTAAAAGAATCTCTAGCCTACTTCCTAGCACTTCTCTATTTCCAAGCACTCTACACTGGTATTGATCTTTGACATGACCTCACTGTCTAACGGAAACTAATTGTTGGCTCTCTCATTCAAAGGTGAAGCTCTTGGGAAAATAGACACACACCAAAGAGAAAATCCATGAAACAACTCTGTACTTTTTGTGTAAATGTGGGTTAGGAACTAAGATCAACACACCTTTGGAACACACACACCATAAAGAGAAGAAAACATATCCACTAACTCCCGAGGAATCGAAAGTGATATATGGAACAAAGGGGATTTAAAAATTTCTAACAGGTATATTCTCAGGTTTCTCAAGTTTGGTACTGACACTTTGAACCAGATGATTTTTCTAGGGTGCTGTGAATTGTAGGATATTTAGCAACATCCCTGACCTATACGCACCAGGTCTCAGTAGCAACTGTCGTAACTGTGATAAGCAAAAGTATCTCTAGATGTTGCCAAATGTCTTCTTGAAGACTAATTCACTTGAGAAACACTAGGTTTATTCAGAGAGATTTGAGAGACTATTATATAAAGAATAGATTCTTTCTAAAGAATGAACAATTAGAAATCAAAACAAATTATAATTATTTTTTTCCAAAAATTGAAACAAATCAAAAGAATGGGACAAAGAATAAAATGGCTCAAGGGAAAAAAACAAACTAAGGATTCATAATATAACAAGGAATTCTCCTATAATGCAGAGCTAAAGACAGATGTTGAAAACAACATGAGAGTCATGGAAGGTAGACCTAGAAGATATTAAAAACATGTTCAGAAGAGAGGGAAAGAATGAAAAGATGGAAGAAACTGACCAAATAAATATTAAAATTTTATAATATTAAAAGAAAATTTCCCCAAGCTACGGCAAGATAGTTCTTCAAACTGGAAGGACCTATAGGGGTGCCTGGGTGGCTCAGTCAGTTAAGCGTCTGCCTTCGGCTCAGGTCATGATCCCAGGGTCCTGGGATTGAGCCCCGCATCAGGCTCCCTGCTCAGCAGGGAGTCTGCTTCTCCCTCCCACTTGTGATCTCTCTCTCTTAAATGAATAAATAAAATCTTTTAAAAAAATGAAAGGACCTATAATGGCCAAAAGGGATGAACTAAGAAAGGCCTATATATGAATGGCTCCTGGTGAAAGATCAAAATACCAATGAAGAGGGAAAAAAGTTCCAAAATATTTTAGATAAATAGATGAAACACAAGAAATAGATTACATACAAATGAGTTAAAGATGTTTCAGTGACTCAAAGATAACATTGGACACTAGGAAATAATAGAGCAATGCTTTCAATTTCTTTAGAAAAATATTTCCAACTTAGAATTCTATACCAAGCCACATTATAAAGAAAGTAGAAGAGCAAAATACATTTAAAAATTCATAATAACTCAGAATATTTCCTGCTCATGTGCCCCTAATGAAGATAAAATGACTCAAGAAACTTAAAAAGAGAACTATATGAAAAGGTTATCTTTAGGTAAGAGTGAGAGCTGATTATGGCCATGAAAACAAAAGGAAAGCTGAAAACCTTAGTAGAAAATATATTGGACCATGGTGGCTGACACATTCTCCTATGGGTTTTAGGGACTTAGTAAGGTAGAAATGTATATTCTTCTCTAGGAGTTTAATCTCATTTCTTAATTCTGCATTGTTATATTGGTATCATCACATCATCACATGTTGTTTTTATTCTTTAGGTGTTAAAATGAGCCCTTATCAAATCAAACAAAACTGAGTTGTTGACCAGAATGCCAAGACAATAAAATACAGATGTAACTGTTCCAGTTACCTATTGCTAACTTGAAACCTAGCACCTTAAAATAATAATAATCATGTGATCTCTTAATGATTTGGAAGACTGACTTGGCTCAACTACTCTGTGACTATAGTCAGATGGTGGCTGGGACTAGCATGATCACCAAGACTTCCTCCCATGTCTGGTAGTTGGTCCTGATTGCCAGCTAGGACCTCAGCTAGCCCTGTTGGCTGGAACACCTACACACAGCCTTTCCTTGTGATCTGGATTTCTTTAGAGCATGGTGGCCAGTATCCAAAAATGAATATATCAAGAGAACAATGAAAAATCTGTGTTGTCTTTCATAACCTACTCTTAGAAGTCAAGTAGCATTATTTCTGCTGTTTTCCCAAGCATGTGAGGATATAAGGGGAGAGAACAAGTATCCCACATCATGATGATAGGAGAGTCAACATCACATTGTAAGATGAGGAGTGGGAGATCTTACCTTGGAAAATACAAGAAACTCTCAAAAGCAGAAAAGGAAGACAGAATAACCAGACAGAAGGATGTAGCGGAAAGGGATAGCTGGAGAGATGAGGCAGGAGGGGAGGTAAAGTGTAAGAAGGCCATGCCCAATATTGCTGACTTTGAAAATGGAGGAAGGCGGGCATGAGGCAGAGAGTGTGGGCGGCCTCTAGAGGCTGAGCATAGTCACCAACTGAGAGCCAGAGAGGAAATCAGTCCTACCACACTGCAAGGAACTGCCTAGGAAACTCAAAGAAACCAGTTGAGTAAATTGAGACTTCTGACTTACAGAACTCAAAGATCATAAATGTGTACTGTGTTAACTGCTAACTTTGTGGTAATTTGTTCTGGCAATAATAGAGAGGGAATAAAAAACTAAAACAGCAGCCAAGTTCTTCTGAAACCTCCTTTTGTTCTCCTTGAAATGGACAAAAATTAGAACAGTCTTGTCACTCAAATTGTCTACAATTTATTTGCTGGAAAGAAACCACCTAGACATCTGAAAAAAAAGTGTCAAATAAGGTAGTTGAAACCAACAGTCCTTTAGATGCCAGACTTTCTCTAAGTTACCCCCTCAATAAGTTCATTAAAGCCAGCCCTGGACAATAATATCTACATTAGATGACCATTGACAACCCCTCTCTGCCTTGCTTCTACTGTTCCCACTCTGGTTTCTACACTTCTACATACTAACGTGTCCTTTAGTCCCCTGATGTTGACTTCTAAAGATAACAAAACTCCACTTCCAGCTCAATCCTTGACTCTTTAAACTTCTCATATCAGTATCCCGCACTCCTTTTGGTAAACACTTGCTGTCCCTGCCTGCCCTCTGGGATCCAATAAACTACACCACGTCCCTCCCACATGTGAATATTTAGTCAATGCACCAAGTTTGATTAAAGCTTCACTTCTATAACTCTGGCCAACATTCTTAACATCAGGAAAGGCTAGATGATAGAATGAGATTTCAAGTCAGTAGAATATTTCTCAGGCAGGTTTATGTTTTCCTTTGTACAACTGGCATTTTTTAAATAGGTCATACTATATAGATCACAGACACTGCAGTATATGCTTCAGGCTATTTCATTTTGGCAGACGTGTAGGCATGCCTACATTTTAGTATTGTGACTGTGTGTATAAATGTGTAGCAATGAGTGTGTAGTGTGATTTAAGACATCAGTCTTCTAGGGCGCCTGGGTGGCTCAGTTGGTTGAGCAACTGCCTTCGGCTCAGGTCATGATCCTGGAGTCCCTGGATCGAGTCCCGCATCGGGCTCCCTGCTCTCATTCTCTCTGTCTCAAATAAATAAATAAAATCTTTAAAAAAAAAAAAAAAAAAAAGACATCAGTCTTCTAAATTTAAAAATGTAAAACTAATTTGTTGGACTTAAGCCAAAATCTATAAATTGTTGAAATTTTCAAAATGATGTTGCTGTGTATATAGAAAAAGGAAGTAGTTATGGATTTTATTAAAAACTAGAGTAAATACCATTAATAAATAATTCAAAAAAGTGAACAAACCAAGCATTAAAATAAATGTGTGGGACTCTGCTATGTTTGAAAAGAACATTGTATCTCTCAGTTTTTAGAAATAACTTTATCCTCCCCTTTCTTCACTCATACACTTCACTTTGTTAAATAATATCCTACTCTAGTCCCAGTATATATTATACTAATAATATAAATGTATTATTAATAACACATGCTCAGGAAAGAAGGCTGTGTGGAAAGCAGTTTTCAAAAGCAAAGTGTATGGTAAAAAAAATCTGTTCAATCAGAGTTATTTTACTCTTTCTTGTTCCATCTCTTCTTTTCCCCCTCCTCCTTTTTCTTCTATTATAGAGTTACATAGAGATAGTTCAAGGATGAAAGAGTGCCTGGTACTTCCTCCTTACTCTTGGTTATTTCATAATCATTCATATGTCACACCTGTATTGATTTCATGTAATTTAATCACATTGAAAGTGTGGAAAATGTAATTGTTCGCTCATTGTTAGAGATATCCTCCTTGGTTTTGATGCTTCTTTGAATGGAAGTAGACTTCTTCCTTTGATCTCTTCTCTCAGGGAACAAAATAAGATAGGCAGAAAATTAAAAATTACTTTCTCCCTTCATAATATTGAATGGGGGTAAAGGGATAAGAGTTTGCAGAATTTATGTTAACACATTTGGACTCAGTCCCAATCAGGAGCATAAAATTCTAAAACATTATCGGTCTAATTCTTATGATTTGTGTGTTTATTTCTGCACCCTTCACCTCCAGTAACTCAAATGGTTGAGATTGAGTGAAATTACTCATTTTCCATGTGAAGAAACACCCATCAAACATTTTCTGGTACTAAAAAAAAAGTCAAACTTTAAGCTGGTTTGCTTTCCACACATGTACTATAAGAACTTATCTCAGGACTCCTGGGTGGCTCAGTCAGTTAAGCTACTGCCTTTGGCTCAGGTCATGATCCTGGAGCCCCAGGATCGAGTCCCACATTGGGCTCCCTGCTCAGTGGGAAGTTTGCTTCTCCAGCTGACCCTCTTCCCTCTTGTGCTCTCTCTCTCACTCTCTCTCTCTCAAATAAATAAATAAAATCTTAAAAAAAAAAAAAGAATCTTTCACTGACAGACTGAATGTCTCGTTTTATAGATAACCGATACCTTTGAAGGAATAAAGATGACTTATTATTTGCTATTTATTTCAGTATTTTATTCACCTAAACAATATTTTTTAAAAATAATCTCTTTGAGTTAATGAAATGTGATCTTAGAAATTTCGCAAATAATTAACATATTCATTAGTAAGTTCATATAGAAACATCTCTACCATGACAGCTATTTAAAGGGATGAGACTGATTTTTAAATGTCAAAGTGTATTTCACAATAAATGTTATCAATTAAAATTTGTTTTTATTTACCCGATGAATTCATTTTGAGTAACTTTAGCGATAAAAAATTTATACCCTTTATGGAGTTTTTTAGAATAACAGACTAAGAGAATTGAAATCCAAATTTGAAGAATAAAATTGGTGGTCATTTCATAATGCTCTTTCTGGTAAAAAAAATAAAAGATGAGAATAATTTTCTTTTGTGATTAATGAACTATCCCTAGAGATATTTAATATCATGGTTTTGAATATAGAGATTCTCAAGGCTGACATTACAGAAGGCAACATTTATTGCGTTGGACTTATGACTTCTGTTGGCTTAATTAATTTAAAGCAACACTTTTTGGTTTTTATGTTATAGTCATTTTTAGACAAGTCAGAGCACAAAACTTTTTTTTCTCCTCTAAAAATGTATATGGAATAGAATTTACCTCTCAATTTAGAACATATGTTTTTAATATAAACAAATGACACAGTCCTACATGGGTAAATAATTTAACTATTTAGAATTCATTTCCTTTAGATGCAAACAGACCACTGAATTACATAGGTATAATTATAGCTCTTCCCCTTGATTGCTTTCTCTGCATGCACATTTAACAGCAGAAATTTTGTAACATAGCATTTGCAGAGTATAGCATTTGCAGAGTATTATTGCATAGACAAGCACTTCCACAGGACATTAATATGTGTTCCAGAGGAAAAAAAGAAAAGGTTTGACTCATATATTTGGGAAATACTGAGCTGAGGAAATTTAAATAGGCTTATTTGCTATAGAAATTCTCAGAACCTTTTAACAGACTGATGTACATTTTGGATTTCTAGTAAGGAAATGTACTATATACATTGCAGAAGAATATTTGGCAATGGAACTCTTTTACCGTAAAGATTTTCAAAGGTAATACTTTTTTAAAAAGACTTTTATGAGACACTGATGTAAGGAATAAGGAGTAAATGACTAATTTTTCATTCAAAAATAATTCTTAAGTCATCTCTTACAAGTTTAGATAAGACAGTCTCTTTCCTCAATGATTTAGAATTCACTGACTGAGATAAATGCAAACACTTAAAATCATTGTGATAAAAATAATACTTACAAATCTAATGAAATTTATACAAAGAGAGGGAGACCAGAAGAAAGGATGCCTGAGTCTGGCTGAGGAAGGTGGGAAATTTCATCAAGTGGTTGGTGCCTCTGTTGACTGTCAAAGCATTTGCCAGAAAAAAGAGAGATGTTTCATGTAAATGAATAAAAAATGTTTTTGCAGTGTTCAGAACTTCAAAGAGCTTAATACCCTAGTTACACAGTTCATGTTTTAGAAAGTATTCATCCCTCTCAATTCATTTCCCTTCTGTTTAGAAATTCAGCTATTCATATAGTATGTATAAGTACTAATAACTGGTGTGTGGAATGCTGAAAAACCAGAAAACACTTGCAAGCTCCACACAAGTAATTAGAAACTCGGGTTAAAGAAAGAACCAAATTATATGAACATTCAAAACAATTGCCTCACAAAGCTGATGTAAGAACACAGATTTGTATAACAAGACATGGAACTTTAACATTTGTGGAATTAACGTGATGGCTGATACTGGTCCTCTCTCCACATGTTTATGGTGAAGGGCAAGAAATCCAAATTTAAAATTTTGAGGAATAATAGAAAGTTGTTTAGACTATTGGTCTCCAAACTTTAAAAAATCATACACATTTGTCATTAAAATTTTGTAGCATGAACACGCAATATATGTATATTTATTTATATATAAGTGATACTTATGAACCACTGAAATACTAGACAATAAACATTATTAGTACATGAAATATACATTTAAAAATGAGATAATTGATAAGATTTTGAAATAAATTGATTAATTTGGAATAAATACATTTGAAGTAAATATTATAATAAAGTTTTAATTTATTTTATCTAGTAATGGTAGAAACTATTTTATTCAGTAACACTATTGCAGTGAGCATAATGTAATTGAAATTGTTTTGTTATTCTTACAATCTTTGTTTAATAATGTGTGATACAGCAATTTGAAGGTCTCTTGATTTCAAGGGTTTTTCAAGCTTGGTTTTGAAGCTGTCAGCTTGAAAAAATAACTCACAATGATATATAGATTCAGAATTCTTGCTATAACTTGACCATTAAATTTCTATCTTCCTTGGTGTCTGTAAGTTTATCTTGCAAACTATTTTGGAGTTGTACTATCTTAACAATTTGAACAAATTGGTTATGGAACCACTGATCATCTTTATTTGAAATGTTTTAAAAACAGTTAATAAATACTTCTTTTCACAATTTCTTATATGTACTTACATAATTTTTATAGGTAATACACATTATATTTTACCACAAATTGAAATGACAAAACATTTTCTAAAATGAATTTTAAAAAATCTCTTATGTTCTTGTTATAAACATTATCTTTATCTTGAAGATCACATAAAATGTATTCCTCAGTACCCACTCCACATATGTCTTTGACAACATATGTTGTCAAACAAATGTTGGCCAGTTAACATTACAGAAAAGGTCAGCGAATTTGGAACACTCTCTTTTTGTAAAAAAAACAAAAACCAACCAACCAAAGAACAAATCAAAACCAAAAACAAATTAATTCTCACATTCTCTCTTTTACCACCCCCTTCTTATTTGTTGGGGATGAATAATTTTTTAATAATTAAATATATCATTTATACAAGTAAATGCAAATGTACATGTATAATTTAAAAAAATAAATTGTATATATCTATATGGCCACTAGAAGTTCCTTATCTACTCCTTTACTAGCCCTCTTTCAGTGCCATTCTTCACTCCCACTAGTTAACCAGCATGCTGAATTCACTTTCCTCACATTATTTATTTTTACATTCTCACGGGCACTTAGTATTGACAGATGGTGGGTGTGAAATGGTATTTCCTTGTGGCTTTAATTTTCATTTTCCTGATTACTAATGAGATTGGACGTCTTATAACTGTGGAGCAATTTTTGCATCCTAAACTGTGAGATTCCTATTAATTTGTGAATGGTTTGTGGGGGTATTTTATGCTTTTCATACTGCTTTGCAAAAATTCTAATATACATTCAGAATACTAATCCTTAGTTTTATGAGTTGCAAATGTTTTTTCCCAGATTGTTGCTTGCTTTTTCACTCTTTCTTATGGTGTGGGTGGGTATAAATTCTTAGCAGAGTAAAACATATTGGTCTTTTCTTCATGCTTTTTTCTTACCTTTAAATTCTTTTTGGGGATCAAATTTATATTCAACAACTCTTTTAAATACTTTGCCATGTAATAACTGATGAATCTATGTAGAATATAAATGATTTTTCATGATTACCCTCCATTTTATATCAGAGTTGTAAAGATTCTATTATTTGTAATAATAGAAGCCAAACATTAATATAAGCAAACACCAGCAATCAGTCTGTGGCACGTATGCCAAAAATAAATGATCCAGTGTGCACCTAACTCTTAACCCTTCAGCTTTGTGGCATTCTTTCCTCAGACAAACTCTAATACTAGATATTAAGGGTATGTGTCAGTGCATACATTGAATATTGTAAAAAAGTATATTTCCTTTCTATTTTAGATCAAAATATAAATATAATGCTACTTTATTACTGCATCTCGGCTCATGTGGACGATCTTGTACATCTTTTCGGGTTCATGCACCTCACTTTGGAGACCACTGTTCAAGACAACTCACCATAAAACTGGGGCACTCTGACCTCTGAGCCTTAGTTTATGCAGACCCAGAAGTTTTAAAGGAATCAATATCCATATCCTCAAATTCCATTTGTATTATTGTGAAAGAGAACACATCTTTCTGTTAGTCCTTTCCAACTACTCCATTCACAATCGCCCTTGACCCACATTGAAAAGAAAGATAGCCCTCCTACCCATCCTAAATCTTACTATGACACATTGCTTTTAAGACTTAAAACCTCCCTTTAGACACCAAATTAAGGGACATTTGTACATGGGGGTTAGTAACTAAAAATATAATTATTCTTATGATTGGATAACAAAACTTTTTACAATTCAGGCCTCTTATTTTTCTGGAACAAAATAAAAAAAAGAACTTGAAGGAGTTATAACCTAATATGTTGCTAAAACATTTTTATGTATATTACTTTGTAGCTTTAGTATAAACTTTGAAAAAGTACAAAAAATTAAGTGATATTACTATAGCTAGACTTCTTTTATTCCTATCTATGTATTTACGGTTAACTAAAGTGGTTACATACAACTTATAACTTCAAACATAAAAACTAGTTATATAATTTATGCTGAAACCTGTCTCATACCAGGAATACAAAAATATTCATCAATGTATATGCTAACTAACTTTTGAATCACACCAATTTTATTGTCACTTCCAATGATATTTTATTTTTATGTTTAATAGTTATAAAATTAAAATGTACATTTGGTAGATAATTACACATTAATAATAATCTAAATAACTTCATCTGGAAGAAACTTTTGCAGTAGAGAGTTATAGTCATAGAAAAAATATTTGGATTTTAAATTACATATTCACTTTAATTATAGATAGTTATGACAGGATGTTCCATATTTATCATTTTTAGATAATATCACTTCATTTAAATCATATTTTTTGGAGGAATTAGAATAGCAGGATGATCTCAAAGATAAATGGATAATGTAAAATCCTGGATTGTCTTTTCATGTACTTTTAAAATGCATGACATGGGTACTAAATAGCTATATATTTACATTTAATTAGTTATATTTAAACAAATGATTTAACAATTTAGTTTTAAACTATCAGTCTTTGCAAATTTTACCTGGTTTGCAACTATTTCCACAACTGATAAAAAACCCAAAGATATCAACTAAACAATATGCAAGATTTTTTTCAAACATTTTTATCGGGTGTGCCAAAAAAATATTGGAGACAAAACAATCAAGTAAATAAACTATGCATGGCATAAGTCAATCAGTATTTAATAGCAATCATAGTGTGAGGTGTTCAGAAACACCTCTGTTTTTAGGGAGTTTACAGTAAGTGGGAGCCTGAGTTGCTGAAATAAATCTGAAAAAGTCTATTTTAATATTTGTCTTTCACATTTATTTCAATTCAGAGGAAATTAGAAATCAGTAATGCAACAAAGTTTCATTAACCTATTCATCTCACCTTCATTTCTACTCCATCCCACAAAACTCCATATTTTCCTAAAAAATATAGTTAAGAGTTGTTACTAGGGCTCATTAAGGGAAAATGCTTATAGGTATCCACTAATCAAACCCCAGCAACTAGTTTTTTTCACTATCCTTCCACAGTTTCTCCAGAATGTCCAAGCTTTTCTTAGATAAAACCAATTAACAAATGCAGCTTTATACTTGCATATGCTAAATTTCTTTTCATGTTTTAATTAGTCTGACAAATGTGAATTATACTGAACACATTTATTTCATCTCTTCATTCATCCATCCCAAAGTATTCTGGGAAATGTAACTCTCAAATATGATTCCATCTTTATTCCATATGGTTTTCTCCAATCAGACATTTTTATAACCTGGTACTGTTCCTCTGATACACCTCATTGGTACAAAGGAGGGACCTAAGGTAGACTACTCAGCCCTTAACCTCACATAATTGGTCTAAAGATAAGCCTTGCAAAATTTAATCGACAAGAGCTCTTCTCTCCCTATTCGGGTCTCACAGAGTAGAGCTCTTTTCCCTTCAGTAAGTGAATCGAAGAAGTTAAGGTCCAGACTTGTTCGCAGCCCTGTTTCCTTCCACGCCAGAGCAGGTGAGGCCTTTGGTGCAGACAGAATCAGAAAAATGAAGCATGAAATGAACAAATTTGTGATACGTGTTACAACATGGATGAACCTTGAAAACATTGTGCTAAGTGAAAGAAGTCAGACACAAAAAGTTACATTTATATGATTCCGTTAATATAAAATATCCAGGATAGGCAAATACGTAGAGACAGAAAGGAGATTAGTGGATGACGAGGGCTGGAGGAAGGGAGAATGTGGAGTAACTGCTAAAAGGTACGGGGTTTCTTTTTGGGGTGATACAAATGTTCTGGAATTAGATGGTGGTGATGGTTGTGCAACCTTGTGAATTATGCACTTTATGTATTTTTGCATTGGATCAAGTTATTTTTTTTATTGAAATATAGTTGACACACAATATTACATTAATTTCAGGAGTACAACATAATGATTCAACAAGTCTATACTTTATGCTATTCTCACAAGTGAAGCCATCCATTACCATAAAAGCTATTGCAGTACCGTTAACTATATTCTGTGTGCTCCACCTTTCATCCCCCTGACTTATTCATTCCATAACTGACACCCTGTGCTCCTATTTTTCTTCACTCATTTTTGCCCATCCCCCTCCATCAACCATCAGTTTGTTCTTGCATTTATGGGTCTATTCCTGCTTTTCATTTGTTTGTTTCTTTATTCATTTATTTTGTTTTTTAGATTCCACATATAAGTGAAATCATATGGCATTTATCTTTTTCTGTCTGACTTATTTCATTTAGCATAATGCCCTCTGGGTCCATCCATGTTGTTGCAAATGTCAAGATTTCATTCTTTTTATGGCTGAATAATATTCCATGGTGTGTATGTGTGTTTGTGTGTGTGTGTGTGTGTGTGTGTGTGTGTATGCCATATCTTCTTTATCCATTCATCTATCAATGAACTCTTAGGTTGCTTCCATATCTTGGCTATTATAAATAATGCAGCAACAAACATAGGGGCGCATATATCTTTTTGAATCGGTGTTCTCATTTTCTTTGGGTAAATAATTACTGGATCATATGGTATTTTTATTTTTAATTTTCTTAAGATTAATATGTCCATACTGTTTCCCACAGTGGTTGCACCAATTTACATTCCCACCAATAGTGCACCAGGGTTCTTTTATCTTCACATGCTCACCAACACTTGTTATTTCTTGTCTTTTGGACAAGATACTAGCCATTCTGACAGGTGTAATGTGGTATCTCATTATGGTTTTGATTTGCATTTCCCCCAGTGATTAGTGAGGTTGAGCACATTTTCATGTGTCTGTTGGCCATCTGTATGTCTTCTTTGGAAAAATGTCTATTCAGTTCCTCTGCCCATTTTATTTTATTTATTTATTTTTAAGATTTTATTTATTTTTGAGGGAGAGAGAGAGCAGGGGCAGAGGGAGAAGCAGACTCCCCACTGAGTGGGGAGCCACATGCGGGACTTGATCCCAGGACTCTGGGATCATTACATGAGCCAAAGGCAGACACTTAACCAACTGAGCCACCTAGGTGCCCTCCTCTGCCCATTTTAAATCAGATTATTTGTGTGTGTGTGTGTGTGTGTGTGCGTGTGTGTGTGTGGTGTTGGCTTGTAGAAGTTCTCTCTATATATTTGGATATCAACCCCTTATTATTTGCAAATATTCTCTCCCATTCAGAAGGTTGCCTTTTTGTTTTGTTAACAGTTTCCTTAGCTGTGGAAAAAGCTTTTTAAATTGATGTAGTCCCAGTAGTTTATTTTTGCTTTTGTTTCTCTTGCCTGAGGAGAACTATCTAGAAAAATGTGAATTATACACTCAAAAACTAAACTTTATGGCATATAAACTGTATCTCAGAAAAACTTATTTTAAAAAATGAATGAAGCAGAGATTTTGGAGCAAGAGGGAAGAAGAAGGAAGATAAAGAGAGGTCTGATAACAAAGTGGCTGGTTTTAGATGTATTTAAGATTTAGGGGCTCTACTGATTCAGATCACACTAGGATTGTGTCACAAATTGTTCATAAAATAGAGTTGGTTTTCTTTCATTCAAGTGAAAGGGTCTAACTCATATTGATTTTGATACTCTAGTTTTGCAGATGAGGAAACTGAGCTCAGGAAATTTAATGAACTTGTCCGAGGAATAAATATTTCACTCCATAACTTTATTTAAATTTAAATTTACTCCTATTACACTATTACAAATTTAAATCTATTGTAAATACTTGTTTTTTTGACATTTACTATTCATTGATAATTTGTTTCTCCCACTTTACAATATAGATTATTTTGATCTTGGGGTGAGTTTTTCTGCTTGCATTTTTTTTTTTGCATATGCATTAATCTATAATTCTTTATTTGTTTTCTTCACAAAAAGTAAATTTTCTCGGAACCACTTCTTAGAGCACAGGTTCAAAGCAAGACCAAGAAGCAGAAATGAACTGCAGCTAGTTGAAGTAAAAACTGCTGTAAGGATACTGTGGAATACCTCATAGAGTCAGAGACAGGAATGTAGCCTTTCCATCAACGTATGAAGCCCAGAACAAAGAAGCCATTAATTTTCCCTTGTGTACTTCTCTTGAGAAGCTTTTTTTTTTCTTCTCTTTCTCTGTTGACCATCTACTTCTGCTCTCCAGTTCACAAAGAACACAGATCTCATTCCAAATCCAAAGATTATACATTTCTTACCTTAAGCTATGATTTCTCAAGCTCGGAGCTATCAACATTTTGGACCTGATAATCTTTTTTTTTAATTGAGATATAGCTAATCTATACAATTAGATTACTTTCAGATGTATAACACAATGATTCAATATTGTTGTATATATTGTGAAATGATCACTATAATATGCCTAGTTAACATCTATCACCACACACAGAGTTTTTTCCTAGCAAACAGAACTTTTAATATTTTCTCTCTTAGCAATTTTCAAATATACGGTACAGTATTATTCACTATAGTCACCATGCTGTACATTACTTCCAAGGACTTATTTATCTTATAACTGGAAGCTTGTAACTTTTGACCACCTTCACCCATTTCTCCAACCACCTACCCCTCCACCTCTGGCAACCACCGATCTGTCCTTTGTACCTATGAGTTTTCATTTGTTTGTTTTTTTGTTTTCATTTTAGATTCCACAAATCTATGCAATAATATGGTATTTGTCTTTCTCTGTCTGATTTATTTCACTTAGCATAATGTCCTCCAGCTTCTTCCATGTTGTTGAAAATGGCAGGATTTCCTTTTTTGTGGCTGAATAGTATTCCATACATTCCATTATATATGTATTACATTTTCTTTATCAATTCTTCCATTGATGAACACTTAGGTTGCTTCCATGTCTTGGCTACTATAAATAATGTTGAAACGAACATAGAGGGGAGTGTGCAAATATCTTTTTGAGTTAGTGTTTTCATTACCTTTGGATAAATACCCAGAAGTAGAATTACTGGGTCATATGGTATTTCTATTTTTAGTTTTTTTTTTTTTTAAGATTTTATTTATTTATTTGACAGAGAGAGACACAGCGAGAGAGGGAACACAAGCAGGGGGAGCAGGAGAGGGAGAAGCAGGCTTCCCACCGAGCAGGGAGCCCGATGTGGGGCTCGATTCCAGGACCCCGGGACCATGACCCGAGCCGAAGGCAGATGCCTAATGACTGAGCCACCCAGGCGCCCCCTATTTTTAGTTTTTTTGAGGAATTTCCATACTGTTTTCTATAGTGGCTCCATCAATTTACATTCTCACCAACAGTGCACAAAGGTCACCTTTTCTCCACATCCTAGCCCACGCTTGCTATGTCTTCTCTTTGATAATAACTATTCTGACAGGTATGAGGTAGTATCTTGTTGTGGTTTTGATTTACTTTTCCCTGGTGATTACTGGTGTTGAATACGTTTTCATTGGCCTGTTGACATTCTCTAGGTCTTTTGAAAAATGTCAATTTAGAATATCTGCCCATTTTTAAAATGGATTGGTGGCTGTTGTGTAAGTTTTATATATACTGAATTTTATCACCTTATCAGATACATGATTTGCAAATATTATCTTCCATTTCATAGGTTGTCTTTTCATTTTATTGATGGTTTCCTTTGTTGGCAGAAACTTTTTAGTTTGATGTAGTCCCCATTGTTTAATTTGTTATTGTGGCCTTCACTTTTTGGGTCAAATCCAAAAACACAAGTGTCAAAGAGCTTACCACCGATGTTTTCTTCTAGGAGTTTTATGGTTTCAGAAAACTTTTTTTTTCTTTTTAATAAAATGGAACATTTAGAACCATTTTAAGGTCTGATAGCAGGTAGATATTATTGGAGTTTATCAATTATCCGTAATTCAGGATCTTAGAAGAATATGAGACCTCATAAATTAAGTTGAAAAAAAAATCAAACAGGAAATAAGAGAGTAGGTAGACTTAAAAAGTCTTAATATCTGGAAAGTAGAAACTAAAATATTACCTATGGCTATCTCTCAATGGTGGAATTACCTATGAAGTTTTCTTTGTATTTTTCTAGTGGTCTTGACAAGTCATGTATTAGATTTTAATTGGAATAAAATTGACTTTGGGAAGCTAAATCAAAATAATTACTTAATGAATTCTTTAGTAAAACGCTATTAATTTCTTTGGGAACTTATTGCTTAGGTTTAAAAAATATGTGAATCCTGAGCTGGTTTCAAGTGCGGTGTGACCTCTGGATGGTCATTTCTTAAGTGAGTAAGAAGGGGGCTAGTGAACACCTGAAATAAAAACAATAGATTTCCTGAAATACTGCTTATTTATTTATTCTGTGTCTGTGTGATATCCTAGTAAAGTCAGTTCTGTCAATTCAGACAATCCATGAGCCAAACTCAATAAAATGTAAATATCAGCCCCAAGAGGTTTTTGACAGTTGTAAAATCTAACTTGAAATTTCCCTTATCGCCTTGTGTTTGACAATAGCCTAAAGAGATAGGCAAAACCACAATTTGGCTGGATTATATATTTCCTTTACAGAACAAGAGGAGTCTGTTAAGTGATTCTTTTTTTAATGTTAGAATAGGTCTCCTTGTACCTATTTTTCTTTCTTATTCATTAATTTAGAAAGAGAAAGGTCTAGCTTTTCCATGCTCTCAATGCTCCTTAGGGGAAAAGATTCAAAATACGTTTAGGAAAAACCCAAAATACGTGTAAAATAAAATCAGATTTCCTTACCATAGCCTCCAAGGCCAAATGAGCATGAGTGCTTGCCAAGTTTCTCAGGCTCCTGTGCCCGGATTATGCTGGCTTTCTCTGTGCTCCTTGAATATGTCAAGCTCAATCCCACCCAGGATTCTTGCATTTGCTGCTTATTCTGCTGAGACAGTTTTTAATGCCACTCTTCTATGATTGATTCTTTATCATCATTCAGTTTTACACCAGGAGACACAAATTTCAGGGAGGTCTTCCCTGACTAAGTACCTCATTTAAAGCAGGCTGTGCACCCACCCCAGCTACTCTCAGTCATCATATTCTGTTTTGTTGAATTCTGATCCTACCACCTTTCAGTATTTGAAATTCACTTATTCATTCATTTACTGTTTGTCTCTCCTCAGTAGAATTTATTTTCTGTCTGAGCCTATAGATTCACATTCTGTCTTATCACATTTGTATTCCCAATGCCTAGAACTGTATCCAACACTTAATAGACTCTAAATAATATTTATTGAATAAATGAATGAATAATCTTCTCTGAACTAATGACATGTAAAGGCATCAACTGCAAATAATAAAATTTCACATGAGATATTGTGTTAATGTAGATTATTTTTCCTAAAAAATGTCAATAATAATATTAATGCATAAAAAGGGCAAGAAGAAAAAAATTAACAATAAAAATTAACTTCAAGAGTTAGCATATTAAAAATATTTTCATAATTAAAAATATTTTCTCTAGTAATTTTCCCTTGTTTAAACTTCTGACATTTTGTCTGATTATTATTCTCTCTTTGGGCAAATTATTTAAAATCTATATTAAAAGAATTGTGTGTGTGCGCACACGCCTGTGTGCTGTTTTTAGCTCTTATTTTCTGATAATAGAACTGTTTGATTTGGACAGATGGGAGATTTCTTTTATTTTTGCATTTTGGCCACATCCAGCCCTGATTTGTTATTGTTTGAAATTCTGAGAATGTTTTACACACGTTTACAAAAGAGAAACATTTGGCCTCTGATAAACGAATGACAAGCATGATATAAACGCTTGGGGAATATTCTTTAGGATCTAGGCAGGAGACCTGCACATCTGTCTCCAGCTGTGCAGCTACTCAGAACTGAAATGACTAATCCCAGTTTGGCCAAAGTCAGTAATTATTTTTACTGTTGATCTGAGGATCAAAGGTTATTCCCAGGAAGTAAGGATAGGGCAATGGACTTCACTATCTAAGAGCAGTGGAGATTTATGCAAACTATCATTTGGTTCGTGCCTTGCGCATTAACCCGGTGCTAATGCATATGGATGACAGCAGAAATGTAAACAGCTTTGGTGTGATATTAATTATAATTGGCTAAACGTAAATTAATCTACTGGTTTTGAATCATCTTTGCCCTTTTGCCTGGCCTTGTATTCCGACCCCAAATGTTAGGAAAATCTACAGTGACTACGTCACACTTTTCAAAGAAAGCATGTAACTCTATGAATCCTTGCTACTATTCAAACTTTCTTTGAACCTGTCCTCATTAAAATTTTTTTACATAGAAAACCCTTACTTTAAATAACTTCCACAGGTGAACACAGTCTAATTCTAGTGGTAAATTTATGAGAAATCTTAAAAATGTTAAGTTTTCCATATTATTTTTTCATGACAGAGTGTATTATTTTTTGCAGTCAGTTTGGATGTCTCTATATTTTCTCTGTTCTCTGATGCCAAGCCAGACCATCATGAAAGGGAATGCTTAAATGAAAGATAATAAAATATTTATCAAGGGTCTGCTCTATTTGGGACACATTTGTAAATATATACATATACTATAACATGCATATTTTAAAGATATACATAAAATTTTCAAAATTATTTTAATATTATCATTTTATATACAACAGGAAAATAATTTTATAGCTAAGAACAAAAGTATCTAAATTTTAAGAGTGTATACTTTATCCGTACATGGCAAACTCCTGTTAACTTCATGGGGGGGATGTTGGAGCCTAAGTAAACACTGAGAAGGACATAGAGATATAGGCACAATGCACACTTAATAGGAATTACTTTCACTTGAATAAATTGCATTAATACATTTGTATTTTAATTTGACAATCTATTTTCCCCAAATTTGTATTGTGTATTATTTAAAAATTCCTTTTACACAATAGTGAATATACTCTTATGTATGTATTTAACGTATCTATATTTAACCATCCTAGAAATAATGCCAATAGTATTTATTTCTCATAAAAGCTCTATCTCTTATTCTTCTTCTTTGAAATAAAGCACTCCCATACCATCTTGGTATCTGTAATATATTCAACATAACAACCCTTAGATTGGGTATTTCTCATCTACCTAATATTACTAGAATTACAGAACTGGTCTAAAATTTCTCTCCTCTCTATTGGTAATTTATCAATCTTGCTAGCTTTATTATTTCAACTGAAATGTCATTTGTTGATGAAAAATGTAAGAGAAAAGTAAGATGGCCACACAGTTCCTTCTCTATCTGTGTTCACCATTTCAGCCATAACATTTGCCCCAAGAAAAGCTGAGATTTATAGCGTCATAGGGATTTCTGTCTACTTTCAGGCATTTTGCCATTTGAGGCTCTTGTCTGGCAAAGCATTACCAGGTAAATGGATAGTTAAGCATTTATTTTTCAAGAACTAATGACATTTAGATATATTTGGCATTTTTTTTCTTGGAGTTTTTTTTTAAGCTGAAGATATTGAAAAGTTCTTAAACACTTACTCATATTATGAACTTTCAATTGTTGTGAAAGCTTGGCATGTCCCACAAGCTCCTTCTCATTTTGCTTATTGGTAGTAAAGTTATTAAAGATCCCAGATTTCTAATCAGTGGCTTAAATTTTAATGGATAGCATTTATATAAATATTAGCATGCAGTCATTGAAACATCTTCTTTGAATGGACACTCACAAATATATGTAGGTGGCCAGTCTCCCTTCAGCATTCCCCTTGGTGTGATTTGCGATGGAGGATCTGAAATATATTGGTCCTCTTCAGACAGAGAAACTCAGTAGTAAATATAACATATGTTTTGCAATCCAGAATTTGGCTCATAAACCTACTTTTTGAATCCTTAATGATCACATTAGTCTCAAAAAATATTTCAATTTCATTTTAAAATCTCAGTTGATTATATGTAAGAGGGGAAATGTCTTGACTACAGCTGCTCTTCATTTATTGGGTTTCTTACTCTATATTCTCACTATAGCCTGTTTTCCATGTCCAGAGATTTATTAGCCTCTTAGATATATTATCATAAATGTTATCAAGTAGACACTCATGATGACAAATGCAGGAGACTATTCTCTTTTCCAGATAAAAGGGAGAGGTAAGGGACATAGAGAGAGGTGATGCAGCTCCCAGGGCTCAGTTATATTTGCCAGGGTATTATGTGGATCAGCACATACCTGAGGAAATCAGCCATGAATCATGGCTGCATACGGCCAGCCTTTTCCCAAAATGCCTATAATTGATTCCATGTATCATGTAGCAAATCAGTATCAGTTGGCCTATGAAATAATCTGTCTATTCATATTCAGCCCTTATATGTATTTGATAAGGTCTAACAGGTACACTTAATTTTTCAGACTTCACGGAGGATATCATCTCCTCCCTCATTCCTTCTTCCACCCAAGAAAGAAATCTCAGGCAGGAAACCACACTGATAAAAATGCAATCCATTCCCATCCCCACTCTTATTTCTCTACCATTTCTGACATATTTCCCTGAAATCCTGCATCCAACTAATGTGTGACGTTGCTTACTCTGAAGGATCTATAGCTGAGATCTCAGATACAGATTTAGTTTTGGATCTGCCTATTGGTCTGTTAATTATGGCTAATTGTTATTGTGTTAGGCACCATGCTAGACATTTAATGTACAATATTTCCTTCAATTCCTACAACTCCAGGTGGGCATTGTTGTCCTTATTTATAGATAAGTAAATTGAGATCCCAAATGATAAGTAAAGGAGGGATTAAAGTCTACATCTGTTATGATTCAAAATAAGTCCTTTATAAACTATACAATATGGTTTCTAGCAAAGTGAAATGATAATTTCAGTACTTAATTCTATAGTTATACTGAATTAGAAAATCTAGTCTGCTCTTTGGTGAATCTTTAGGGTATATTTTTTTTTTTTGTTTTGATGTAATTATTGCTTTGTGATTGGGAACATTCCATGAAGGATATGACTTACATGGGTGGCTATATTTTTCTCCAAATCATTAGAATATGGAGTTGATTTATATAAGCTTATACATGAATTTCATCTTCTTGGGGGGCATTATTTTATTTTGAATGTATATGTATTTTTATTTTTATAGCTTTCATAGTGTCATAGAAATATAACAGGCACTCAAAAAAATTCAACAAATGTTTATACAACAACTAATTCCAGTTGACTTTAAAAATAGATCAAGTAGTTAGAAAACCATTTGACTTTTTTCATGAAATATTTCTTTTTTTTTTTTAAGATTTTATTTATTTGAGAGAGAGAAAGGGAGAGAGCACGAGCCAGGGGAGGGGCAGGGGGAGAGGGAGAAGCAGACTACCTGCAGTGCAGGGAGCCTGATGCCAGGCTCAATCCCAGGACCTTGAGATTATGACCTGAGGTGAAGGTAGACACTTAACTGACTGAGACACCCAGGTGCCCCTGAAATACTTCTAATTGTTTACACAGAGTAAGTATATATGGACACAAGATTCTAATTTTCATTCTATAATTCATAATTTAAAGTTGTTCTTCTAAGGACTTTCTCCATGTGGGTGTCTTTGAATTTAAGTCCAGTGAAATATGGGATCTTCTGTGAAAGTGTGGCCATATATAGTTTGAGAAAAGGGTTTGTAAGATTGGGAAAAATAGGGGACAATTGATTTAGGTAGAAATGAGGCTGCATGAGAAAAAAACAATGCTTCACCATAGAACTCATTGCCCACTCTAATGATTTACTAAGTAAGTGGTATGAGGTGGCTTTCTAAAGAAGTAGGACATCTTATCTCCCCTCCTCCCATCACATACATAGATACATCCACACACCACAAATCTCCTTATCCAGATGCATATATACCACAGATTTTCCCAGATACAAATTTACTTGTGGTAATTAGGTATTCTTGTGGGAAGCAGCTATGCTCTCCTTTTTGTTTTCCATTCAAACATCACTGAACATTTATTGAGTAACTACTGACGGGTTGTGTGCCAGATCCTGGAGATTCCACAAAGAATGGTGCAGTGCTCTGAGAGAGCTTGTGGTTCCACAGAGGAGACAGAGTAGTACAAGATTATTAAAAGATACAATTTTTAAAATGCTATGAGAGGTGATAATTGGAGGATTTAGCAAGAGCATCTGACCCAGGATCATCACTGAAGGAAGACTTCTTGGAGATAGTAGTGTTAAAACTGAATTTTGAATCTGATTAAATTTGTTTTTTGTCTTTTTTTTTTTTAAGATTTTTATTTATTTATTTACGAGAGAGAGCATGAGTCGGGTGAGGGGCAGAGAGGTAAGGGGCAGAGGGGTGAGGGGGCAGAGGGCAAAGCAGACTCCCTGCTGAGCCCGGAGCACAATGTGGGGCTGGATCCCAGGACTGTGGGATCATGACCTAAGCTGAAGGCAGAAGCTTAACTGACTGAGCCGCCCAGGCGCCCAATAAATTTGTTGTCTGTACTGCAGTGTTCAGTTGCTTTAAGTGGCCTCAGCAGATAATAGAACTTTAGTGAATTGAAGATTTTAATTAGAGGAATGAAATGCTTTTAGGATATGAAATACTTCCCCAAAGCATGTCTTCATTCCCCACACCACCTTTCTAGACCCAGATAACACTCTCCTGACTACACAGTGTAATAGCATTTTACCTGGTTGTTTGAGATCTACTTTTGCCTCTTGATACCTGTTTTCCATTGCAGTCAAGTAATAATCTGACATAACTATTCATGTACTTCCCTGCTTAAAAACCTTTCCATGACTTTCCATTGTCCTTAGGATAAAGAGAAAACTCCCTTAGATGGCTGACAGGCCCCTGTGATCTTCTCCCTTCATACCTTGCTAGCCTTATCTGGTACCATGTATCCTGCAGTTGGCATACATGCCCTTTGAATCCACTGTATTTATCGCTCTAGCAAATTGCTAGATTCAAAGCCCCGTCTAGTCTATTAGCTGTGTGTCCCTGAGCAAGGTGCCAGACTTCTCTGTGCTTCAGTTTCCTGTCTGCAAAATGGGTATAAAGAAATCCCCATTTACTTCATAGTATGAGGATTATAAAAGAAAATGTGTGGATAGGCACATAATAGGAACTAAGTGCTTAAAACTATTATCATTTCTTGAGAGTCTATGATATGCAGGGTGCTATATTAGACATTTTGTGTATTCTGTACATTGTGAAATTTAATCTTGATCCAACCTTTCCTTTCTTTACTGGGAATGCCAAAATCTCCTATACATTGCACCCTTCTAGGAAAACAAGCAAAAGAAAACAAGACACAACAAAAATTGGTCACATTGTGTGTTTTTAAGGCATTAGACAAAAACGTTACTTGATATATTTTTTTTCACTATCTAGTTTTTTAAAAAATATATACGTAGTCTAAAGGTAGATAAAATCAAAAGTTTTTATTGCCACAGGCTTCTGGATCCAAGTTATCAGGGAAAGATTGGTGATGGTTCCAGGCAAATTTGGAGAATGCTCTCAAGGTATTGTCTGCATTTCTTTTTAGAAATGTGCTAAGTACTTTTCAAGTGGCTAGTGTACTATTATCCCCAAACTTCATACCATGGAACTTATTTAAACTTCCTCCTGGACCAGTGTTTACCATATTTTTGAAAACTATGCACGGTTCCCTAGTTAAGTATCAGAGAATCTGAAAACTACTATCTCATTTTTTAATTAAAAAAAGGCCTAGTTATAAACCACTGTACCTACTAAAAAGTGCCCTGAGGCTTGTTGTGCACTTATGAGTTTAAGTTGAACACTTCTTAGAGAAATGCATTTATACCTGGGGTACAGCATTAAAGGCAAAGTTCAAACAAGCAGAATATCCTAAGAAGGGGTCATAAAAAAAAAAAAAATGTTGTATAGCTCAGCATCAATTTAAACTAATTTCAAAGGAGACTAAAACCATCCTTAAGAAATCTTACCAAACAGCATGTAAGTGAATTAAAATCACATGATGACTGTGTGTGTGTGTGTGTGTGTGTGTGTGTGTGTGTGTGTAATTATGAAGTGAGCTTGACAACTACCTGTGAGATCTGGGGAATTAGAAGCTTACAGGCCCATCTTTACCTCTTGACTTCCTGTTCAGCTAACCTGAGCCTAGCAGTGTGTGTGCTTCTCTGAGTTGCAGTGGAAGCACTTTCTCACTCTTTTCTCCCATTTGCATGACATTTCCCACCTCCCCCCAAGTCCTACTTCCCTCCCTTCCTATCTTTCCCTTATTTCTTTAACTACCCTCAGCAAAATGATTCTTGCTGACTTACTGGGTAGAAGGCATTGATCAAACTCCTGTAAAACAGAATTTTCAAAATAAGAAGCAGGAGCTTGTCTGTATCATTGCAGTTGAACAGAATGGTAGTGTATGAGGTTTGACTTGAGGCAGCACTGTGAGGATATGGAATGATCTGGTGGAAGATTTCAGAAAGGTCTTGCCATAAGCACCTTAATTGTGGTGCTTTTCAAAAGAATCCTTGTATATTTCCTCTCTCTAAAGAGAAGATGGGTAATTCACACATGTTATGTTTTCCAATTACTTTGAACATGGCAGTGAATGACTTTTCCTATTCATTTTGTGGCAGGACATCATAAATTCTGCATAAGACACAAAAAATAGACCTTTAAAAATGGAAAAATTGTGGAGAAAGTTTCTTTCTATTACTACTTTATAACATGAAAAACCTTGTCTCCTGTTTCATGAGCTTTTTACCACCATCTTGCTCAGGTAACTACTTCAAAATTTTAAGGCTAATGGTACAAGCATTCCTTTTCTTTTCTTATCTTTCCTTTTTCTTTTTTTAAAAATCTAGACTGCATTTCTGTTTTTAAATACATTGTAAATATTTCAAATGATAAAAATAAAATAAAGTTGTGTTAAAATGAATTTTATTTACTTACGAGGAAATGAATTACATGGAAGTGTACTACAAAAATAAAGAATGGTAAATTTAAAAAGATAACAGATTATTTAATAGATTAAGAAAACCCTTTTGTAGTCAGGAGTAAAATCCAATTCAAATAGAATATATTAGATCACTTTGAGGCTTCTGAATTTATTGAGACTAAACCAAGTCAAGTGCTATCATAAGAAAAGACCAAGAATTTGGATATACTGTTTGTTGTAGCTCCTAAAATAAGTACATTTTGAAGTTTTCATTTTATGAATGAGAATGCCTATTGTCTTCTCATGCAATTTCATAAAGGTTTTTAGATCTATGAAAACTGCAAAAATAACTTTAAGAAGTAGAGATTTGGGTTAAGTGTTAGTATCAGGGTGGAACTGTAGAGAAAAGATTCTATCAAGGGCAAGGGGGATAGATAAAGAGACAATTTGAAGAAGGAAATAATTTAAACGTTCTAGCTTTAGAAGGGAGACTTTCATAAAGAATGAATGCCATCCACCAAAAGATAGCATTTCCATGTCATCTAAATATTTCTGGGATTCAATGACCAATCTTATGTATTTTTACATCAAATTAGTCTCACGGTTGTCAAGGAAAATGTGTAACATCCGTCATTACACACGGCAGGAAAAGCCTAACGTAGAACCTGAACAAGCAATGTGAAATACTTGAAACACCAGTAATACAATTTACATGTTTTTGTTAAGCATTCCCCTCTTTAGACACTGTCGTTTAGGTCATAATTGGTCCTGACAAGTCCTTGGTAAGGAGGGGCTCCTGATGCAACACAAGGGATTCTGAGGTGGTGAAGTTTGAGGAGACCATGGGAGTTCCAAGGAGGCATTTTATTTGCCTTGAAGTTTTGACGAGGGTCCACGCTGCTTGTAGGTATGGGAAATCTGGAACTGGTCGTGAGCCTGAATGGGTGTTATGCTTTATAATTGTTACGCCTGCTGAGTAGGAGAAGGTGGTACATTAACGTCTCTCTTGAATTATAATTTTAAAAAGCCAATGTCTGCTGAACAGAATGTTTATTAATTTATTGTTTCCAAATTGGAAATACAGAATTCAAGAGTTTAGGATTCATTTTGGGATTAGAACACACTTTAGAAATATCCAGGCCGAGGCAAGTTTTAGTACTGTTAGCAAGAAAGATATTTTTATAATGGAAATGTTCGGAACTTCATAGCTCTTAATGTGGGTAATAAGAAATAGAAGTTGTGATGGTTTGATCTGGTACTACCTCAGTACTTGAAATGGAAAACAGAATAAAAATAGCTCAAGTTCCAGGGTTTGGGTGTTTCAGTTTGTAGAATGGCCTACTACCATGTAGGTAGAAAAACCAGTATTTTCCTAATGACTTGTGTGGAAATGAAGGTTCCCAGTGAATTAATTTTACTCAATAACAGAGCACAATTTTCCAGTGATTATCATCCACCATCTATCCATTTTATTTCCTTCACTATCTGAGATTTACAGAAAGAAGGTATAATCACAGCACTTCGTTTTCTGGCAGTTTTATCCTTGGATCTTTTAACATAAAAGCGCATCTTCTTTTGAAACCAGTAAGCTTTCTCTTCCTGTGTCTTGCAAGAAAGAGGTGAGGTCTTATGTTGACTTCATTTCTTTGTATAGTTTAAATTTTTTATGATGCTTTTTCCTGGCCATAAAAATTAGTTTCAGGGGCGCCTGGGTGGCTCAGTTGGTTAAGCGACTGCCTTCGGCTCAGGTCATGATCCTGGAGTCCCTGGATCGAGTCCCACATCGGGCTCCCTGCTCAGCAAGGAGCCTGCTTCTCCCTCTGACCCTCTCCCCTATCATGTGCTCTCTCTCTCTCATTCTCTCTGTCTCAAATAAATAAATAAAATCTTTAAAAAAAAAAAAATTAGTTTCAAATAATTTCAATGCTGCTTTATGTAGATTTGAATCAAGAAATAGAGGTCAAATGCTTGTTTTTTTACTTCACACACTTGAAGATTCAAGAGTAAGCATATTTTTAGCTGGACTTTCTAAATTCTTAGTCTTATTATGCTTTGGGAAGTAGAAAAAAAACCTTGCATTGGCATTCTGCATGGTGTAATTTGGATCCTTGATTTTCTGGCTTCAGTTTGTACGCTAAGCATTTGGCACGGAGAGGCCAAGACCATTATAAATAGACCCCTGGCTTCTGAAATACTGGGAGCATTATGCTCATAATGCAAGAAAACTTAAAAACGTTGCTTTCATTGTAATTGAAGCTGCTATAACAATCCTGTAGACATAATGTTTATATCTGGATTTATTTTTCCCAATATTTTTGGTAAAAGCCTTGCATTTTTATTTTGTAAATGGCTGAAAAAATTGGTTAAATGAAATCAAGATGCACTGATGCCAAAAAGATGTGTAAGCAATGAAATATGATGACTTAAAAAGTAGGTTTTGTTTCTACATCATCCAGACTTACTGCTTACACTGTTCACATACATTGGATATCTGCCATATTTCTACTTTGCAGTAGGAGGAACTGGCCCAGAAGTTTCCTCTTTATATATTTATGTGGGTGGGAAAGGAAATCCTTTGGAAAATTTACTTTAGGAAAAGTTATTGTGATTTCTCAATACTCATAGATAGAAAAATTTAATTTGTTTGCTAAATTGATTTTAATCTGAATTGATCTGATAACTAAATATCACACGGGCAAACTGGCAACAAATTTGGTCACCCCTTAAGTATTTCATTTAAGCACATTTTCACCATTACTGCTGACACATATTATTTTATACTGATCAGTATTTACATATTTTGTTCTGACACCAGTTCTCTGGCAACTAGGTGTCCTGCAATTCAATATAACTCTGCTGCTGACTACCCAGGGTTGGTGCAGATCCCACAGGCAAAGACAAAATCCTTCACAAGACTGCCCCCGTGCCAGATGCTATCTGTAAGACTCAGAGCCACGAGTATTTCTGACCGACCAACAAAAATGCCAGAGGTTCCTAGGACCCTTATCCAAGTTAGATAATTTGCTGGAACAACTAACAGAACTTACGTAAAGCACTGTATTTACACTTATGATTCTATTAGAAAGTGTACAGATCAGGAACACTTGGCAAAATGGAAGAGACACATAGGCAAGGGCTAAGGTAGAGAGTGGGGGATGCAAAGCTTCCAAGCCCTCTCTTTTTGGAGTCTAGGCATATCACCCTCCCAGGACATCAATGGGTCCACCAACCCAGAAGTTCCACTGAGGCCGTTGTCCAGAGTTTTAATTGGGGTTTTATTATGTAGGCATGGTTGATTAAATCATTTAGTAGGTGATGAACTCAAACTCCAGCTCCCTTCTCCTTGCCAGAGTTTAGGCTAACCCAAAGTTCAAGTGCTCTAATCATGTGGTTGGTCATTCTGGAGACCAGCTCCCATCCTGAAGCTATCTAGGGGCCCACCCAGAGTCACCTAATTAACGTAACAAAGACAATCCTACTCCAGAAATTTTTCCCCTGGAAATTCCAGGTTTTTTTGAAACTCTATGCCAGGAACAAAGGACAAAGATTAGAATTTCTTTTTTATACTACACATATATAAGTTTAGTTGAAAGTTGTTTGACTAATGCTCTTCAAGACAATTTTTTTCTCAAGTGCTAAGTTGTTACAAAGAGAGAATAATAGTTTTCTAGTGGGTCTTCTAGAATTATTATAATTGAATTACACGACAATAAAGTAGAAAATTTGAATATAACCTTGAGAACTAGAAACATAATTTTATGTCACATAGCAAAAATAATTGAAGAGTGGCTGTCACCAGAACATATTTATTGTATTTAACATTTCTTTACAGAAAATATAGAAATCTAAGTATGTTTGAAGTAGTGAAAAAAATAATTTCCCCTTTCCACGTTATTTATTACTCTCTAGTTTTTCCTAGTTTTTCAATTCTCCTCTTATGTGACAGGTAATAAATATAAATACTTCTATCAGTAAGGAAAGTTAGAATAAACAAAAAAAATTAGTGGATATTTTCAATGAAAACTAAGCATTGTTCATAGCACAGCATCCTCTTTTGGATTATCTGATTCTACTTCTGTAGGTGCTCTGTGCCTTGCCCTACTTGTAGATAATGCTTCTATTCACAAAATCATTTCAATATTCTTAATATATAAATGTATGTATTCTTTGGCTTCTCTAAGTAAGTTTAACAGTGCCTATTTACCTCATTAATACAGAGTTAAAAAAATATAGATGTTCATTATATATCTTTTCAGGAGTCTTGATTTTACTTCTTTTTGGAAAATTACCCTTTAACAGAGATTATCAAGGGATTGATTACATGGCCTGGAAGAAAGGTGGGGACAAGTAAAACAAATGGTTAGTTTCGTTACCTTCAAACTCTGACCAGCAAGTCAAAGCACCATGTTTAGCATGGTTATTATTTGGTAATTCATATAAATTATTTAGTCCAGTATCTCATTAATTACTAATATATTAATATTATTGTTTATAATTATTATTATTTACTTAATTAACTAAAAATTATAGGTTGCAGTTATGATGTAGGTAAGAAATACATTTGTCCTGAAGAGTGCCATTTACAAACCAAAGAGATCCCTTGTATAACCAACCTGTTAAAGACAACACAAAACACAATTTCTAGGGAAATTCTTTGAAAATCATCTATATGCTGATAACCCTAATATTTATATCTTTAGCCTAGTCTTCCTGCCCTAATTTCTGATTCCAGTGTGTTAAGAATGGAGGAATGGAATTGTGACCACTGAGATGAAGAAGACCACAGATGGAGCCGTTCTGAGGATGAACGTCACAGATAATTAGATATATGAGGTTGAATTCAATGGCAAAGTCTCAGTAGAAACAGCAATGGGGAGCTGTCAACATTTACATGATATTTATAGCCAGGAGACTGGATGAGATCAGCAAGGGCGGCAGTGTAGATGGGGAAGAGAAAAGGAAGAATGAGCCCTGGGATTCTGTATTAAGTGTCTGGGGATGTGAGGTGAAATCAGCAAAGGCAGCTGACAAGGAAGAGCCTGTAAATTAGGAGGTAAACAAAGAGATTGTGCTAGCTTGGAAGTCAAGTGAAAAAAGTATATCAGGGAGAGTAAGATGAGGACTAAGCATTGACCACTGGATTTACCTATGTGGAGGTCATATTACTCTTAATAAGAAAAAGGCAAAAATACTCGATTGAAGTGGGTTTAAAAAGGAATTGGAGGAGAGACAAGTGTAGACAACTTCATCTTTTAACTGATCTTGTTTATGCCCGTGTCTCCTGGCAGACCTTCGTCAAAATGAAAGCTAGTGTCATCCCTTTAAAACTGAAGTCAGATGTGGTTACTCTCTACTACAAACTTTCCCATCTTACTGAGAATAAAAGCTAAAATCCTTATCTGGCCCCTCCATTATCTTTTTGACCTTATCTCCTACTCCTTTTTCCCTGGTTCCCTTACCTCTAGCTTTCCATACTTGTATGCCTCAAGTCTCATGCTTTGTAGCAACTTTGTTCTTGTTCTGTCTTTTATTTGAAATGCTCTTTTTTCATATATCCACATATTTCTAACTTTCCCTGAATGCCATATCAGTGAGGCTTTTTGGAGGGGTTATTCTATGGAAAAATCATGCTCCCCTTCCTCACTTCCCACACAGATACTTACTTTTCAGACTTCAATTTTGTCCTAGGCACTTATCACTAACCAACATATTTTACATATTTATTTAGGCTGTTGTTTGTCCTCTCCACAATGTTAGCTTCATAAGGGTAGGAATTAAGTTTATTTTTTATTTTTTTTTAAGATTTATCTATTTTTTTTTTTAAGATTTTATTTATTTGAGAGAGAGAGAATGAGTGAGAGAGAGCGCGCACATGAGATAGGGGAGGGTCAGAGGGAGAAGCAGACTCCCTGCTCAGCAGGGAGCCCGATGCGGGACTCGATCCCAGGACTCCAGGATCATGACCTGAGCCGAAGGCAGTCGCTTAACCAACTGAGCCACCCAGGCGTCCCTAAGATTTATCTATTTGAGAGAGAGAGAGGGTGAGAGAGCATGAGTGGGAGGGAGGAACAGAGGGAGATGGAGAAAGGGAGAAGCAGACTCCCTACTCATCAGGGAGCCTGACCCAGGCTCAATCCCAGGACCTTGAGATCATGACCTGAGCCAAAGTCAGACATTTAACTGAATGAGCCACCCAGGTGCCCCTAAGTTTATTTTGTATCCTAGTATATTCTGTGTGCTTAAAACACCACTGGTCATCCAGTGGGAATACAGTAAATATTTGTTGAATAAGCAAATGAGAGAGATGCCATGCAGCTCTGTATAAAGTAAAATAAATCTCTGTTGTAGTTTTCTTTCTTTCTTTCTTTTTTTTTTCTTTTTTTTAGATTTTATTTATTTATTTGACAGAGAGATATAGCAAGAGAGGGAACACAAGCAGGGGAAGTGGGAGAGGGAGAAGCAGGCTTCCCGCGGAGCAGGGAGCCCGATGCGGGGCTCGATCCCAGGACCCTGGGATCATGACCTGAGCCGAAGGCAGATACTTAACGACTGAGCCACCCAGGCACCTCCTTTGTTATAGTTTTCTCACAGCAAAGAGAAACACTAGCAAATTACATCATAGTCTATTTTAAAATCATTAGGTAAATCATTTATGACTACCTTAAATGGCATAAATATAAATAATAACCAGTGACCTTATTGCAGAGGTCTATATTTTGAAGGAAATTCAAAGGTAAACTAAGAGATTAAGATACCTTGAAATATATATATAAATCTAGAAATGGCATTATAATATTATTATAATTTATATTTATAATAGTATTATAAAACTAGAAATGGTATTATAATTTCACATCTATTAAAAGAGAAAAATATTTTCAAACATAAGACACAGTAATTATCTTTGCTTCTGAAATCAAATCTGAGATTTGTAAACTCTTAGGGGTAGCACTTTTTGGAGTTAACACTCATGTACACATTTTTTAAGATTAAAAATGATCTGGGGACCCCTGGGTGGCTCAGTTGGTTAAGCGGCTGCGTTCGGCTCAGGTCATGATCCCAGGGTCCTGGGATCAAGTCCTGCATGGGGCTCCTTGCTCAGTGGGGAGCCTGCTTCTCCCTCTCCCTCTGCCTGAAGCTCCCCCTGCTTGTGCTTTCTATCTCTCTCTCTGTGTGTCAAATAAATAAATAAAATCTTTAAAAAAATAAAAAGAAAAATGATCTGAAATGTCTTCAATAATAAGAACTGCTATCATAAATAAATGTTATTGAATAATATAACAATATGTAATATCAGAAAAAAGAACAGAAGGACAAATACAAAGATTCTTGTAAGTCAATAAGAAACACTAAAAAAAAAGGCTAACAGAAAAGTGAATGAATATCATAGGCAAATTGTAGAAGAAATCAGAATAGCTGATAAAGTATCAATAGATTCTCACTGACATAGAATTCAGAAAAATGCTTATTAAAAAAATAATTAAATGCCACTTTACATCAAGATTGACATTTCCTGTAGGGAAAGTTCCCTAGAGGACTTTCCAGACTATTTAAAGTCTGGAAATGCCAAGTGTGGGTTAGGATATGGAGTAAAACTCTGTTGGAGAGAGTGTAAATTACTACAACCAGTTTGACAATTTCTAGTTGTCAAAGCTGAAATATGCATATCTATGATCCAGTTTGTTTGTGCAAATGAAGCACTGTGGCTACACCTTAAAGCTCCAGTTAATCTGACTGGGTTATAATCCTAGAGAGACAGGAATGGAATGTGCTTAGAACAAAGGAAGTTGAACTCTAATTAACTGTGTTGTAGGCTGTTTGGAGACTTCTGAACTCAGCATGGAGGCTACAAATAGAGAATACAAAGATTTAAAAAAAAAATTATGTAACTCTATTGCTTCCTATGAAAGATGATAGATGATCAGTTGGGATAAATTATCTGAATCACTGGGCTGGTATATGCCTCTGTTGCAGGGGTTTTCAATCTTAGCTCTATGGACATTTGGGCTGAATAATTCTTTGTCATGGGGGACTATGTCTTGTGCAATGTAGGATGGTTAGCTCCATCCCTGGTCTTTACTGCCTAGATGCAAGGAGTACTCTTCAGTTATGACAACCAAAAATGTCTTCAGACATTGCCAAATGGCATGGGGAGTGGGGGGCCGGGGAGGGGAAGTTGGCCTCCCTATAGAGAGAGATCACTGATCAATTCCACTGACATTTCATTTGGCATGAAGGTAATAGTTCTGATTCCATAAATTGGCATTCCTACTAGAGTTGATATCATTCTCTCTGAACCTCATCTTTACCAATGAAAGTCCAGTTTCTTGACTTTCGAAACTGGGGGCCAGAACCTAGAAACAGTGAACACATCCATGTATGGTCACCCTTTGAAACCCTGCCTATATGACTGGCTGGTCATCCTGGATAACATCTCTATGCCATAGTTCTTTTAACTGTAATAACAGCCAGTATGATTTGACACATTCAGTCTCTTCTAGGAATCTATTATGAGGAAACAGAAATTAGGACAAAGATTATGTACTGAGAATTCATTGCTATGTAATTCATAAAAGAGATTAAATTAATCTCTTTCTACCATTCTGATTCAAATGACCAAAACCTAGTTAAATCTACATAAGGAAAAACAAAAGAAAACAAAACAAGCAAAAAACAGTACGAGTAACACATTTGTATATTCAACAAGATTGTGGGAAAGACACTGGGCAATTGGATTTGCACATGACTGCATTGAGAAATCCAAATTATGTCAAGACTCCCTTGTTCTATCTTTATATCTTATCATTGCTTCTTTTATGTTGACTTCTCTCAAATTGTAGCTGAGCATCCCCATATAAGGTAGAACATGAGTACTGTTAAAAAGTATTTTTAAGTCATCCAGCATCCAGGATAAGCAGTACCAAAGGTTTTCCTTCCATACTTTATGTATGTAATTGTATGCACATATAACATCCCTGAACACACATACACAAGCATACATAATTATTTGGGGAGCAAACTGGATATGTATAGTTTTGTAGTCTGCTTTGGTTATTTAGCACTTTTTGTTTTGTTTTGTTTTTTACTTAGCACTCTTTAATGAAGATTTCCTTGTTACTAAGTTTTATTTGAAAATGGTATTCAAAGATTGCCCAGTGTTTCATTCTGTCTACTTTTATACAACCATTTCCTGCAAGGTGTTTCTAATATTTAGGATGATTTCAATTTTTCACTAATATAATGCTAAATAAATCCCCAAATAAAAATAATCAGAAACACACATTTTTGATTGTCATAGAATAAATTCCTAGATACAGAATTAGTGAGTCAAAGGATATGTACCTTTTTGAGAATCAAAAGTCACTTTGAGAATGTTGTTCTGATTTAAAATTTTAATAGCATTTGTATATATTTGTATTTTATTACTATAAATCTGCTGACATTGGATGTTCTAGTTTGCAAATATCTTTGCAAATTGGACAGATGCTTTAATTTGCTTGAATAGCTCTTCATGCATTTATTATTTATTTGCACATCTTATTTTGAGAATTGCCTAAGCCTGTGTTTGCCAATTTTCATTGGGATGCTTTTCTTTTCCTTATGGATTTAAAAGAGATATTTATTTGGTTAATTTATTAACCTTTTATCATATATCTTGCAAACACATTTGTCATTGTGTCCCTTGCATTATAATTTTGTGATATTTTTGATATATAATAACTTTGGATTCGTATGTAGTCAAATTATCACTTTTTTTTTCTTCATTTACTACAGTCACCAATACCCATTGTCATATTTAGGCATTATTATTATAACTGCAATATCTGCATAAGTCTAATTTCAGACACACTTTTCCTTTTTCAACTTTCCAGCTTCCTCCCTCTAATATACCCACTCCAGTAACTCTTTCCCTACAGGACTCTCCACCCACCAACCCCACTACCATTTGCTCTCTTCAAGTCTTGATTTCCCTTTTTACCCAACAAAAAGCCCATCAAGACAATAAATCCCCAAAATATCCCAAACTCCCTTAACCCTCTTATTCTACCTCTTGCCTATTCAATAAAGACCCAATTCTGATCAGATTCAGGTCTAGACTGTTTGCTATATGACTCAGTCTAATGGGATAAAGATGCAACCACGTTACCTGGCTTCCCAGTAAATCGATGGCCACTAACCACAGCTGGGCCTTTTTGCTGCCATCATATCACAGTTCCTTAAACTGTTAACAGCCTTCTCTTCTCCAAACTATCAGCTAATGGCTTTGCTTCCTATTTCACTAGAGAGAGAGAATTTCCCACTATCTCACCTGTCAACCTGTGTGTATAGGCAAGGAACACTTTGCCAAACCTCTGTTCCTATGGGTGTCCTGTTCTTTTTTTTTTTTTTTTTAAAGATTTTATTCATTTGCCAGAGAGAGAGAGCACAAGCAATGGGGGGGTGAGGGGGTGGACAGTAGGCAGAGTGAGAGGGAGAAGTAGGCTCACCACTGAGCAGGGAGCAGTGAGCCCAATGCGGGGCTCGATCCCAGGACCCAGGGATCATGAGCCAAGCTGAAGGTAGTCACTCAACCAACTGAACCACCCAGGCGCCCTATAATAGTAAATTTGAGAATAGTTATTGCTACACTTATTCAGAATAGAATCTGTTATACCCTTTATGAGTATCATCTTTAATACCCTTAAGTCTTTATGTTCTCTAATACTCTTAATGAATATCCTTTTTCAGAAGTACATCACCAACCATTGCTAATGTAGGAGTTAAACAGACATAGTCATTTGTAAGAATAAATAGGAAGAAGAGAGACAGAAAAGTAAATTTTGCTTTAGGTAAATTAGAATAACCAATTATCTGCTTCTCCCCCTTTTCTTCTAGGGTGTATTAGGGGTGGGTAGGAGGTGGCTATTTCTTTTCCTTGCTTAGTTGTGTAGTATGAAGCCACTCTGTCTCACAGGCCCATTCATACTGCTTTTAGCTGCATTATGGAAAACTTTGCACTTTATTACTGGTCACTGCCTGGAATTTCTAAATCCACTTCCCTAAAAAATTCAACTCTCCCCCAGGAGAACCAGCAGAGAATTTGTTGTGGGGTACAGTGCATTTAATTTGCTACCTTGTCTTTTCTTCCACATCACTACCAATCAACCTATGCTTTTGTCAGACTTTTCTCAAAATTTGGTGGTAATTATAGGGAATAGATACATAGGAAAGCAAGAAAACATAGAATTTAACTTTATTGTTAAATTGTACTTCCCCATATACCAATGAGTCTACTTTTTGGGGTACCCATTTTTTAAAATTAGGCTTTCTCCATTGCCAACCAATCACCCCCTTCCCACCCACCCCCAAATGTCGTTTTTCTTCTAACTTCTAGCATGCAAATATCCACTACCATTTAGGATACCCCATTTTATTTTATTTATTTATTTATTTATTTATTTATTTATTTATTTATTTATTTTACAGAAATAGCATGTGCCTGAGAGTTGGGGGTGGAGGGGCAGAAGGAGAGAGAGAGAATCTTAAACAGGCTCCATGCTGAGATCATGACCTGAGCCAAAATCAAGTCGGATACTTAACTGACTGAGCCACCCAGGTGCCCCTAGGATACCCCACCTTCTATTTCACAGGATTGATTGCCTCAGATTCACCATCTTCCCTCCACCAAACTTTAATCAATGTAGAGACTAATGATTCCAAAGCTCCATGTGATTGGTCATTAAAAACTCAAATCCTCCTAAATGGTGTTAGGCATGCAGGGTTTTGTCCTAAATCTCACCAGGAGACCTGGATAAAATTCTGATACCAGTGCATTTATTCTCCCCATAGTCTAGAAAACAACCACCCCCTCTCCTAAAGATAAGTATTAATTCTCAAAGAAGTAGAGTTTAATTCCACAGGAAAGAAAAAAATTATCTTGGTAACTGCTTCATAATTTTTAAAGTGTCTCTCTCAGAGTAGGTGTTTACTCACCTTGAGAAATGGGTCATGATGGACATTTATAATGTAAACCTGTAATTTAAGCCTTTAAAAAAGTATTCAGTTTATAAAACAAATATTTATTAAGCACCAGTGATCTACAGGCACTGTGTTCTAAAGGTGAAACCTTGGTTAGATTCTTTTCTATGTACATCACAGCCTCCTGTGCTTCTCAGGACAGCACTGAGGAGGCCAAATTGCAATTGACGGTTTACTTGCATGCATTTTCTATCAGATTATATGCATCATAAGGGTGGGGCTTTATAGGTTCATTTTTCTCTCTTATCACCAGCATTTAGCACAGTGTACCTTACATGTACATCATTGGTACATTTAGAGTAGTTGCTTTATATGCATTTTTGAATGAATGAGTTATAAATCTCATAACAAGATCTTTAACATATTAGAGAGAGAAACATATCTATATCTATGTAACTGGTTAAAAATTGTGTGGCAGGATAATATGTTGAGAGGGTTACTTTGTGGTTTATTTTTGTTGCCATGGGACAGAAAAGCATGAGAAGTGCATTTGTCTTCATGAAAGAGCCCTGAAGTGTATATATGGACCTGTGTTCTGAGTTCTAGGTTCCCCTTTAGTGGGGAGAGAAATAAGAGCTCCTTTGTGTTTCTTGAAACTTCTTGGTGATAATCCCCACACAGGTTGCATCTTGAAGGTTGAAGGCCACTGAGATGTTCATTCTAAGAGTTGATTAAGTAGAAGGTGCTTAATCTAGGAGGGAGGACCTGGACTCTTCACTCTCAGGGTTATGGGAGGGATAGATGTGTACTATGCCTAAGGAGGGTGGACACTCTGGTACAGTTGGAGAGCTCAAGACTTCACAGTTGGAAGGAGTGGTCCTGAGGACCTGGACTTTCTCAGTGACGACAAGATGACCCTTGTCTGCCCAGTTTAAGTCCCTACAAGCCCTTAATAACCTCAGCAGTACTCTTGTAATGGTTTACGTTGGAATCTCCTGGCAATGGAGGGCTTGAAACTAAATTTAATGTGCTGCAAAGTGTTCCGGAATAACACAAGCTCATTAACTATTCATGCATTGATTTAGTAGAGGGCAGAGAACAATCGATTTTTTTTCCCCCAGAGACTTTAGTGTTGGATGGAGGGATATAAAACTTAGAAGACATCTCTTAACTTTGATTAGAAATAGAGGCAGAAAAGAGCATTTGAGGAAGAAGGAAGAGCATAAACAAATGTGTAGAGGTAAGAACATGTGTATTGGAAGAAAAACAGTTTGGTAAGTGCTTACCAATATTTGTGAGACATGAGAAAAATCTATAATATTTTCAAATACGGTACAAATATCATACTCAGGGACCTAACTAAGGTAGTCTGAATCAATAGGTCTGGAATGGGGCTCTATTATGTGGATTGTGGAAAAACTTTTGCAGGTATGCTTGATGCACTCAAAAAGGTGAAAAGTATAGGGATAGAGGGGTGAATTAGCAGGAAAGAATGATGGGACTTTAGCCAAAATCTAGATAGAACTGGGTTTTTGAAGGATACTGAACAGCTTGCTGAGAAGTTTGAATTTTGGATGGAGGGAGTTCCATCTTTCTCTATGTATTACATTATATTTTATTATATGGGTATGTGTCATTTCTGTATTTTATGTGTTTTTCATGTTTAGCATTTATCAAAAGTGACCTGCATCTTCCTTCTTTCCTTCCTTCCTTCATTCATCAAGCACACTGAACACCTTAGACACAGATGTATAGATATGGATATAAAAGATATGATCCCTGATTTCCAGGAGTTCTTATTTAGTATGGTTCTCTTAATACTTAATTATACTCTTGGTAAAAATTTTACCACAGGTTAACAATTTAGAATTTATATGAACCAGTTACTTGTATAAGGTAGTTTAGTAAATTTCCAATAAGAAAACAATATTTTTCCACAAAGACATTGAACACTTTTTACCTCTGAAAACAAAATTCTGCCTTTAAAGGAGGAAAGTAGGGGCACCTGGGTGGCTCCATTGTTAAGCATCTGCCTTTGGCTCAGGTCATGATCCTAGGGTCCTGGGATCGAGCCCCGCATCAGGCTCCCTGCTCGGCGGGAAGCCTGCTTCTCCCTTTCCCATTCCCCCTGTTTGTGTTCCCTCTCTCGCTGTCTCTCTCTGTCAAATAAATAAATAAAATCTTAAAAAAAATTAAGGAGAAAAGTACTAATCTAATTAGAAAATCATTATAATGAAAATATAAATGAACCTTCTGAAACCCTTACTAACCTGGTTGGTCTTTTTCTTTTTAAAGTTTTTATTTAAATTCCAGTTAGTTAACATGTAGTGTAATATTAGTTGCAGGAGTAAAATTTTGTGATTCATCACTTATATACGACACTCAGTGCTCATCACAAGTGCCTTCCTTAATACCCATCAGCCATTTAACCCATCTCCTCGCCCGCCTCCCCTCTAGCAACCCTCAGTTTGTTCTCTATCGGTAAGTCTATTTTATGGTTTGCCTCTCTTGTTTTGTTTTCCCCATATTCATCTGTTTCATTTCTTAAGTTGCACATATGAGTGAAATCGTATAGTATTTGTCTTTCTCTGACTGACTTATTTTGTTTAGCATAAAACTCCATAGCTCCATCCACATCATTACAAATGGCAAGATTTCATTCTTTTTGATGGCTGAGTAATATTCCATTGTGTATATATATATATATATATATATATATATATATATACCACATCTTCTTTAACCATTCACTAGTCAATGGACATTTGGGCTCTTTCCATAGTTTGGCTATTGTTGATAATGCTACTATAAATATCAGGGTGCATGTGTCCCTTTGAATCAGTGTTTCTGTATCCTTTGGATAAATACCTAGTTGTGAAATTTCTGGATCATAGGGCAATTCTATTTTTAACTTTTTGAGGAACCTTCATACTTTTTTCCATAGTGGCTGCACCAGTTTGCATTCCCACCAACAGTGTAAGAGGGTTCACCTTTCTTGCATCCTCACCAACACCTGTTGTTTCCTGTGTTGTTAATTTTAGCCATTCTGACAGGTGTAAGTTGATATCTCATTGTACTGGTTGGTCTTTCTAATTTAAATATTTACGATACGTGATGACTACCCTTAAGAAATTTCACTCTTCGTAGGCTCTTAAAGAGTGTGGTTGAATAGTTTTTGACAGTGACTTGTTCCGCATAACTTGATATATTCAGTATGTGGGTGGCTATATGTACATATGTATCTATATACTTTCAGGCAGAATTCTAGTTACAAATGGTTTTGGCTTCAGATTCAGTCAGTTCGATACCCTGACACTTTCCACTGTTATAGGTTAATCTTCTATAAACTCATTTTGAAAAGATATGTTATGGTTACTCTAAAACTCCTTAAAGTAGAAATATTTCAAAAGTATAAAATATTAATCATAAGAGAACTCTAAGCACAGATTTCTTCCTTATGAAAATTTTGGTGGGTCATGAAAAAGCCAAAGAAATATGTTCTGTAAAGTGCTGAAATAATATCTGGAAAATATGTGAAACTAAAACCACCACACAATCTAAGTTAAATGCCCCTATTTATTTATATAATGAGTGTGACCCTCAGTGTGTAGAAGATGCCTCTTTTTTTGATGTGGTTTTCTTCTCTGAAGGAACACTGTATGGCCTGGATTCTACTTAATTAAAAGCCATCGAAGGCCTTCCCAGATGTTAAAAGGGCCTGAGCTGAACAGTGTGTTGACATCAGATGAATGGGCAAGGCCACCTGCTAGCTCCACTCTTGGCTTTGTGGATGATTTGCATTCCTGTGGCCTGTTGCTCGGCATGACCACTCTCAGCACTTCACAGCCCCATGGCCTGTTTAATATCATGGATGCCTTCCAGTCATGAAGTCCCTCTTCTATATTAACATCAGCACACAATAGCAAGGGGCTAGTTCCATGATTTCTCTCCTTGCAGTATGATGTTTTTACTTAATTCAGGCCACATAAAAGAAAAGGAAATTCTGGATTAAGAGAAAATAAATTTCTTCTTGCCTAAAATCATTAACAGATTGTTTGTTCTTTCATAAAGATAATGCTCCTCATTTTAATTGGTAAATAGTATGAGCTATACCAAAATATAAATCTTGACATTATTAATATCCACAGACTGTTTCAATTTTGTTTCTTCCAACGTTTCTGTCAATAGAGTCAGTCACCCAAGTGTGTAAAGACTAGGCTGCAAAGGCTGAGATGATATTAGTCTGTAAACCTAGACATGTTATACTTGAAGAGAAATTGTAGGCGGCAACAGAAGGGAAGGTAATGATTCATAGTACTGCAATCTAGAATATGCTAAGAACACAAAGAGAAGGATATTATTGAAGGAACTTGCCAAACAGTTGATTTTAAAGTATTTTAAGAGCAGTAAAACTAATGGGGATGTATGTAGGTAGATTTGGTGCATTGCCCATGAGAAACTGAAGAAACAGCTTATACCAAGCACTAGCAGAAGTATTGACATTAGGCATAAAATATATCTTTGTTGTTTTTTTTCCCCAAATATAGTTGTCTTCATATTAAAATAGAAAATTTATATTTAATTCTGTGCCTATATGTTGAAATAAAATATGTTTGATTAATTAAATAACTAAAGAATTTTCCATATATCTGTGTGGGTTTAAGGTACAATTGTTTAAATTGAACCAACATTATTTAAGATGTGGTAAGTAATTCACAAAGGAAAGATATCACTATTTTGGGGCCCTATAAAATGCTAATAGTTATCCAAACACAAACCAATAATCACAGATGGAGTATCCATAGGTAAGAGAAGGTGACATTTTCTTGTAGCATTTAAACCTGGTTGGACCTTGCGGCCTAAATAAGCATAGGTTGTGCTAATAGAAAAATGGTATAGTAAATATAATACTTCAAAACATGTTTGTATATATTGTTTTAAGCATAATCATTGCTATTTTTTCCAAAGATAATCCATTTTGAATGTTACCAGTAATGGGGTAATTAAAAAAAATAATTTTATTTATTTATTTATTTATTTATTTTTTTTAAAGATTTTATTTATTTATTTGACAGAGAGAGACACAGCGAGAGAGGGAACACAAGCAGGGGGAGTGGGGGAGGGAGAAGCAGGCTTCCCGCGGAGCAGGGAGCCCGATGCGGGGCTCGATCCCAGGACCCTGGGATCATGACCTGAGCCGAAGGCAGACGCTTAACGACTGAGCCACCCAGGCGCCCCAAAAAAATAATTTTAATATAATTTAAAAAGCTATTATTATTTGTATTTGTCATATAGACTACTATGTTGTTTTTAACAATCACACTTATTTTTCAAGAGTTCTACATTTCTGTTGATTAGGAATTATTTTTAAAATTTTCAGTCTTAATAACATTTTGAAACACTAAGTGGTTTACTTATTTTCTTTCTTTCTCTCTCTCTCTCTCTCTCTCTCTCCCTTTTTTACAATAACTGAACTTGTAAGGGGTATTTTTTGTAAGATTTTATTTATTTTTTGAGAGAGAGGGAGAGAGAGCACAAATGGGGGGGAGGGGCAGTGGGAGAGGGGTAAGCAGACTCCCTGCAGAGCAGGGAGCCGGATGCACGGCTTAATCCCAGGACCCCGAGATTATGACCTGAGCCAAAGACAGATGCTTAACTGACTAAGTCACCCAGGCGCCCCTGTAAGAGGTATTTTTAAGTAAGGCTAATAAAAGAAAAAATGTGAATGACCTTTGACCCTAAAAAGGGTTTATTCTTCTCCAGTTTTCTGTGTCTTGAACTTATGTCTTTATGGGAGCTTGCTTTTGATCTACAGAGTCACACAGGAAACCTAATTGAATTCTGGGAACATGGTAACATGACTGATGCAGGTTCTACAAATACAAGAAATGTGGAATGAGTAAAGTTATTAAGGAAACATAGCTGGGGTGCCTGGGTGGTTCAGTCAGTTAAATGTCCAACTCTTGATTTCAGCTCATGTCATGATCGTGGGTGGTGAGATCCAGCCCAGTGTCAGGCTCCACGTTCGGTGTGGAGTCTGCTTGTTCTCTTCTCTGCCCCTGCTTGTGCTCTCTCTCTCTAAAATAAATAAATAAGTAAAAAAAAAAATACATAGCTTAAATTTTCACTCGCAGCTAAGATGGAATAACAAAGACTCAATTTATGCTCCAACCTAAAATAGCCAAAAATGAAAAAAAAAAAGAAAGAAAGAAAGAAACTTTTTTAAGACAGTGGTCATCAAAGAAGAGAGTGATGTTTGAGATACAGAAATGTTTAAAGAAATTCTCCAGATAGAAAATTACTCTGGATGAAAATACAGATGTACACAAAGGAATGAAAATTATCAGACATGGAAACTACATGGGTAAATATGTAAGATTTAAAAAAGTCTCTTTAAAGATAAATTGACTGTTTAGACAAAAATAATATTATAATATGGAGTTACGGCATATAAATACATATTTGAAACAATATACTGTGAGAGGAAAGAAATAGAAGTATATCATTGTGAGACTTTTATACTGTATGAGAAGGAGTATAAAATCACATAAATATAGGCTGTAATAAGTTCTTTAAATTCTAAAGCAACTTCTGAAATAATACAGTTATAGCCAATAGGGCAATAAAGGAGATAGATTGAAATTATAAAAATAGTCCAGGTAATCAAAAAAAAAAAAAAAGGTAGAAAAGAAGACAAAGAATGAATGAAACAAATAGAAAACAAATAGGTAAACTAACCATATCAATAATGATCTAAACACCCCAATTAAAAGATAGACTTTGTCAGATTAGAAAAAGAAGCAAGGCCCAACTACATGCTGCTACAAAAACAACCTGTAAACATAAAGAAACAAGTGAGTAAAGAGTAAAAGGATGGGGGGAAATTTATTAGTATTAACACTAGTAAAAATAAAGCTGGAATCCATATTAATATTATATGAAAGAGATTTTAGAGCAGGGACTACTGCTGGGGTAAAGGAAGACATCTTATAAAGATAAAGTGGTCAATTCATGAAGAAGACACAAATAATCCTAAAGTTTATGCTCCTAAAACAGAGCTTCAAAATACATGAAGCAAAGCTAATAGAACTGCAACAAATAAAAGACAAATCCATAATAATTGTTGGATATTTTAATATATATTGATAATTGATAGAACAAATAGACAGAATAAGTGATAGAACAAATAGAAAATTAGCAAGGATATAGAAAACTTGAATAACACCATCAACCAACTTGACTTAATTGATATTTATAAAACACATTACCTGATAACAAAATACACATTTTCTGTTAACATGGGATACTCACTAAGATAGACCACATCTGGTACACAAAACAATTCTCAATAAATACAAAGTATTAAGATGATACAAAGTATGTTCTCTGACCATGGTGGAAAGAAATTAGAAATAAATTAGAATAAATTAAATTGGAAAGACATCTGGAAAATTCCCGAATGTGAGGAAATTAAATACCATACTTCTAAATAACTGATGTGTCAAAGAAGTGGAAAGAAAAATTGGAAATTCTTTTTAACTAAAAAATGAAAAAACAAGATGATTAGAACATTTTTTAAAGATTTATTTATTTGAGAGTGAAAGAGAGAGAGCATGAGCACATGCTGAGCATAGAGCCTGATAAAGGGCTCCATCTCATGACCCTGAGTTGATGACCTGAGCAATAACCTGAGCCAAAATCTAGAGTCGGATGCTTAATTGACTGCACCACCCAGGTGCCCCAGAAATTATTTTTAACTATGAAAACTGAAAACATAAGATGTCAACATTTATGGAATACTGCTACAAAATGGAAAGCAATACAAAAAGGAAATTTATGGCACTAAAGTTCTCAAATTAATGACCTCAGTTTCCACCTTAAGATACAAACAAATAAAAGATAAAAAAGGAAATAAATACTGCAGACAACATCAATGTAACAGAAAACAAAAACAATAGTGTAAATCAGTGAAACCAAGAACTTCTTTGAGAATATCAAATATTTGAGAATATCATTAAAATTGTTAAACTTCCAGCCCGACTAATCAGAAGAGAGAAAGAGAACACAAATTATCAATCTCTGGAATGGAGAGGTGGCACACTAGAGATTCTACAGATATTGAAGGAACAATAAGGGTATATTATGAATGACTTTACACCAATGGATTTGTCAAATCAGATGAAATAGACAATTTTTCAGATGACACAAAATACAAATGTTGACTCAAGAAAAAATGGATCACTTGACTAGTACTATGTCTTTTAAACATTTATTTTTTTTTAGGATTTTTTTTTTATTTATTTGACAGGGAGAGCACGAGAGAGAGCACAAGCAGGGGGAGCAGCAGGAAGAGGGAGAGAGAGAAGCAGGTTCCCAGTTGAGCAGAGAGCCTGACACAGGGCTCGATCCCCAGGACCCTGGGATCATGACCTAAGCCAAAGGCAGACGCTTAGCTGACTGAGCCACCCAGGCATCCCCAGTACTATGTCTTTTAAAGAAATTAATTTCCACAGGAATATTTCAAGCCAATGTGGCTTCAGAGGAGAATTCTACCAAACACTTAAGGACAAAATAATACCAATTATACACAGGCTTTTCAAGATCCCTAATTCATTCAATAAGACCATCATTAGCCTAATATCAAAACAAAACAAAAATAGTTAAAGCAAGATCTGTAAACTGAAAACTACAAAACATTGTAGAGAGAAATTTAAATTTAGCAATGGAAAGGTATACCTTGTTCATGGCTTGGAAGACTTGACATTGTTAAAATGTCAATTTTTCCCAAATTGATATATAGATTCAATGCAAGCCCTATCCAAACCTTTGCAGTCTTTGTAATAGAAGTTGACAAATTGATTATAAAATTCATATGGAAATATAAAGAAGTAAAATAACAAAAACAACTTTGAAAAAGAACAAAATTTGAGGGTTCACATTTTCTGATTAAAGACTTATAAAGCTATAGTAATCATACATGTGATATTGGCATCAAGATAGGCAAATGGATCCATACATATACAGATAACTGATTTTGGGCAATCCACAGGAAATTCAGTGAAGAACTGATAATATTTTCAACAAATGAACAACTGTATACTCATATGTAAAAAAATTCATTGTATAACAAATAAAAATCTAAAATAATATGACTTTATTAGACAAAAATCTTTGTGACCTTGAGTTTGGCAATTATTTCTTAAATATGACACCAAGAGTATGATCCATAAAAGAAAAAGAAGATTGGTAAGTTGCACTTTATCAAAATTAAAAACTTCTGTCCTGGCAAAGGCACTGTTCCAAAGAATAAAAAAACTTGCTGTAAACTAAGAGAAAATATCTGATAAAGGACTCGGGCCCACATATAGAAGATCAATAATAAGAAAACAAAAATCCAATAAGAAATGGGCAAAATATCTGAAGTGACACTTTACCAAAGAAGACATATGGATGGCAACTAAGCATATGAAAAGATGGTCAACATCATTAACCATTAGGTAAATGTAAATTAAAACCATAATGAGTTACTACTACATCCCTGTTAGAATCAATAAAATTTGAAGTTTGACCATACCTTTTGTTGGCAATGATGAAGAGCTACTGAATCTCTCATATACTGCTGGTGGAAATATAAAATGGATGTAAGTGCTTTGGAAAACAGTTTGACAATTTCTTTAAAAAAATACAGATATAAATATGCAAATACTCTATGATATAGTCATTCCACACTTGGGTATCTACCTAAGAATAAAGAAAGCATGCAAAGACTTATACATGGATGTTCATAGAAGCTTTACTGGTAATAGGCAAAAAATTGGAAATAACTCAAACATCCATCAACAGGGGCCTGGATAAACAAATTGTGGTATATCATATAATACTAATAAGCAATAAAAGGTAATAAAGTGCTGAATTATTCAAATGACAATAAGAATGAATCTCAAAATAATTTTGCTGAATGAAAGAATCGAGACAGAAAAGAATACACAGTATATCACTAAATTTATATCAAATTCTACAACATTCAAACAAACCTAAACTAACATAAAACAGATCAGTGATTACTTAGGTGTTGACAAAGTACAGTATCCTTTCTGATTAAAACTCTTCACAGTGTAGGGATAGAGGTAACATACCTCAATATCATAAAAGCCATATACAGAAAGCCCACAGCCAATATCATTCTCAATGGGGAAATACTGAGCTTTTCCCCCTAAGGTCCCGAAAATGACAGGTGAGAGTAGCCATCCCTCTTACCACTGGTGTTCAACATACTACTAGAAGTCCTAGCCTCAGCAGTCAGACAACCAAAGTAAATAAGAGGCATCTGAATCAGCAAAGAAGAAGTCAAATTCTCACTCTTTGCAAATGACATGATACTCTATGTGGAAAACCCAAAAGACTCCACCCAAAAATTGCTAGACCTCATACAGGAATTCAGCAACGTGGCAGGATATAAAATCAATGCACAGAAGTCAGTTGCATTTCTATACACTAACAATGAGACAGAACAAAGAGAAATTAAGGAGTCAATCCCATTTATAATTGTACCAAAAACCCTTAGATACCTAGGAATAAACCTACCCAAAGAGGTAAAGGATCAGTACTCTGAAAACTATAGAACACTCATGAAAGAATTGAGGAAGACACAAAGAAATGGAAAAATGTTCCATGCTCACAGATTGCGAGAATAAATATTGTTAAAATGTCTATGCTACCTAAAGCAATCTATACATTCAATGCAATGCCTATCAAAATACCATCAACATTTTTCACAGAGCTGGAACAAACAATTCTAAAATTTGTATGGAGCCAAAAAACCCCTGAATAGCCAAAGGAATTTTGAAAAGAAAACCAAAACTGGGGCATCACAATTTTGGACTTCAAGCTTTATTGCAAAGCTGTAATCATCAAGACAGTATGGTACTAGAACAAAAACAGACACATAGATTAATGGAACAGACTAGAGAGCCCAGAAATGGACCTTCAACTCTATGGTCAACTAATCTTCGACAAAGCACAAAAGAATATCCAATGGAAAAAAGTCTCTTCAGGGGCACCTGGGTGGCTCAGTCAGTTAAGCGTCTGCCTTTAGCTCAGGTCATGATCTCCAGGTCCTGGGGTTGAGCCCTGCATCAGGCTCCCTGCTCAATGGGGAGTCTGGTTCTCTCTCTGTCTCCCTCCCCATCACTTGTTCTCTCTCTCTCAAATAAATAATTGCTGAGCCTAGGACTTCTAGCACTATGTTGAACACCAGTGGTGAGAGTGGCCATCCCTGTCATGTTGCTGACCTTAGGGGGAAAAGCTCTCAGTTTTTCCTTGTTGAGGATGATATTTACTATGGGTTTTTCATATATGACTTTTATGATATTGAGGTATGTTCCCTCTATCCCTACACTGCAAAGAGTTTTTATCAAGAAAGGATGCTGTATTTTGTCAAATGCTTTTCTGCATTTATTGAGAGGATCATATGGTTCTTGTTTCTTTTATTTATGTAGTGTATCACATTGATTGATTTGCAGATGTTAACCACCCTTGCAGCTCAGGAATAAATCCCACTTGGTCATGGTGAATAACCCTTCCAATTTACTGTTGGATCCTATTTGCTAGTATTTTAGTGAGAATTTTAGCTTCCATGTTCATCAGGGATATTGGTCTGTAATTCTCCTTTTTGGTGGGGTCTTTGGTTTTGGGATCAAGGTAATGCTGGCCTCATAGAATGAGTTTGGAAGTTTTCCTTCCATTTCTATTTCTTGAAACAGCTTCAGAAGAATAGGTATTAGTTCTTCTTTAAATGTTTGGTAGAATTCTGCTGGGAGGACATCTGGCCTGGGACTCTTGTTTGTTTTTAGATTTTTGATTACTCCTTCAATTTCTTTGCAGGTTATGAGTCTGTTCAGGTTTTCTATTTCTTTCTGTATCAGTTTTGGTAGTTTGTATGTTTCTAGGAATGCATCCATTTTTTCCAGATTGCCTAATTTGTTGGCATATAGTTGCTCATAACATGTTCTTAAAATTATTTGTATTTCTTCAGTGTTGGTTGTGATCTCTCTTCTTTCATTTATGATTTTATTTATTTGGGTCCTTTCTCTTTTCTTTATGATAAATCTGGCTAGGGGTTTATCGATCTTATTAATTCTTTCAAAGAACTAACTCCTAGTTTCGTTAATCTGTTCTACTGTTTGATTGCTATATCACTGATTTCTACACTAATCTTTATTAGTTCTCTTCTCCTGCTGGATTTAGGCTTTATTTGCTGTTCTTTTTCCAGCTCCTTTAAGTGTAAGGTTAGGTTGTGTATTTGAGACTTTATTTGTTTCTTGAGAGAGACCTTTATTGCTATATACTTCCATCTTAGGATTGCCTTTGCTGCATCCCAAACGTTATAACTGTCATGTTTTTATTTTCATTTGTTTCCATGTATTTTTTTTAATTCTTTAATTTCCTGGTTGACCCATTCATGCTTTAAAACAAAACAAAACAAAACAAAATCTTGCCATTTGCAATGACGTGGATGGAACTAGAGGTTATTATGCTAAGTGAAATAAGTCAATCAGAGAAAGACATGTATCATATGATCTCACTGATATGAGGAATTCTTAATCCATTCATTCTTTAGTAGGATGCTCTTTAACCTCCATGTATCTGTGTCTCTTCCAAATTTTCTTTCGTGATTGAGTTAAATTTTAAAGCATCATGGTCTGAAAATATGCATGGTGTAATCTCAATCTTTCAGTAAGAGTTGAGAACTGATTTGTGATCCAGTATGTGATCTGTTCTGGAGAATGTTCCATGTGTACTTGAGAAGAATGTTTATTCTGTTGCTTTAGGATGAAATGCTCTGAATATATCTGTGAAATCTGTCTGGTCCCGTGTATCATTCAAAGCCCTTGTTTTCTTATTGATCTTCTGCTTAGATGATCTGTCCATTTCAATAAGGAGGGGTGTTAAAGTCCCCTACTATTATTGTATTATTTTCAAAGTGTTTCTTTAATCTTATTATTAATTCATTTATATGATTGGCTGCTCCCAAGTTAGGGGCATAAATATTTACAATTGTTAGATTTTTCTTATTGGATAGACACTTTTATTATGATAAAGTGTCCTTCTTCATCTCTTATTCCAGTCTTTGGTTTAAAATCTAGTTTGTCTGATACCCCAGCTTTCCTTTGATGTCCATTAGCATGATAGATGGTTCTCCACCCCCTCACTTTCAAATGGAGGTGTCTTTGGGTCTAAAATGAGTCTCTTGTAGACAGTATATCAATGGGTTTTGTTATTTTATTCAATCTAATACCCTGTGTCTTTTGATTGGAGCATTTAATCCATTTACATTCAGAGTAATTATTGAAAGATATGAATGTAGTGCCATTTTATTACCTGTAAAGTCACTGTTTCTGTATATTGTCTCTGTTCCTTTCTGGTCTTTGCTTCTTTTGGGCTCTTTCTTCGTTCAAAGGATCCCCTTTAATATTTCTTGCAGGGTTGGTTTAGTGTTCATGAATTCCTTTAGTTTTTATATGTTCTGGAAACTCTTTATTTCTCCTTCTATTCTGAATGATAGCCTTGCTGGATAAAGTATTCTTGGTTGCATATTTTTCTCATTTAGCACCTTGAATATATCATGCCAGTCTTTTCAGGCCTGCCAGGTCTCTGTGGACAGGTCTGCTGCCAGCCTTATATTTCTACCAGAAAGAAAACAGAAACAAAACAAAATAAGAAAAAATCAAACAAGAAGTAAAACAGAACAAAACAATAAACTAGATCCTGGGTGTATTTTAGTCTATTTGCTAAAAGGAACTAGATCCCAAAATAAAAAAGAAAGAAAAACATATATATATATATATATTATATATATATATACACACACAGAGTAATAAAATAAAATACAATGAAAGGAAATAAAAATTTATATATATATACACATATATGTGTGTGTATATATATATATAATGGATATAAAAAATAAAAATTTAAAAAAAGAATTAATAAAATGAGAAAATAACTGAAAAAAAACCTGAAAGACTAAAGAATTAAAACAAAAACAAAAACAAAAACACAGTGCTCCGGTAAGCGCTGTGAATTGTGCAAGACTGTTGAATCTCAGATCTATACCTCTGAAACAAATAATGCAATATATGTTAAGAAAGGAAAAAAAAAAAGAAGAATGTAGCAGGAGGGGAAGAATGAAGGGGGGGAAATCGGAGGGGTAGATGAACCATGAGAGACGATGGACCCTGAAAAACAAACTGAGGGTTCTAGAGGGGAGGGGGGTGGGAGGATGGGTTAGCCTGGTGATGGGTATTGAGGAGGGCACGTTCTGCATGGAGCACTGGGTGTTATGCACAAACAATGAATCATGGAACACTATATCTAAAACTAATGATGTAATGTATGGGGATTAACATAACAATAAAAAAATTAAAAAAAAAAGAAAAAACAAAAACAAAAACACAAATGCTATATACCGTTTTTCCCAAGAGCTGAAGTTTTGCAGTTCTCTGTGATCAGTAGAGTTGGTATTAGCTGGATGTTCCTGCTGGTCTTCTGGAGGAGGGACATGTTGCCCTGATTCTCAGGTGCCCTGCTCTGGGCAGAATTACACCTCCCTTGCCAGGAGGCCCGGCTCAGTGTAAGCGGCTCCAGATTGCACTATGTGGCACTGTTTTGCTCACTAAAGGCTTTCAGCACTGATGGGGAGGATGAAAATGGCAGCATCCCACTCTCTAACTGAAAGGTGGCACCCCCCACTCTTCAGTGAGCCCTCACAAAAAAGCAGTCAATCACTCTTGTCTCCCTGGTTTCCAGCCAAACTCTGTGCTTACCTAGCCTGTACCTGAGCATTTTTATATCAGGCACATGATCCATTTTCCAGTCTCCAAACTTTAGACTCCTGGGGGAGGGAGGGGTGTCTCGCTGGACTTCTGCCTCTTGCTGGGCCCCTGTCTGGAGAGTGGTTGCGTAACAGTGTAGCAGTTTGGGGTTTATGGCAACACCAAGCAGAAAGCCAGCACCTAGACTCACTGTTTTCAGCCGGCTTCCCCGCTCTGATGCCTGGGAACTCGGCCACACTCAGGCACCCTTGGTCTTTTTGTGACCTGGGGATCCTGAGACCACGCTGTCCCACCTGGGATTCCACCCCGCTTTGCCACCTGAGCACCGTTAAACCAGGGACATCCCCACTGTAGCCGACTTCTAAAAGTTATAATATTGTGCTCTGGGGCTTAATAATTCCGGTAGCTTCAGTAGCCTCCTTAAGCAAGCTCCCTCCCTTCTACGGTTTATCTTCTGATATATCACCATGGATTCACATCTCCGCACCTCCTACCTTGGAAAAAGTGATTGCTTTTCTATTGGTAGAATTGCAGCAATTCTTTTCTCAGATCTCTGATTGATTTCACAGGTGTTTAGAATGATTTGATATCTAGCTGAATTCCAGGGACCAGATGAAATTAGGGTCCTCTACTCCTCTGCCATCTTAACTCCTCCCTAACCCATTGTTGATACTAGTTGAAACTCAGTATTAATGAAGATTAATTAAATTATATTAATCTCCTTGTTTTTGTATATGGTTGAAATTTCCCAAAACAAAAATGTAGAAGAATTAAAAATGTCCTGTTATAATATTTTGCCATGAATTTTTAAAATTCAAAAATGTAAACAATAAATATATTGGCTCATAAAAAATTCTTGTTATTTTTTTTTTACAGAGGCACCTCTAGAAGGCACTTTACAGGTTGTTTGTAAGTAAGGAGTAAGAAAAAATACCACCCAAAGGCTGTGGCAAAATTAATTTTTGAGGAAAAAAAGACTTTAAAACTGACATAAAGGTAGTTGAAGTAACATAAAATTCAATAGGAAAACAAATTTTATTAATTAAATTACCTCATAGCAATGTTTTTACTTAAAAGAAAATGAAATTCTTAACGGCATGAAATCTGCATTTTTATGATCAAAATAATTTAATAGTGAACTTCATTAATTCCTTCATCTTCATGGCTGCTTGAATAATTATCCTACGGATGGGAGAAAATTAAAACAAAATTAATAACTAAGTTCAAATAATAGTTATAGGTGATAGATTTCCTTCAGTGTTTAGAGGACATAAGATGTTATCTTCGTAGGGGCATTAAAGGGATTGGAGTTCAAAATGAAGGAGGCAGAGTGTCACTTTGCTGATATTTGTTGTTTCTGTTATTTAAAGACTCCACTAGAATGAGACAGCAGTTTGACACGTTGGCTGACAGCTGTGCAGTAAGACAGACCTGGGTTTGTATTCTGAGTACATCTGATACTGGTGCTATGGCCTTGGACACGTTACTTAACCTTACTGACCCACAGTTTTCTCCTCTGTAAAATGGGGATAGCAAATCTGCTTTACCGACTTGTGGCAACTAAGTAAGAAAACAGGGTTTAGCTGTAATATTAAAGCTGCAAAGTTGTGCTGGACAAAATGAGGCTAAAAAAGTAGAATGTGAGCATTGATCCAAGGACTGATAAAACTGAATAATAAGTTTTTGTTTTGTTCTTGTTAATTTTTTATTTAAAATTATTTTGGGGACAATTATGTTTACTCTGAGCTGCTTGTAGTCATGAATTTTTTTTTTTTTAAAGATTTTATTTTATTATTTATTTGACAGAGAGAGAGACAGCGAGAGCAGGAACACAAGCAGGGGGAGTGGGAGAGGGAGAAGCAGGCTTCCTGCCGAGCAGGGAGCCCAATGTGGGACTCGATCCCAGGACCCTGGGATCATGACCTGAGCCGAAGGCAGACGCTTAACGACTGAGCCACCCAGGTGCCCTGTAGTCATGAATTTTTTAAAAAAATATGAATTTCCCAAAATAGAGAATTAGCTATATAAATTATGACAAATGCAGTGGGATAATTTGCAGCATTTTGTAAGTCCACATTTGTATGCATAGAAATATATTTGGAAGTATATAATATAGGTAGGTGTAGATTATGATTGACTTTTTATGAACAGCTTTATAACATTATTTTTCTTATATTTGCCAATTTTCTTGAAATGGAACCATGATATTTTATTTTATTTATTTTGTATTTTTGCAGTTGCAATGATAAGAGTAATTGAATGGAATCAATAAACCAAATAATAAAAAAGATTAGAGAAAAGGGTCTGTTTAGAAGGATTGTCTTACACAACACTTCCCTCCATCTTCCACAATTTTTTTTCAACCTACTGTACATGCTTTGATAATATGTTAATATTTTTTAAATTTATAAATTCTTGTTTTACTTTATTACCGAGTTTTTTATAACTCTTACATATAATAAAATATTGATTTATAAACTAACAATATGACTAATATAAATAAGGAAAGCAATATTTGAATAAAAATGAATCTGAAAAAATCAAGCAAGTATAAAATACACAAAAAAATCTGAATTAAAAAGATAACAGATTATAAAACTCCTCCGTGATGGTTCCAAGTAACTAGGTTATGAGGAAAAAAGTGACTTAAGATTTGTTTCTTACCAAATAATCATTTTGACAAAAACCTCCTCTTATTTAACTAGTTTCTTCTAAACTTTCAACCTAATTGTAGGTCCATATTTTGTACTTGGAGAACTAAAGAGATTTGTATCACAGAGCAAATTAGAACGTGTGCTTAATTTCAAATCTTGAATGTTGTGTTCATATAAGTGCTGTTTTCTAAAGCAGTAGAAAGCACTTAAGGTTTTATTGGGCAAGAGGGTAACGTCAGAAATGTGATATTTAAGCAAAAGCACTGTTGGCAACGTGGTCAGTGGGCTAGAAGGGACAGAGTTAATTGAACTGAAAACCAGTACTGATGAACAAAGACTCATTTTGTGGTTTGCTTGATGTGTGAGGCTTAGTCTCAGGTTTGGTTTAAGGTGATGGGACATTTCTCCAGGAAAAGCTGTTTTCATACCAGAGGGCTTTCCCAGAGGTGCTCCCAGGGTTCCTAGCATCATTACAAATGGGCCAAGTTTGAGGAAAGGGGTTCTCTTTCCCACCGAATTGTTTCACGTATTTGGCTATTGGCTATAGAGAGGGATAAGAGGTTTCGCTTGCAAACTAGTAACTGCTAGAACTCATTTGAAAATTTGGCATGTCTCTAGACCTGCCCTGTGCTGGGAGAAAGCCTTCAGTTCCATGATTTCATCACTTTTGTTTGAAGAGTCCATTTTGAAACAGCCTTTCATTCTGCTTAATGTCTATCTTGGAGATACCGCAGGGACACAGCTTGTTACAGTTTCATTTTGACATAAGTCATCATAAGGCATTTTTTTTTAAAAGATTTTATTTATTTATTTGACACGGAGAGAGAGAGAGAGTGCACAAGTAGGGGGAGTGGCAGGCAGAGGGAGAGAAAGAAGCAGACTCTCCACTGAGCAGGGAGCCCCACGTAGGGGTCGATCCCAGGACCCTGGGATCATGACCTGAGCTGAAGGCAGATGCTCGACCGAGTGAGCTACCCAGGAGCCCCTGGCATAAGTCATTTTGATAGTATCTGCTTATATTGGGGATCTTACTCTTTGAGAATGTAAGTCTTCATTAGAAGTTTAATTAAGGAAAATATTTAACCTCTTCATTATAACCTATTGGGAGAAAGGAAGAAATGTGCTAGTAAAATTTCAGTACAGCTAACATGGATCACCTGAAGCAGTACCACTTAGCGTGGTCCCTTGATCAGCAGTGTAGGCACTTCCTGGAAGCCCAGACATCCTGCATCCAAACCTGCATGTTAACATGATGCCCACGTGATCATGTGCCCGTGAGTGTCTGATCAGCACCACTCTAGAGAACACATGGGCACCTGAGTCCAGGGGGTAAGATTCATGGCCATGCACTGAGCATTTTGGTATTAATCGGAGAAACTACACTCAGCTTATTGGTGGGAAATACCAATAAATATTGAATAATGCTTCTGTGCTGGGGAATCTGTCTGCACTCTTCCTTTTCTCCTTTCTCCTCATTCCTGTTTGTTTTTTAACTGGTTAATAAAGACAATTCTGTTAAAACCTTGTTTTTTTCCTTAGGCTATGTCTAATAACAGTAACAAATTGGAATGTCAATAAGATTATTGTTTTTCTAAATGATATAAAATTAATTTTTTCCTTTTTAAGCAAAACCACTGAGTTAATGAGATAGCATAGTATATAAACAGCAACGTTTTTTTTTTAATGGCTTCTCTTCTTTCTCGTTCAATAGCACTAGATATATCAGATTTCATAGGCACTCTACCTGACAACCAAGGTGCCATTTTACTATTACATCCCTTCCAGTCATTGCACATAGTTTGACTCCTTAAGACCATAAATCAGATTTATTAGAAGTTTATTTTTTATTTATTCTCCCTATTTCCTTTTATTCCATTTCCTGATTATTTTGGTTGTAGAATAATAGGCACTGAGACTCCAAAGGTTGTGCTATTGACCTTTCCTTGTCCCTGGTAAATTCAAAGTCTTTGCAGCTATATCTCCATTTTTTAATTATATTTATTTATTTGAGAGAGAGAAGGAGAGAGAGAGAGAGCATGAGAGAGGGAAGGGTCAGAGGGAGAAGCCGACTCCGTACTGAGCAGGGAGCCTAATGCGGGACTCGATCCCGGGACTCCAGGATCATGACCTGAGCTGAAGGCCGTTGCTTAACCAACTGAGCCACGCAGGCGCCCTATATCTCCATTTTTTAAAAAGATTTATTTGTTTGAGAGAGAAAAAGAGAGAGCGAGAGCACATGCAAGTGGGTGGAAGGGCAGAGGGAGAGAATCTTCAAGCAGACTCCCCGCTGAGCACAGAGCCTGATGCAGGACTCCATCTCACCACCCTGAGATCATGACCTGAGCCTAAATCAAGAGTCTGACACTTAACCAACCGAGCCACCCAGGTGACTCCCTATATCTCCATTTTTAATTCAAATAAGGAGTAATGATAAAGAATATGGAAGAGAAAAGATAGCAAAGATAGACTTGGAATAATCTTTTATCATTTTGGACATGTCAGGTGTTTAAATCCCTACTTAATATTACCCCTGCCATAGCTCTGGTTTCTCAAAACACGAGCCATCCGTGAGCCAATACCCTCACCTGGTGGATAATAATTCTCACATGGTAGCTTTCTGGCTATTAACATACCCTGTAGGTGTATTCAGCATGGTATCATGGGACAAGTCTGAAGGCCAGGGTATGTCAGTGAATCTAGTTCATATGAGGACACAGTCTTAATGAATGCCTAGGGGTAAGTCATCATCAACATCAATAGAACCATCATGGTCAGATGCTAACATTAAGTTTTTACACGTGACAGAGAGCATGAGTCAGCCAAAATGCATAAAATATGATGCCATAAAAATAGTCACCTCACTGAATAAATGTGAAAATGAAATGAGATAAATGTGAATGGTCTTTCAAAAGAGAACATATGCCACTGTGGTATTATCATTTGAAGGTTGTTTTACCTCACACTCTCAATGGACCGTAAGAGCGAGCTGTAAATCAATGTGATTAAGCTATCTTATCTCTATGTAATCATTTGATAGCAGATATAATCTAAAGTAGGAATTATAGCATCCTGTAACACATTTAAGGCATATTTTAACCGAAGAATTACTGGAGCAGAATCCCCAACCAGAGAAATTTCAAAAACTCCTTTGACTCTAAAATAGGAGGCCATATGTATAAAGCAACTTTTAGTATTATAAGAAAAACAGTCTTGGGTGTTAGAAGTGTGAATTTTAATGGAATAAATTTTCCTCACGATATATCTCAGGCTGTAAAGAGTATTATATAGGACATATTTTGTAAAGTCACATCCTTTCATTTTCCTGTTATCTGGGCTTGATAAATCCTAGAAAATAACAGTTATATGACATTTGCTAACACTCAGACTATATCCACCCCAATACCAACTCTCTCCACCATTGTAACTACGTGCTAACTGCCATTGCCTCCAAGTATATGAAGTAATAAATAGGCCCCAAATGCCAAGCAAATGCAAAATCAGGCAAAGCATTTTCCCCTGCATATGGGAACCATCTCTTACGAACTTAACTTTCACCAAGATAGGCAGTTTGAATTGCTTCTATAGTTCCCTTGTTAAGAAACTATTTTTATTCTGAAAACCAAGCCTTCTCTTTTGGTTCTTGTATGAAAACCATGGACAACTAAAACATTTGCAAACTGGAGAGTTTTAGTACACAGTGTTTGTTCCAAGCGTTTTTTGAAAGAAAGTCTATGGGGATTATTACTAGTTTGGTTATTTCAAGCGCTGTAAAGATTAGTCTCAAAGTCGTTCCCATGCTGTCCCTGCACTGACATGATTACGTTTAGGCGAATGTGGACTAGTGAGGGCAATGGGCCTTGGAGAAGGGGTGAGGAAAAAGGAGGAATTTAGGCTGCCCTGTTGCTATCAGCACTTCCTCAGTGCTAGGCTATTTAATGAACTTAGCCTCCACAGATTTTTTAGCAGTGTTGAAATTTTGGAAGGCATATGTTTGGAGATTCACACTGTTTTGCTATGCTGTTTCTTATAAAAGGGTAGGAAGAAGAGAATTGAAGGAATATCTGCTGGACCTCTATTGCTAGTACTTTACAGTAGTTGAGATGTAGCACCTTGTTTTTTGTTTATCTTTGCCTGTTTTTATTCCTGTTTATCTTTGCCTGTTGTACATTAACTGAGCATAAGAGTATCTGTTTCTGTGATGTGCAGAATTGTACTTTGATGGTCATTAAAAGCTTGGAAATGAGTGGTGTTTGGTATTAACCAGCTGTGGACTTGAGTGATGAAATTCTGAAAATATGTAGTGTGCCTTCTCAAAACGCATATGCCTTAAATATGGAGAAGTAATCAAACACAGAAGACCAACCTTTAGGCAAAATTGGCTGAAGGGGGCATAAGCATCCAGTCCTTGATTCCAAGGATTGCAGTTCAGGAGTTGGAGACTTTGATATGTAAATGGGAATGATCCTATTACTAACAATTCTAAAATGACCAATAAAATGAAAACATTTTATTTTGTATTCAGATACAATAAAAATTAGGACATACACACATACACACACATACACAAGAATGACATATCAGTCTTAAGAATTTCAAAAAGAGTGATGCACGACAGAAGAAAGAGCCAGTGACCATTGCTATTATGTTTCCTGCCTGAATTCATTTACTACTTATTATTTCGTATCATTGTTCTTTCAAAGGCCTTAAGAGCCTAGGATTCCAAGATAAGAAAACTAGTCATTACAGCCCTTAGAAAATAAGTGGTCGTTGATTTTCAGTCAATTTGAGCATCGCCGCTGACACCTGAGAAGATTCATAATTTATTCTAAGAATAGAAACCATGTCATTGTTCCAGGCAGTGTTAGTACACTCAGAAAGGATAAGAATAGGTCAGATAAAAATGTATGCGTTTTCCTAGCATTTTTTTCTGCCTGTTTACAAGCCTAAAAATTATGCTTGAAACTCCCTTTAAATAGTATTCAGTATATCTTGTACTAATTCCAGTGATTAAGTTCTACTTTATGCCTATGTTTATATGGAACTTTTGATTTTAATACTTTGATCAAAAATACTTATTTGGTGTATTATCAGATGATGTAATAAGAAATACTTGTTAGGCACAATTAGATATTTTTGTTTCCTTCCTGTAGAGTGTATTGGTGTGATTGGATTTTTGGCTTTTGTGAAATTGTTTTAATAATACTTTCACACACTAACCCATGGATTTCTTCTTCTTTTTTTCTCCATTTCCCAAAAAAGGGGGTCATTATGTCAACTCAGCAGATGTCAAATCTAAATTTCTCTTGCCACAATTGAAGCCTGTCTCCTCTTCCACTTGAATGACTAGAAAAAGGAACAGCTGCTGAATGTCACCCCCTTACAATGATAAGTCCCTCCTTAACTTTCTCATTTTCAGTTCGTTTTAAAACCCCAAGCTCTGAATTTTTCCTCATAGGTCCTATTATCCTTGCTAAAATTGTTGGATTCAATCCTATAGTCACATTACTGCTGCCCCATGTGTGGAGCTCCAGATTGGGAAGAGGAGTCTCAGAAAGACCATACTCTATTGCAAAGTTATGGTTGCCTAGCTCCTCTGTACAACATTTCAGTTAATTATGTTAATAACATGAAGTAAAAGTAACTTTATAGATGCTGTGTGATCCTTTCATTCTTTTTTATGATTCAGTAATTTTGTATGCATATTGTTAACATAGTTCTTCTTTCCTAAATTAACTTAAATATTTTTCAAAGCATTCATGCTATTTTAGATTAGGTATCTCTTTTGTAAGTAGAGGTCAAAATTAGTCATTGAACTATCTTGATTTTCCTTTATATAGCATGACAACATCCCTTATTGATTCATTAAATTCATGGTAGGAGTCAGGATATATATAAAACATGGGCTTTCGAGAATAGTGGCATGTAGCTACAGCATTTTCATCTACAGACCTTATGAAATGCTAGTAACTTCTGAAACTCCTTACTCTCAAACTTCGGATTTCACTCTTATTCTATTTGTATTTACAGATGTAATAGATATAGATAGATACAGTACAGTCATTAAGAGGATGGGTTTTGACTTTTACTTTTGGCATTTATTCTCTCTCTGATACATGTGAAAGTTCTGAATACTTTTAAACGTCAGTTTCTTCATCTATAAAATGGCCAAGTCAAAACTGACCACCTCTCTCTCTCTCTCTCTCTTATGAACTTAACTTCCACTGAGATAGGCAGTTTGAATTGCTTCTGTAGTTCCCTTGTTAAGAAACTATTTTTATTCTGAAAACCAAGCCTTCACTTTTGGTTCTTGTGTGAAAACCATGGACAACTAAAACATTTGGAGAGTTTTAGTACACAGTTTTTATTTTATTTGAGCATAAGGGGCACCTGGGTGGCTCAGTCGGTAAGCATCTGCCTTAGGCTCAGGTCATGATCTCAGGGTCCTGGGATGGAGCCCCGTTTAGGGCTCTCTGCTCAGTGGGGAGTCTGCTTCTCCCTCACACTCTCCCTCTGTGCTCTCTCTCTGTCAAATAAATAAAATCTTTAAAAAAGAGAATTTGAGCATAATAAATTTTATTTTATAAAGCAAATATGTAAAATTGATTTATGTTTATTCCAAAAAACATGGAAGACAAAGAAAAGTATGCAGACTAAATTTTAAGGTATCAGAAAATTTAAAAAGTAGTATATTAGTTTATTTCTCTTTACTCTTTTCTATAAGCATATTTTTAAACATGACTGGGATCATTTATATTTTTTTAAATTTAAGATTAATTATTGATATTTGAAAAAGTAATGCATTCTTAAGGTTTGAAATTCAAAAAGTACACTGAAAATCTCCCTCTCCACTCAATCCCCCTGGCACACAGTTCTGTCCCCCAACATAATCAGTATTATCAGTATTTGCACCCTCCTGGTCTAATCAAGAGCATATGCACACACAAGCACACATCCACACAAAATTCACATATTTCACTTTCTTCTGCACCGTATCTTTTTCAACTAACCATGTATCTTAGAGATCATTCCATATCTTATATAGAAAGCTTTCTCATTTATGTAGCATCCATGTGGAATTTTATTATGTGAATGTTTTGTAAGTACACACACACACACACACACACCCTGTTGATGGACTATATTGGCCAGAAGAAGCTAGTTACTGCTGCAGTTTTTACTGTAGCAACAATCTGAGGTCTCAGTTGTTTATGTAACAAAAGTTTATTTTTCACTCATGCTCTGTGTCCATTATTTGCTCTCCGGGTACCTGACTCCATATAGTTCGTCCTCAAAGGCTTGAGATGAAAGCCTTCCCCATTTAAATATGAATAAGTGAAAAATCTCTAGGTCAAGTTCTTAGATATCTTTGATGGTTTTCTGTCTACTAGTTTTATCTATTACTGAGAGAGGAGAGTTGAAGGTTTTAACTTTCAACTAGAGATTAAAGTCTCCAATTCTCCTTTCAGTTCTGTCAGTTTTTGCTTTATGTCAAAGCTCTTTTGTTATGTGTTGGTATTGGTTTTCTATTGCTGCACAACAAAGTACCACAAACTTAGTAGCTTAAATCAACCTCCATTTGTTACCTCGCAGTTTGTAGGTCAGGAGTCTAGGAGGACTCTCCTTGGTTCAGAAGAGAAGGGAAACAATTGTAATTCACCACAGGTTTGGTGATATTTTGAATTTTCATGCATTTCCTCTACCCACGTGTTGCTATCTACTTTTCAGAATCCTCAAAGTGTGGCACATTCAGTCTGTCCATATTTTCTAGTTTGGGGTCAGTGAAAAAGAGAGGGGTCTGTGTTTACTCCCACTTTACCCAGACCCAGAACTCCCAATTTGGAGTTCTTAAATGTAAGCAATATAAGCTGACTCTGGCTGATAAAGAAGAAAAACAGTGTTTGTTTTTGTTCTTAAAAATTACTGGATAGTGATGTCTGGGTGGCACAGTCGGTTGGGCACCTGCCTTCAGCTCAGGTCATGATCCCAGGGTCCTGGGATTGAGTCCCACATTGGGATCCTTGCTTGGGGGGGGGGCCTGCTTCTCCCTCTGCCTGCTGCTACCCCTGCTTGTGCTTGCTCTCTGATAAATAAATAAAATCTTAAAAAAAATTACTGGATAAATTACAGAATTGTTGAGAATGTTGAATCAGGATGGAGGCCATGCTTCAGGAACAATGCTGCTAATCCTGTCCTAGAACCTGCTGGACCAGGGACTAGCTGCCATAACCACAAGAGTTAGCACTTACCCAGGAACTCAAATTTTCCATAACTGCTACTGCTGTCAGGAGGGAGTCCATCTCCAAACCCGAGCTCAAACCATCCGGTATTCATTGTAGCACCAAATGCTTTCTTGCGCGTTACTCGTGTCCAAAGCTGTCTCTCACAGGTGAATCTAATTTATGCAAATCAAGCCACATGCCTGTATTTTTAACACTGAAAGGCCATAGAAGTGAGTTGTATGGGTTGTACCTCATTGAGGGAAAACCCCCAAGAATAGCTAGGATATTCAAAGACGATCTTCTCTGCATTCAGGCTTCCTATCCATAACATGAAGGTGATGATTTGGGTTCCAAGCTCATGGAATTACTGAGAGGATTGTACAAGGTAAAGGTAAAGCCTGGTACATAGTAAATGTTCAGTAAATTTTAGTTACGCTTAGTATTATTGATGTTCTTTCTTTACTATAGTAATAAAATTTATTCACATTATCTTTGAGACACTCAAAAATATCTTCAATGTTGACTAAAATGAAACCTGTTTATAGCTAGGGAATATTTTCTTATTCACGATGCACTCTGGTAAGTGATTAGTAAACTTAAAGGCTTCTCAATGTTAAACATGCCCACCTTCTTGTATGTGGTGGTCTTAGCAGGTGACTAGAAACAGCAATATCTCTACTAGAAGCCCGCTTATGTGTATCTTCAAGCACAAGTCACAATGCTCTTCAAAGTTAAGAAGACAGGGCAGAGGTCAATGGAAATCCAGCTCATGATTTTTATAACCTAGTCTGTGTAAGCACATGATAAACAGAAGTCCAAACCTTTGAAAAGAATTGTGAATGTTTCTTGGCTTCTGTGTATGATGTTATAAAAGACACCCGATTGCAATGTCTTTTGGTACTCTCCTCCATGTCTGTTTCAGGGGTGGGTGTTCCATGTAGTTTTGGCAGACGATGTTTCCAAAAATTTTGAAATGTTTAACTGGTGCAGCTTTTTCAATTGGCTGCTACCCATGCAGTAGGATTTGTTTCCTTTTGGTATAAATCAAACATTTAAGATGATAGCTCAGAGAAAATAATTTGCATTTTATTGCTTTGGAAAGAATATCTGTGTGAGTCCTTCATGCTCCGTTAGTTAGAAAATATTAAAGTAAAATGAATGAGTCCTGTTATGCATCTATGATAATTTGTGGCCTGGTCTCCCACAATAAAAAAATAAAAACTTGAATCTTTACAAGGCCTTAACATGTAATATTAGATGTAATAACACGTAGGTTTTTTTTTCCCCCTCTTCTTTCTTTCACATGGCAAGGAGTGAGAAAAGAGAATGTAGCTGCTTTTGCTTAAGGCCTTAGAAAAAGTGCCTGCCCTGAGTAACTCAGGCACTTCTCAAAGTACAATAACTGATTTCTGATACTTTGAGTAGATAAAAATGTGGTTTTCCATGAAGAGGGTTAACTTATTACGGAGTACCCTGTGGGTTAATTCTTGAAAGGGGATCCTATGTCTGGCATATTGTACGTTTTCAGTTAATGCTGTTTTTAGGCCCTATTTGTAAAAAGTTATTTGCATGGCTAGGTCATGTTGGTTCCATTACTTTTTAGCGTACAATTGGGACTGCAGAGTCTATGCTTGATTCAGAACCAAAACAGAGGGTTTATAAAAGTGCATTCCTGTAGGGGGAAACTTCTGAGCTGAAAAGTTATGAGCATAGGGACTTTTTCCCTCTGCCTCTTTATGATACTTTATTCTCAGAAGCTTATGTTCTAGTCAAGGGAGCAGTAGTTTCTCGTATGGTTATTGTGAAGCAAACTGCGGCCTGTCCCGTAGGTTTCAATTGTATAACTAATAATTTACCAGTTTGTCCAACTTTATAATAAGTATATTGTATTATTTTGTCTTCATAATAAAATAGACTTACAGATAAGAAAAGAAACATTTCAATGAAATGCATCATTAGAATAGGCTACGATGAAGATTTTTTTAACAGTAATTTAAATAATTTCCTCATGTAACTAGTTCATTTAACATGAAGATCTTTTGCACCGCAGCCGAGATTTGAGACAGATGATTTTCAATTATGTTTTAATTCCAGTTAAAAGCCCAAGAGGATTTCCCAACCACAATAAAAGGAAGGGTTTCGAGCTGGCCTTGGATCAGGAAGCAACATCCACAGCTGTGAAATTGTCGTGTGGGGGAAGGATGTAGATAATGTGCTAGAGAAATTATCAAGAGAGGGGGCACCGCTTGTATTAACGTTGGAAACTCCTCCTAAATCTTATATTCCCCAGTCAACTCTAATCTAAATTTCTCCTTTCCAAAATAGAAAGGAACAATCTAATTAAGAAAATGTGAGTAGTTAAAAATTATCTTGTGGCTACTCTGATGAATGAAAACTTATAAATGACTCAAAAGGGGTGTGTATTCTTACTTCACAGTCACACCCTTATTTGTAATAAATCTAATTACCTAACTTGATTATACACCATATTCTTCAGATTCTACTTAAAAAAAAAAGATACTTGCCTGCATTCAACTATCAAACCAAAAACATCAAAAAGATTGCCTGTGAAGGCAAAATTAACATTTTCCTGCACGATTGAGATACATGTCTATCCCCTTAACATAAACATTTAAAAATATGTAGCAGGCAGCTTCTAAGGAGCCCCCAATGATTTCCATTTCTTTGTATTCACACTCTCATATACCACCCCCCAACCCCTTGAGTATGATCTGAATCTATTAACTCACTTCTAGAGAATTGCATATGGTAGAAGTGATAGATATCACTTCCTAGTTTATCATATAAAAAGACCATGGCTTTTTCTTGCTCTTTCTCTCTCTCTCTTTCTTTCTCTCACTCTTGTTCTACCTCTGATCACTTAATCAGTGAGGTGTTGCTGTGTGTGTGGAGAGGCCCATATAGCAAAAGACCGAGGGCTGCCAACAACTATGTGAGGGAGCTTGGAAGTGGATCCTTTCACCCTAATGAAATTGTGGGATGACTTCAGGCTGGCTACAGTTTGAACACATCTCATAAAAAGCCTTGAGACAGAGGTACTTAGCTAAGCCTCATCTAGATTCCTGACCCACAGAAATTATTAAATAAATGGTTATTGTTTTAAGGCCCTAAGTTTTAAGGTAAATTGTTACATGGTAATGTATAGCTGAATCAAAAAATTGATTGGGGCACCAAGGTGGCTCAGTTGGTTGAGCGTCTGCCTTGGGCTCAGGTCAGGGTCCTGGGATGGAGCCCCTGAGCAGGGAGACTGCTTCTCCCTCTCATCTCTCTCTCTCTGCTGCTCCCCCTGCGTGTGCTCTCTCTCTCTTCTGTGTGTCAAATAAATAAATAAAAAATATTTAAAAGAAATACTTAAGCTGTTTGTTTGAAGAGAGAACATTTTACTTTATGGACATAGTTTTAATTGTGTATTCACTAACACATATATATATAATTATATATAATTATTTATAATTTATTTATCTCTGTATATATTTGAAAAATAAGTTTCTCTCTCATCCATGCTCCCCGTTGTCCTGTCCCCTTTTCCAGAGGTAACCACTGTTACTGTTTCATGTATCTCTCTAGAGACAGTCAATATATATACAAGTAAATATGATTAAACATCTTTAAAAAATACGTGTGCAACCCGATGTTTATAGCAGCAATATCCACAATAGCCAAACTATGGAAAAAGCCAAGATGTCCATCGACAGATGAATGGATAAAGAAGATGTGGCATATATATACAATGGAATATTATGCAGCCATCAAAAGGAATGAAATCTTGCCATTTACAATGATGTGGATGGAACTGGAGGGTATTATGCTGAGCAAAATAAGTCAATCAGAGAAAGACATGTATCATATGACCTCACTGATATGAGGAATTCTTAATCTCAGGAAACAAACTGAGGGTTGCTGGAGAGGTGGGAGGTGGGAGGGTTGGGGTGGCTGGGTGATAGACATTGGGGAGGGTATGTGCTATGGTGAGTGCTGTGAATTGTGTAAGACTGTTGAATCACAGACCTGTACCTCTGAAACAAATAATACATTATATGTTAAAAAAATAAAAAAAAGAAGATAGCAGGAAGGGAAAAATGAAGGGGAGGAAATCAGAAGGGGAGATGAACCATGAGAGGCCATGGACGCTGAGAAACAAACTGAGGGTTCTAGAAGGGAGGGGGGTGGGGAGATGGGTAGCCTGGTGATGGGTATTAAAGAGGGCATGTACTGAATGGAGCACTGTGTGTAATATGCAAACAATGAATCATGGAACACTACATCAAAAACTAATGATGTAATGTATGGTGATTAACATAGCATAGTAAAAAAAAATACGTGGTAGCCATCCACATAACTATTATCATGTTGCTTTTTTAATTAACTGACATGCTTTTGAATCAAGTTATTAGGCGCCTTGCTGTTTTAATGGCTACATGCTATAATTATCCATCAAATTCCCAATTGATGAACATTTGATTTATAGTATTTTGTCATCACAAACAATGCTAAAAAAAATCTTGTATATGTTCCTATAGGATAACTTTTGATGGAAGCGCTGTCTTCAAAGATTTTTTTTTTTTTTGGAATTTTAATTTAGATATTGCCCAGTTTTCCTCTATAAACCTTGTTGCAATTTACACTCCCAGAACAAGTTAAGATAGTATTCACTTCCTCACACTTTTATTAACATGGTTTTCAAACTTTTATATCTTTGTTAATCTCATACTCTAACAAACAAATAGCTCATTCTGACCTTGATACTCCTTACATCTAATATTACTTAGAAGTGAGGTTGACCATTTCCTAGGATATTTAAAATCCATTTGTAGTTCCTTTCCTATGAACTGTGTATACATACTCTACCCATTTTGTTTTATTGGATCATTGATCCTTTTCCTTGTGATTTCATAGATAAGGAAATTAACATTTTGTCTACTATATATGTTCAAAATTTTTGCCCAAGTTGGTCATTTGTTTTACATTTTATGGGCATATAGACATAGAATATTGAGGGAAATGGATCAATCATCAAAAATTGGTTAATGTAAGTTAAGCTGTGCTTAGATCAGTTAACGTTTATTAAGTGTCTGCAAAAGGGATATACCAATGAGTAAGGATTGCTTGTTTTCTTTTGGTAATATCACTGTGTACAGCCTTAGGAAAGACTTCACGAAGGTGCTGTAATTAGTATTTAATTTTGAGAAATAATCACAACCATCACAAAGATTAAAATGTTCAGTAGAGGGTGAGGGCAAAAGAAGGCAACTGACAGCACATTAAAAAATAGAAAAAAAAGAAAAAGCTAAGTTGAGAGTCCATTAAGTATACCAGGCTTTGACCCTGACTTTCTGAACTGTGGAGAGTCCTGAACTGCTTGTTAATTATATAATGAAACTTACATAACTACTTACTAAATATTTGTTAGTCATATAGAGGTGTCAGGTGCATTAATGAGACAATTCAATTCACTAAACAATTATTCAATTGACTCCTTCCTGAAGTGGGAGAGGATCTAGCCTGGATGAAAATGCTAATGGGTACATTTATTTTTGAAGTAGAATTGCCCCCCTGTGCCATTGGACACTACAATAACCTATGAAAGTAACGAATTAAAGGAATTACTAATTCTGCAGTCCCCTGGCATGTAGTCAGTGGTATTTCCAAAATGTGAAGGAGGTTAGAGGAGATTAGTAACTATTTGATCTTGCAGCTACATTATAAACTGCTACCTCTAGGGGAAAATGCTTTGGTAACTTTATGTTTAGAGGCTATTATAGGGTAATTTACTTCCCAGCTGTATTGAAGAAGGAATTATCTAGCATAAAGTGAAGAATAAAAATGAATGTCTGTGGAACTTCAGGATAATTCACTGTTATACAAGGAAATCAACGTCTCAAAAAATGTGAAGAATTTAAATATACAAGTAGACATCAATGAAAAATTATACTTCATGTACACCTCTTGAACAGAAAAAGGAAGAATATGATAGATATTTGAGAGGTCTGGAAAAATCACCTATTTCTAATTGCATTTCCTTCCCTCTTCAATTACTTGACAACTACCAATTAAGCAATTACACTAGCTATTTTCTTCAGCATTCATTTTGACATCCAAGACATATGTTTCTGATTCTATCTCTGTAGACTGGATTGGGGAGGGGGAGAGAGAGGGCGCATGCATGGAGGGGTGGGGGTGGGGTGAAGGGAAAGGGGAAGGAAAGGGAAGGAAAGAGAGAAAGAGGGGAAATAAACTTGCTTTTTCATCTCTTAGAGTCATGGAGACTATAACTGAAACAATATCCAGTGAAGTCATAAACTGTTTCAGTTAGGGGTTGTGTCATATAATTCCATTATATTATTCATTTAACAAATAGTCATTTGTTCTTCCTTGTCTTTTTTTTTTTTCTGTATTTTCTCTCTCAAGTAATGACATCCCTATCCATTCAATTGAATAAGCCAGAAATCTAGAATTAACCCTTGCTCTCTCTCACACACAACCTATATACACCCATGTGTGATAGATGATTTCTTCCAAATAACCTTTGCATTTGTCCACTTCTCTTCATTTCTCCTGGTATCACTCAAGCTCAATCTACCATTAACCTCTGCTTATTCCATTGTATATATCCATATTCCATAGCTTGGTTGTTGTGAATAATTCTGCAATGAATATGGGAATACAAATATCTCTTCAAAATTCGGATTTCATTTCCTTTGTCTATATACCCAGAAGAGAGATTGCTAGATCATATGGCAGTTCAACTTTTAATTTTTTGACAAAAATCCATACTTTTCTCCATAATGGCTGTACCAATATGCATTTCCACCAATCGTGTACAATTTCCCTTTTGTCACATCCTTATCAATGCTCAATCATTTTCCTCTTGGATCATAGTCATTCTAACAGATGTGAGGTGACATCTCATTGTGGTTTTGATTTGCATTTCTCTGATCATTAGTGACACTATATAATTTTTCGTATACCTATTGGCCCTCTGTGTGTCTTGTTTCTTTGAGAAATGTCTGTTCAAGTCCTTTGTCCATTTTTAAATCAGGTTGTTTTATTGCTATTGAGTCATTTAACTTCTTTGTATATTTTGGATATTAACCTCTTGTCAGATACATGATCGGCAAATATTTTCTCCTGCTCCATGGGTTGTCTCTTAACTGTATTGATTGTTTCCTTTTCTGTGCAGAAGTTTTTTTTAGTTTAGTGCAATCTCACTTGTCTATTTTTTCTTTTTGTTGTTTGTGCTTCAGGGGTCATTTCCAAAAATTAATTGCCCAGACCAATATCAAGGAACTTTTCCCCTATACTTTCCTCTAGTTTTATAGTTTCAGATCCTGCATTTAAGTCTTTAATCCATTTTGAATTGGTTTTTGTAAATGATGTGAGATAAGGATCCAATTTCATTCTTCTGCATGTGGATATTCACTTATTAGGGATTTATAAGTATGTGGATAGGAATTGAAATCAAGAGCATATGTGAGATTAAGAAGATTAAGAAGAATGATATCTAGAACTGAACTAAGTAACAGCAAATTTTAAGAGGTGGCCAAAGAATATTCAGGAGAAGGCTTACAGGAGTTAAACCAGGAGAGGGTGGTGTTATAGGAATACATTGTTCTGAAAAAAGGAAATCATTAAAATTTTCAAAAGTGGTTGAGAGGTCACCTAAAATAACAACTGAGAGTAATTCAATGATGTAGCAGAATAGGCTGTTGATAACATTTTTTAAGAGCATATTGTGGATAAGTATTGATAATTCTTCAAGCAGTAGATTTCAGTGAATTGAGGAAGAAATTAAGGTAACTGGAAAAAACATTATGATATATTTTTTCAATATATTAGGGTGATATTTGTCAGGAAACTTGAGGTCTGGGGAAGAAGTCATCTATTAGTCTATCGATATATGGTTCATTTATCTATTTTGATGAAAAAATATTGCAGCATATGTAAATACTGGTGGGAAGAAGCCAGTAGAAACAGACTGTAAAAGAGAGGACATGAGATCCAGGGTATGGGTGAAGGGATTTAGCTTAGAATGAGAAATTTTCTCTAATCATAACTGGAATAAGGTCAAAGGATGCATATTTATTAAGGTAAATTGTATAGGTTTTGTGAGTAAGTTGTTTCAACCTCTGATTGGTAAATTATATTTTCTCTGATAAGTAGGAGAAAAGCCTATCAATTAACCCAATAAAATAAGTGGAAAGTAAAAGTATACTGATAAAAGTATAGTAGGTTAAAAATATGTCATAGAGAATTGAAAACATAGCTATTAGGGAAATATAGAAATATCAATTAGCACAATTGATAACTCAATTTAGGCGTGCAGGTGCAAAAAAATGAACCATTTGATTCAAGGTTGGAGTTTGCATATTGGGCCAATGCGAGGCCATAAAATGCCTGATTTAAGGTTATGAGGACAAGAGGAGTTGATGTGATTAACCACAGAGTCTGAAGTTGATATTGTAGGAAGTGAATCCTGAGGTGAGTTGACAGAGAGAAAGAAATTTGAGGTGTTAAAATATTTGAGATCATAAAGAATTTTAAAACAAAATGATAGGAGCAAGCCGGAGGATGGGAAGTTGTGATGATCAAATTAGATGTTTAAATTTAATATTTCAGAGATGGAGCTGTCCTGAGTATTTCTGAGATATCAGTTTTGGCCATAAGATTGAAGTAGGGTATGGTTAAGATTTCTGGCAATCTGGAAGTCAGAGAACTAGGAAGCTATGCTGTTGGGTGTATCACCCTCATTGGCATTGAAATGATCTAGTGGTGGTGGAACATTTAGTGAAGAGAAAGATATTGAACCCTATGCTAAAGTCTTCAAGTTAGTAGATGACATTACAGTGGACACAGGCTCATAGCCAACTTACTCTGTTGTGCAAAACATAATTTATATTTATAAATAACTTTAAAGTTTAACTTCAAGACTCTATTGAGTTTGAATCATATAATTTAATATCATGATAATAAATTATTTGATATATACTTATATAATTATTATGAAACAAACACAGTTAAATTGGTGAATATTCAAAAAATTTTATTATAAACTAAGTCAAATTCAAATTCTGTTTCTTCCCTTCCTCTTCTCCATCATAAGTTTGTGTATTGTTTGGTATCTGGGAAATACATTCCTGGCACTTGGTTATTAGAACTATTTCATGTAGGGTTTTGCTGAAATGTACAACCTGGGTGGGTGGCTTTATGTTGCTATGTTGTTGGCATTTGTACTCTCTAGCTTACACTCACATGACTGACCTTAGATACTAGCCTGCTTCAAGAATCTCCATGCCTGCAGGCTATCTTTGTCAAACTCAACATAATTATTTTGAGATATGAAAACATCTCAAATGTTCCTTTACAGTAAGTCCCCAGGGTACTCAGAGAGCTGATACATGTCTCTTTGCCTAAATTTGTTTCATTTCCAATCATATACTTTGGTGCCATTTTGGAAATGGAACTTCTCTAAGAGGTCAGGTCCTCCTTTTCTTTTTTTTTTTTTTTAAGATTTTATGTATTTATTCATGAGAGACAGAGAGACAGAGGGAGAGAGAGGCAGAGGCAGAGGGAGAAGCAGGCTCCCTGTGGAGCAGGGATCCCGATGCAGGACTTGTTCCCAGGACCCTGGGATCATGATCTGAGCCGAAGGCAGATGCTTAACTGACTGAGCCACCCTGGAGCCCCAAGAGGTAAGTCTTCCTAATGGGCTTCCCAGAATACACACTGGGGAGGTTGGCTCTGCTCTGGGTTTCCTTCAGCCTCATCCTGATTCCTACTGGGTTACATCTCAATTGCTCTGCCTGTATCTGGGATTTGGCATGAGGTAGTTACCTTATTAGGGACCCTCAACAATGTTGACTTAATTTTATTGTTCATTTTTCCCGACATTTTTTCTTTCCCCAAGCTGAATCTTTATCTATTTTAGGTGTTCTACATTTTTGCAATCCTGTTTCATTACCTAAATTCCACATGTAGAGAGAGCCCTTTGAGCTTTTCATCATTATTTGAAGATATGTTTTTTGGTAATAAGAAAAAAATCTTTCTTCTCCAAGATCTGGCTCTTAAAAGTCCACACTCTTGCAGATTTCAAAAAGGTGGTTTCTGCTCTGGACTTAATAAAATCTATTTAAAATTCACTTGGTTTATTAAAATTCTTTAAGTTCCTTTGTTGCTCTTGTCCTACAGTAAAAAAAGACCTTTATTTTAGGGGTATATATTGCTATACAACAAGAAAAATTCAGGGGAGAAAAATATTTACCAGCTAAGAAATTTATTTTGCCCTAATAGAAAAGAAGAAGCTAAATAGTATGAACTTTAGGCAAACAGATTTTTCTTTTTTCTTTTCCTTTCCTTTCCTTTCTTTTCCTTTCCTTTCCCTTCCTTTCCTTTCTTTTCCTTTTCTTTTTTCTTTCTTTTTCTTTTTCTTTCTTTCTTTCTTTTTTTTCTTCTTTCTTTCTTCCTTCCTTCTTTCTTCTTTTTCTTTCTTTGTTTCTTTGTTTCTTTGTTTCTTTGTTTCTTTGTTTCTTTCTTTCTTTCTTTCTTTCTTTCTTTCTTCTTTTCTTCTCTCACACAGGGATGGAAAAGTAATGGTATAGAATGAACTTCAGAAATCAAGTTGGATATGGATGTCATTCTTTCCCCTAGAATCATGAGTTTTTCTCCATGAGAGACTTGTTGAGAAAATGGGTATTTCAGAATAAAGCCGTAGTTACTTAAAGTGAGAAAAAAAAAAAGGAATGTGCTAGTTTTTTTATTAGATGAACAAAAATAACAAATTTGCATGCAAATAAATGGAAGAAGCTATTTAAAAAGATGTGTAAAATCTGTTCTGGAATGTCACGATCCAAGATCTACTCTTAATTTTTGTCTCCATAGCCATTTGCTTATGGATATTTCCTTGTTTTTAGGATAGTTATAGGATGTTTAGAAAGAAAAAGATATTCTCTGCTTCCCCAAATAGACAGGGTTTGCAGACAAGACTGACTTGAATATGATTTCTGAAGGCCATGAGATTCCCCTGACCATCAACTCTGTTAGTTCAAGTTCTGTAAGACAGAAACAATGACAGACAAACTGCAGACCATGGTTGTCCTTGACAAACCTAATTGCAGAAACACCTGCTGAACCATTCAAAAATCCCTCACCACAAACACTTAATACCTGTTTTCTATCTGGTAAAGAACATTGTATTATTTATCCTTACAATAGCTTATTCTCTTACATTTTCTTTTCTTAATTTGTTTTCTGCATAATGAACTGCAATGTCTAAATTTTGTGTAAATCTGGAATTTTCAATGTCAAGGCATTATAGATTCAAAGTCAGTTTTTATTTACCTTCAGATGCCTACCAGGTCTCCACTGAATTTTGACAATGATGTCCTAATATTGGTATGACAACATGGAGGGCTTCTTCTCTAAAAGAGTCCATGGCGATTGACAGAAGAAAGTCACACATAATGGATGTTCTGTTAGAAGCATCAGAAACCTGACTGATCAAAATTTCATGCAGATTGACCCATAATTTAATATTCCTGTTGTTAACCAATCCATTAAGAAAGCTATATTTTTTCCTTGTTCTGATACAGTTTCTTTTCTTGAGAAAATGATAGTGGAATGTGAAAGTAATTTATTTTTTGTTACAATTACAAAGGATTGCTTTAGTCCTTGTAACAGAAATGTAACTGCACGTGAAACAAACTCTTTTTTCCTTTTTAAAAAAATCATATTTTTCCATTTGGTGGTTTTTAAATTATAGAATTGTGCATATTTATTATAATAGGTTAAATTATTCAAAGATGTACAAAAATATGTTTAGCCGTCTCTTCCTTTCCTCTCTAATCTCTACCCCAATTCTGTTTTTCTTAAGTAACCAAGATTAACCACAGAGGTTATCCTATTATTTCATTCTTCTTGATCAGAAAAGCATATACGTTATGAGAGTGCAAATTATATATATACATATATATACACACATTATATATATATTATACACACATATATAAAACATTTTCATCATTTGTTATTATTTATAGGTATTACCTTTAATATACCTATTATTCTGCCACTTGCTTTTCACTCAGTATATTGGTTTCCTGTATATCAATAGATCTAACTTTATTGTTTTGATGTTCTAATTTATTAATGCATATAAACATATAAAAATAATTATACATAAGTGATTATACCACACGCGCTAGTTTTAAAAACATATTGGGTCTTTCTTTTTATTGTTTGCTTCCTTCTTCCTTTTCTATCTTTCTCAATAACTTAAAATGTACACCAGTATGAGATTTTTCACTGTTTGTTAACCAAAAACTTCTCAAGTTTTCTTTCTCTTTATCTTGTTTTTTTTTACTCAATAATATCTTATGAAAACCTCTCCAAATAAATCGGTATGGCTCTAATTTTAACATAACTTTAATGTTACTTCTTTAACATTACTTAACTATGCTTTTTAAAAAATAATCTTTTTCAGGGGTGCTTGGGTGGCTCAGTCGGTTGGGCATGTCCCTTCGACTCAGGTCATGAGAAGCCTGCTTCTCCCTCTCCTCCCCACTCATGCTCTCTCTTGCTATCTCTGTCTCTATCTCTCAAATAAATAAGTAGAATCTTAAAAAAAAAAAAAAAACCTTCTTCGTTTAACCATAACTTTGGATTAGAATTCCCATTACACAACCAAAAGGTAAACAAAGTTTGTTTCATGGACGTAAAATTTAAAAACATTTCATTCAATAATGTGTACAATATATAAAGTGTAAATTATGTGACATGATGTATAATATATTGTGAAATATATTATGCATAATACATATATAATATACACATATGATGTGATAAAGGTTTGAAGAGTAGTATGTGCCTACCGCAGCGACACAAATCACCAAAGCACTGGAAAACTCTTTTCTAGTCCTGATTGTAGTTTACACCTTTCTTTCTTCTACCTCCTTACAGTACCAGTGGTAGATATAATCTTGAATGCAAAGTTTTTTATTTTTATTAATTTATATATATATATCTTTAAATAGCCCAAGATTTGTGCCTTTATATACAAGAATAGTGCTCTATACACTCTTCCATGCCTTGCTTTTTTGTTATACATTACATTTATACAATTCATGTTAATAGGCAAATCTGTAGTTTATTCATTTTTGGCTTTTGGATAGTGTTCCATTGAGTAATAAAGTATGATAAATTGACCTACTCTCCTGTTGATGCAAATTTACTATTTATATGTACCAAAGAGGGAAGTTGCCTGACTACATGGTATGAGCATCTTCAGCTTTGTGAGATATTGTGCAATTTATCCTCCTCCTTTCCTCCTTCCTCCTTCTTTTCCTCTTCTTCCTTCTCCATTGTGGTTGTTGTCATTGTTTTCCTTTAACCTGACTTGGACAACTGGTGATGGAAAACTGGAAGAAAAAATAGAGCAGGGAAAGATTTTGTGATAATCTTTAGCTTCACTGAATTTGTGCTTCACAATTCCTTTGATGTCTAAATCTTAAAACATTTAAACCATTCTTAAAAATGAGTATGAATTCTCTGGGCTTATGTGTGGAAAGCAGTAGATCTGAGTTTGAGATCTACTCTGCCAGTCCTTGCTGTGTATTTTTGTGTGAGTTATTGATCTCCATTTCCCTATCAATAAATTAGGAAAACCTAATTGTGCCTATGTTCTCCAGTAGAACTTTAGCTCCAGGAAAAAAACAAAAAACAAAAAACAAAAAACCAGAAATATAAGAGTTGGTTCACCACTGTATTTTTGGTGTCTAGAATACTGTGCTCTCATCTAGTAGCTATTCAATAAATATTTGCAGAATGAATTAATTAATTTAACAATATAGCAACTGGAAAAAATCTAAGCAAGGTGCCTGTAAGTGCCTATTAAATGTTTGCTAGTAAGTCATTGTCCTGCTGGTGGTAGTAGTAGTACTAGTAGTAGTAGTAGTAGTAGTAGTAGTAGTAGTAGTAGTAAAAATATTATCAGTAAAGTAGAGGTGGTGGTCGTGCTCATGTTAATGATAGCGATGTTGCTATTAGTAATAATAGTAGCTAACACTTACTGAAATTGTACTATATGCACACACATGAATTATTTAATCTCATCACTGAACAATTTTTGCACTAGGTATAATTTCCTTTTCAGGAATAAGAAAACTGAAGCAAAGAAAGCTTAAATAATTATTACTAATTATAATTAGAATTCACAGACTGATTACATATTAACTTAAAAATCTGGTGTATCTTTCAGGTGTTGTATATACTGTCATTCTCCACAGTCTTTCCTTGGGCTGCTAGAAAACATAGATTTAACATCGCAGCTTACCTTAAGATATTTAGGACCATATGGTATAAATTTAGTGTTTATTTTGCTCCTGGCTTTGTTTCCCTCTTCCTGCTTTCCATTTATCTTAATTCCCTAAGCTATTTAATTTATCTCTTTTATTGTATATATTTTTGAAAGCTACCAAGCTACCTAAAACCAAACAAAGTCAGGGACACATCAAAATAAATTCTCTTGTACTATTTCCTGTTATTTGTACAAGAACCCTGCAGATTAAGTAGGCTTATCATCTACATTTTACAAATGAAGAAATTGGGTTTTCAAGAAGTTAATGTGACTATCACAAGATAGTAAAGAGTGAAAATGAAAAACCCAGAACTCAATTCAGAGTGAATTTTTTTTTTTTACTTTCTTGTTTTGTTTTTGAGTTTACTTTTCTAGTATCAAACTGCTTTTTGTCATTTAAGGTAGTTTGGGAAGCCAAATACTGATAAACTCTTTTTTAATGCGGAAAAATCCCTATTTCTAAATTACTTTTTGTTTCTAATTTCTAGTATCACTCTGCCCTACTCTGATGTTTTTGTCTGTAGTCCTAGCAAAAATGGAGTAAAATTGTCAAGATTGCAATAGTGACATAACTGTATCAGTGTTAAACATTGAGTTCTAGGGTCAAGGTTATATAGAGCATGTTTAAGGTGAGTTTTATAGTTTTAACTTTTGGCAGTAGTATGGATAAAACCAATTATGCTTTGCAGACTTAAGCCACTGTGCTCTCTTCCCTGTATGCCTTTTCACTGCCCTTTGCCTTGGATTCACAAAGCCACTGTAATGACAAATGATTTAGTCCCAATTCTCTACTAGATAATTCACTTATGCCCTATGTATCTTTGCTGCATGTATGTGGGTGTGCATCAAATTGCAGAAGAAAGACAAGGGGACATATATGTCTTTTGATATCCCGTGCATTCTTATTCTAGGAAGAATATAGGATGTTGTATGATCAGATGTGGTCTCTACTCGGAGGGATGTATACTAGTTCTTTGGCTGAAACCTAAATGAGTATTAACAAGGATGCTCAGAAAATAGGAGAAATTTCTTAAATATGCATATTTTTAAAAGAGAATTATCTGTTTTTATTTTTCGCTTGACTTTTTTAAAGTCAATTTTCAATGTGTTTTTGTGGGAGACGTAATTTTATCGTCACACTTCTTTCAACTTTCGAGGAGCAATTGAATCGGGGTTTTAAAGTCTGTAACCCTGCAGGAGGCTCCTTATGCCATCCTCCACCCCACGTGGGTCTGTCAGAAGTAAATAATGATATGAGGGACCCTTTTCAAGCCACTTCTTTTACAAAGCTTGTTTCCTTTTATTAAATTTGTGAACTGTCTCATTATTTGGTCTTTAAGCTTTGTTTCCTTATTACTGTCCAGATTTTAAAATGATACTATTCTGTCTGTAATCATAATGAGAAAAATACATGGGGGACCTGGTGTGAATGCAAGACACCTCCCTTGTTTGAACTCTCTAGACGCATATTACTCACATGTTAGTTTAACACATCCCCACAGGCAACAACTCATTGCTTAAAGTTAAGAAATATGAATCCTTACACTAAGCCATAAGCTATTTAGCTTACCAGCAATTGAATTTAAAAGATGTAGGTTGTGAGTACAGCTGTAATACTGGAAACAAAGCATTTACAGTAATAAGGACATATGGAAATATGAACTGGCTACTACTGGCACGGCCAGGAAACTGAGACCCTTTGTTCTTAGTGAGAACATGTTACTGTACATTTTACTCATTATTTGTATTATCCTTCAAAGTTCCACTAAGTTCTATCATGATTTCTATCCAGATGTTTATGGATATCCTATGCATAATATTTATAGAATTTTTTTTGACACATAAACATTTTAAAATGCTTAAAAATGTTTATTTGTAATTTAAAATGTTTTTGGTCACTCTTCCCTTACAGTCCCCTTTGAGATGGTCTAGGTCTTTGCAAAGTGGGAGTGGGCTCTGTGTAACGTCCTGAGTCATATTACTGATGCTTTGTGTTGTGAAAATGAAACAAGTGCCCTAAAGGCAAGTGCTCTACTTGATCCTGAGATTTACAGTCTCAGTGTTTCAGAGTGGAGTCGGTGTTCTGTCCAGGGGTACAATGCACTGTTGGAGGACTTCTGATTGCCTCCTATCAAACCTGTGATTGGGTCACTTATAGACAATGCTAGCAAACAAGGTGGGTTCCCACAGTAGCTTCTGTGATCAGTTCTCTTGGCTGCTAGCAATTCCCCAGACTTTAACTCTACTTCTCTGGTTTTTATTAAACATCACCATTCTTTGTGTTCAGCAATGGCCAGGGTCAATAAAGCTAGGACAAAGATTTTTTTTTTTTTTTTCAGAGTTTCTGTCTTAGCTCTTGAGTTCCTTTAACTCTCCCCCTGCCCCATTCCTCTAGTGATACTGTAAAGAAGAAATCCTGCTGTAGATACTTGGCAAAAAAAGTCAAAATGATGTATCTTCTCCATAAACTTAAGCAAAAGTGAAAACTGACTCTCTGTAAGGATGACATCTAAGTGACAACCAGCATGCATTTTTGGGAAAGAAGTACATAGTCTTAGTAACTTGGTACAGTAATCAATTCAACCACAGAAAATTGAATATAATACAATATATGAAATTTAGTTCTCTGTTTTCGGCTGTATATTCCACTAAAATGAAGACTTTTTTTTTCTCACCCAGGACTCTTGGCTGGGCCTCATGACGATCAGGTCTTTGTCATCTCTAATTTGACAGTCTCTCGTTCTGTGATGTTTCAGACTAATGGGTTGGCTCTACCTCTCAACAGTTCCCTTAGCTATATAATTATGTATGAGTCAAAGCTAGGTCTCAGTTGTCTGTTTACTTTACTACTAGACATGGACAAAGAGAGATAAACTTTACTAGAAAAAAATTCCATATATATTTCAACTTTTCTATTTTGTTGTTATGGGCATATGATTTTTTTTTCCCCATACATCTTGAGAATGACATGGAGACACATCTATTAGAATCAGATTATTTTGTCTATCCAGACGATATAGTTTTTAGTGTTTTGTCTAGGTCACTTTATTTCCAGTTTGTAGGCACATCCAACTCTCCCTTAGGGAAGTTTTGAGTTTTTATATTCAGAGGTTTGTTTACTTGGAGACTCAGGATGTGTGTGCCTTCACAGATAATAAAATGTCTCAGTTATTTTTAGAATATTTAGAAATCCTCATCTTCAATTTGCCTATGTAGAATGCATTTTTCCACCCTCAGGTTAAGTAGTGTTTGATTTTATTCACAAAAGGCCCAATTAGGTGGTGAGCAAGGGAAGTAAAACATGTTCCAGGGACTAAAATTCTCCTCTGAGGACTCTTCCCTTTCCAGGATATGAATAATGTACCACATATGGATGAGTAATTTACTAAATGTGCCATGAGGGTTCTCATTATTTCAACCAAGTAAAGTTTTAGAATTTGGGAAAGGTATCGACAGACTGATCTACTTGGAAAAGAGATGTGACATGTTTACATTCATCATCATGGGCATTCGACTGCAGGAATATTGGGACGAAGCATTTTGGTCATTTTAGAAATGTCATTTGTTACTTCTGGCTACATGGATTAAGATGTTCCAAATCATTTCTCCAATTCCTCTTTGTCTTAAACTCCTGCTGGGTTCACAGTAGTAATCTTAAAGGCAGAGTGCTAAAGTCAAGTAGCAAAAGCTTACTCAAACATTCTGAGGTTTCAGACACAGTTTCTCTTTTATGTCCCTTTCATTCTCATTATTTCTGTTACCCTTGCTAGAGGTAGCTGAGCAGATGTTTTAGCAAACATTATACACACATGCACATTTTCAGTGAAGGTCTAAATCTATCAATTTTATTAATATCTCTCTCCCTACTTTCAACTGCTGGATGACACTTTGAATCAAGGGCACCATTTGGAATCACTTCTATTCTTTTTTTTTCTCTCTTTTTTTTAAATTTTATTATGTTATGTTAATCACCACACATTACATCATTAGTTTTTGATGTAGTGTTCCATGATTCATTGTTTGCGTGTAACACCCAGTGCTCCATTCAGTACGTGCCCTCTTTAATACCCATCATCCATCCCCCACCCCCCTCCCCTGTAGAACCCTCACTTTGTTTCTCAGAGTCCATAGTCTCTCATGGTTCATCTCCCCCTCTGATTCTCCCTCCCCACCCCGGAATCACTTCTATTCTTGACGCATTTACTTTGCTTTCTATCCTTGAGATGAGGCTTTGGTGTTATTTTTAACAACAATTTCGCCTTTCAGCTAATAAACAAAGACAATAAAAGTATGACCAAAAATTTTCAAATATAAGTGTGAAAGGGTTGACAGTAATAAGATATGAGAATATAGAATTGATTTGAATGGAATATTTGCTAAAAGACAGGCTGAAGCAGTTCTTAAAATGAGATGTGTTGATATGTGCAAATTTATTCAGAAGATATTGCCAACACCTGAGGAAACTAGCTTAAACACAAAACTTTTTTTTTTTTTTTTCACTTTTACCTCTCCTTCTCAATATCCAGTCACCAAGTTTTGGCACTAATATCATTTCAATTTCTTTTAGATTTGTACATTCCTCTTCACTTCTTACTGTCCACTGTTTACTTTTTTTAAGGTATTATTTATTTATTTATTTGTCAGAAAGAGAGAGAGAACACAAGCAGGGGGAGCGGCAGGCAGAGGTAAAATCAGACTCCCCGCTGAGCAAGGAGCCCCATGCAGGACTTGATGGCCGGACCCTGGGGTCATGACCTGAGCTGAATGAAGGCAGACACTTAACCAACTGAGCCACCCAGGCATCCCTTGTCCACTGTTTAATTAGTCATTTCTGAGCTTTCTGAAGATTATTGTTTCTGTACATTTTTCATCTTTTTAGCCTGTTCTGCTCACCTACATTGACTTATTCTTTCTAAAACATTATTTGCTTAAATCACTTTATCTTGCTGGAAAACCAACAACTGTTCCCTGATGCCTACTGTATCGAGGTTGAATTTCTCACATGAACTTTAATGTTTTGTTTTGTTTTTGCATGCTATACTTCCTCTGTATCTGAACTAAGGTTTTCTGATCTTATTTTCCATTTTTTATAGATCTACTTTCTATTTGCATTAAATTGATTTCTCCATTGTTCCACGAATACAGCATTCTCATTTCAATCTTTATTCCTGAATTATGCTACTTTATTTACTTGAAATCTCTCTTTGCCTATTCAAACACACCCTTCTTCTGATGCTATTGAACATATATCTCTTCCATGAGCAATTAATGACTAGACCAACCAATATTGGCTTACCCCTTTTTTGATTCCTGTAACTCAAGGCACACTTGACCATATATTAGACCATAGGCATTTTCCTACTTACATTTGTGGCTTTGACCTTTGCAAGATCAAAAAATCCATGTATTTTCTCTATGTAATTTGGTGAGGCATAAATTTGAATCACACATGCCTTGAGGCTGGTGTGGGCTAGTGAGTCACTTACTAGTGAGCAAACTGGCCAACATTGTCATCCCCTGCTTTACAGTTGCATTTGTAGTCTTTTGTAAAGTACTACAATTTTTATTTCATGTGAAAAATAACATCCACCACAAATGCAAATCCTTGCCAATTAGGCAAATCAAACAGGGCGCTAGATGACTCTCAGAGATGCCAAAAGCCTGTGTGCTTTATGTTTCTTCATTGCTTCATGTATAGCTATGTGGTCTTTCTAGCTAGTCAGTAAAATTCACAGAACTCTGAATTCACTGAGATTCTCTATCTTAAAAATTTTCTAGCAGAGCTCAAAGAAGGATATGTTTATGCCTTTACTGAATCAAAGTATATGATCACCCATCAGGCATCCTACTTGTTACTGTGAATTTTTTTACTCCCTCTCAGGAGCTCACTCTCCATTAGAATATGATAGATGCTATAATATAAACATGTACAAAATTCACTGTCTCTCAATTGATGTGATGGGTAGGTTCCTTAAAAAGATGAGTACTTCCAAAAAAGTTGAATGATATGAATTTGATTATAAAAGTCTAAAGAACAAGAAATTCAGTAGGTCAAATCAAAATGTTAGGCTTGCTCATTTTTTATATTTTTATATACGAGAATAACAAATTTTGAACTATAAATAAATTATATATAATAAATGACACATAACTTTATATAAAGTTTAAATAAAATAATTATTATTAACAATCAACTGTAATACCAAAAACCTATTAAAATGTGTTCATTCAATTCATAAAAATGCCATACCATGCACAGATTATTTTAGCTTATTTTGATTAGCTATATTATTCTCTCATTATCAGAATTCTTAAAAATAACTGACTAGAAGTTTATTTAGTCTGTTTTGAATTGCCAATATATTGCATGCTTTTACTAAGGTGAAATGTGAGGCAAGTAAAAATCGTCCTCTAGGCTTTTTAAAAAATATATTGTTTTTTTTAAGTGCATCCTTTAATCTTTATCTTGGCTCAAAGGTTGTTAGGCTTTCACTGCTTCTTTATCTGGGGGGCCTCTGGGAGATATTGATCTATTTTACTCATGGCTTCAGATAAAATTTAAAAAAACAAACAAAACCTCAATGCTTTGGAAACACAAGAGTTCATAGAGGCTAATCTCAGTGGACCTGTACCAGTGTATGATAAAATAGGTAAAGAGTATGATAAACTAAGTAAGGCTAGTAGAATACTTTTCCTTAAAATGTTCTGCCCTTTTCCTTTGTGACTCTTCAGAGCTTCCAAATTACATAGCATCAGACATGACATGGGAGGTTGTGGCCTGTAAACATTATTATACCAAACTTAATTTACATATATTTTAAAATCTATTCATTTATTTATCATGCTATACTTAGAACACATGAATCAATCCCAAAGTGAATTGTGAGGTGGTACACAGTAATGGTACAGAGGAAATCAATAAATTGGTACATTTTTAAATTTATAAAATAATTTTTTTTGAGAGAGAGAGAGAGAGCACGTGTGAGTTGGGAGGGGCAGAGAGAGAATCTTTTTTTTAAAGATTTATTTATTTTAGAGAGAGAGAGAGAGAGCATGCCTGTGTAGGGGAGAGGGGAAGAGGGAGAAGGAGAGAGAAAATTTCAAGCAGACTCTCCACTCAGTGTGGAACTGGGTGTGGGGCTCAATCCCATGACCCTGAGATCCTGACCTCAGCCCAAATCAAGAGTTGGATGCTGAACCAACTGAGCCATGCAGGTGCCCCTAAAACAATTGTTCTAACAACAGTCTCAAGTTCTAGTTTGAATCAGGGACTTAATGGGAAATGCACTGTGCTGAGGAGTTGGGGAGGAGTGGGCACCAAAGCAGGGTTCCAGGGTCCCTGGAAGAGCTCCACTTCTGACAGTCTGCCTCAACATCTTGGCTTTTTTTTTTTTTTTTAAAGATTTTATTTATTTATTTATTTTACAGGGAGAGAGAGAGAGAGAGAGAGAGAGCAAGCAGGGGAAGGGGCAGAGGGAGAGGGAAAGAACCCCAAGCTGACTCCACGCTCAGCACTGAGTCCAAGGCAGGGCTCAATCTCATAACCCTGAGATCATGACCTCAGCCAAAACCAAGAGTCAGGGGCTCAACTGACTGAGCCACACAGGCACCCTCTAATATCTTGGCTTTTGGCAGACAACCATGATCTTAGTGTCCTTATAACTTTATTTTCTCCTGGGGAAAATACCCATGGTTATAGTGGTATGAATAATTCATTATAAATTATCTATTAACTCCATGATTCATGGAGGAATCAAATGCTTGTAATTGACCAAATTTAAATACAGATAGCTTACAGAAACTCCCACTCTTTGAATTTTGTTTTGAATTTGAAATAAGTGAAAAGGTATTAGAATCAGTAGCCTTATTAACTCCTCAAAGATAGAATTTACATTTTGTGCTAGAAACAAAATCACTTTTTTGGAGATACCATTTTATAGGAAGTGTGCATTTAATGCATTTGAGCACAGTCCTTCGAAACTAAGACATTTTTCATTATTAATGCTATGTGTATTCAACCTCATAAGACGTAAGTACAGAAGCAATCATGAAAGTTCTTTATTGTGCCCCTCTACATGTTCTAGATGCACCCAGTATTCCTCCAATTTCATCTTCTTGCCACATCCCTCTTCACATCCTCCATCCTCCTACCACACTTTTGTTAGGTTGCTCTGGAGACTGCTGATGGTCTCCCTCATCCTGGAATCTCCTGTTTTCTACCATTTCCTGGAATCCATATTTTCCCCTCTTTTTGCTTTATCTTCTCTTTGGAGGAAACCCTTCATCCGGTAATTTCCTGAGAGAAGTTGCATGGGCAGTAAAAACTTTAAAACCTTGCACGCCTGATAATGTCATTAGCTTCTTCTCACACTTGACATAAATATACCGGGTGTATCATTCTAGTTAAGAATTATGTCCCTTCAGTTAAGGGGTTTAGCTTTCAGTGCTTTTTAACTTTCAATGATTTTCAACTTTTTAATCTCCAGTAAGTTAAAAAACTACTTTAGTTACTAAAATTACAAAAAAAGTAACTAAAATTTACTGATTTAGCAGTTCTACAACATTCTTACTCCAGATTCTCTTATGTGAACTTTTTTTCTCCTTTCCTATTTCTACAAGTCTTTATTTCTAGAGTTATAAGATTTCAAATTATATGTCTTTTTTAAATTATTGTACAGTAATCTGGAATATTAATGTGCTTGACTTGTAAAAACAAAACTTAAATAATTTCTTCTATAATTTATTCTCTATTTTCTCGACTCTCTTACATGTGTATTATTCATATTCAGATTCTTAAACTGATTCATATTTTGTTCTCCTTTTTCTCCCATTTTTTTATTTGTCTCATTCTTTTTTATTCTGGCAGATTTTCTCAATTTTTCATCCAGTGTTTCTACTCAGTTCTCTGTTACTGCTCTCATATTGTAAATTTCCAATAGCGCCTTTTGTTCTTAAAGATTCTGTTTCTATAAACTTACCTTCTCCTTAGATGGTGAAATACCATCTTTCATCTTTCCAAAGACATTAAATAAACTTTAATGATGCTTTATTCTTTTATCTTCACTGGTTTTGTTTTCATTCGCGAAAAAAATTTGTTATCTGTTTTGGTCTCAGTTTTCTAATTATTTTCTCCATGTGTGGGTTAAGACTGTATTTGACTTTCTTTTTCCTAGTTAAGAATTTGTCCTTTAAACCTGGTAGGAAGTTCCACGTTCAAAAATGGGTCTCATTTCATAGGAGGTATTATAACTTGGTCAGCTAGTGTACCAGTTAGTTATTGTTACTCAAAATGAGTAACTTTAATAACCATTTATTTAGCTCATGATTCTGTGGTTTAGGTGGAGTCTGAACTGGCCCAGCTGATTTCTCTGGGCCAGCTCATGTTTTTTTGACTAAGGGCTATGCTGACTGGCACCTGAATGACCTAGGATCTCATGTGTAATGGTTGGTGGGCTGTTGTCTGGGTTATGTCTTCCTCTTCCTCTCATCTTCCAGCAGACTAGAATGAGGTGGTTCACAGGTAGTCCCAGGATTCTCAGTACATCAAGAGAGCATGCTCAATGCAAAAATAAAAAGAATTAGTGGCTACTTTTATAATCTACAACAGAATGGTTCTCAGCTGTTTTGTTGGGTGTTTTCAAATCTCAAGTTCTGTAAATCTTTTCTTTTAAAATTTTACCCAGAAGTAAATTTTCAAGGGAATAAAAGTCTAATTGATGCTGTTTCAAGTAGGGGGATAGGCTGAAAGTGTCTTAGCAATCACTATGCCATTTTCTCTTAAATTTCCTGTCATTTTAATACCCTACACTCATTTTTGCCTATTGACCCTGAATCAAGACATTCTCTGGCTTAGCCTCCTCAGAGAGTAAGTTTTCACACTTTTGTTAATGTGGTAGGGAAGGAGTTGTGTGGTGGTTTGGTCTGTAAACAAATACTTAAATGGAGAAAAAAAATATACCTATGATGCAGTAGTTAATGGTCAGCAATGAAGTGGCTTTTAAGCAGGACTTACCTGGTACTATTATTTGGAAATAGTCTATGGATACATCTTTCCATGATGTATAAATTTCAAATGCTGTACATTCCATTTACCAAACATGTTAAGTCTAAGACATTCCACAAAAGTCTTGCCATCATTAGTACACTAGATCCAGTAATTGAGTTGGGAAATCTTTTTTTGTTTGTTTTTGAGAGTGGAGAGGGGCGAAGGAAGAGGGAGAGAATCTTAAGCAGGCCCCGTGCCCAGCACAGAGGCTGACATGGTGTTCCCTCTCACAACCCTGAGAGCATGACCTGAGCCAAAATCAAAAGTCAGATGCTTAACAACTGAGCCACCCAGGTGTCCCTAAAATCTTTTTAAGATTTCCTCCAAACCTCCCCTCCTCTCTACCTGTACACAAACTTTCTAGAGGTACCAGATACCTTACTAGTTTTTGCAATCCTGCTCCAAATGCTAGCTTTGGATTTACTTTTCACTGGTGTGGTGAGGCAGTTATCCTTCATTTGTATGCTTTTCAGATTTCAACACTTTTTGCTATCATCTTCTTTCCTGTTTTTGTGGGTTTAACTATATTGTAATTTTTTAGGAGGGAGTGGAGGAGGTAGATGTGGTTCTCCTTTTCTTTTTTCTTTACAACCATGCAATAACTAAGCATTTACATATAACCTGGTGTTAGAAAACCACCATTGGTTTACACCAAGAGCCAATCCAAGATGAAATTTGGTTTTGGTAAATGACAGGAAAATTTCATTAATGATTATTTATTTCTATTAAGTTTATTCATTAGAATGTAGCATAAATTTTTCCATTTAACATTTAATAGAGAAACTGACCATATGTGGGGACATTTGTTGCTGTTGCTTAGACTGAAGGATATGGTATTTTTATTTTAAATATTTGTGAAGATTTATAGTTATAATTTTAAGATTAAATGTTAGAATGTTATATACTTAGTTACAGAACTGGAAAGTAATAAGAACACAAACTTTCTTTAGGCCAAGATGGTTTAACAACAAGAACAAAAATATGAAACCCATAGACATCTCCAAATCTCAAATTAATCAGAAGAAAGAACTTTAATAAACTAGAAAGATTATAAGATTGGATATGATTAGAATTAGTTCATATAATAAAATATTTTAAAATTATGGTGTCTTGATGGACTCTGAAAAACAAACTGAGGGTTCTAGAGGGGAGAGGGGGAGGATGGGTTAGCCTAGTGATTGGTATTAAAGAGGGCACGTTCTGCATGGAGCACTGGGTGTTATGCACAAACAATGAATCATGGAACACTACATCTAAAACTAATGATGTAATGTATGGGGATTAACATAACAATAAAAAAAATTTAAAAAATTATGGTGTCTTTGTCGATTTGGGCTGCTGTAACAATATAACAGACTGGGTGGCTTAAGCAACAGACATTTATTTTTCATAGTTCTAGAGGTTGGTGAGTCCAAGATCAAGGTGCCAACAGATGTGGTGTCTGGTGAAGGCCATCTTCCTGGTTTGCAGACAGCTGCTTTCTTGCCAGATCCTAGGCATATATCAGAAAGAGGGAGAGGGGGAGTGGAGAAAATACCTTGTCTCTTTTTATAAGGGTACCAATAGCATCACATATATAATTTAAAAAATAGCATTGAGGAATGTGGATATTTGAAAAACTATGACTTATTAAAATCATATCAATATTTATCAATATTTGCTATTTGTGAGAATATTTTTGTTCACTAAAACAGAAACATTAGTACTTTTTGCCATGCTTAAATACAACTTTAAGAAGCAGATTTATAATACTCTAGGGTTTCCACAGTACAAGTTTTAGAAATGACTTTAGGTGAGACTGGAAAGAAGACAGTTATTTTTCCTTAATTTACACACATGCATTGAATTTAAAAAAAAAAATAGGAAAAGAGGAGTTATCTTACCATGATGAATTGGGCTATTTTTCTTCTTTATTTCAATGCAATTACTTTGGTCTTCCTGGATGTCCTAAAATAAACTTTTTTGGGTCTGAGATAGCTTGGTGTCCTCTTTTAAATTCTTTTTGATTTTCAGTACCTTTATCTAAAGAATGTTTGATTCTCTAGCAGAAATGCATAAGTGTCAGTAGGGTTTCCTTTCAGTCTGGAATGGGACAAGGGAGAAACTAAACATCCACAAACTTCTCTGGAGCCCCTGACATATTCATCAGTAAACTTAGAATTTATCTCTGACAAGTGCAGGGTGTTGACTTTCTTTAAAGATGATGTATGTAACTGTACATGTAATGATGTTCCATGAAGAAAATATTACAAGATATGCTATAAGTCTTTTGCAGGAAGATCAGAAGTTAAGTGGTAGCAATAGATTCTAGTTGACCCAGGAAATGGTGTAGAGTAGGACAAACTGTGTAGTAATTGAGAAAACTGGGGAGAATGCCAAGATTTATATCCTCAGATGTTTACTAAAATAAATGTAAATTAATGGGTACTAAGAAGATAGAAAATGGTCTTGGTCTAGCGGGAAGAGGGACTAGTATTAGCTGCATTTAAAAAAAGCAAGTATTTTTTTAAATATTATTTTTCATATGAATGTAGAAGTCTGAATTAGAGGGGCAGGAAGGTTTAATTTCTCTTGATCTCCCAAATATTTAATGGCAGAGGTAGAGCTAGATTTCAGAGAATCTTATCTCTGTAGGTTAGGTACTGAAAAAAGCTGATTTTTGAGGTAGAGTTTAGAATGCAGGATATTTGTTAAGAAATGTTCTTGGGATCAATACCTGAGAAAGAAAGTAGAAGAAAGCAAGCATGAGTAGAGGGAAAAGTCAGGCTTTGTGACAGTCACAGCTGACCCCACAGGAAGCTCTGTGCTAGGTTGACCTTTGACATTGTCCCCAAATGGGCTGAGATGCTAGGCCTTTATACTCATCTTTCAACATGGAGATATAGATCATCCTTTTTTAGGATACTTGTTAGAAAATTCTTGGAAAAACTTGTGTAGCAATTAGTTGGTACTGTGCAGAAGATTAAATGAAGGACTATGGTTAGGAAGACCATGAAACACTGATTGGGTAATGGAAGAGTATCAGACCAGAAGCCCAAGATACCTGGGTTCATATCTTGCCTCTGCCACTAACTGATTGTGAAAGTTCATGGCCCTTAGTTTCTTTTTCTAAATGTGAGTTGGTCCATTAGAGATATAAAATATAAAAATAATTTTTCTACATAGCTTTAATGGGTTATTTGTCCCAATTATGGAAATAAGTTATGTTTTTGAAAAAAAATCACCTAGATATCTCATTTTTGTACTAATTGTAATAACCTTCAACCAAAGCTTTAATCGGAGAGATAAACTTCATTCAGTAGCTTGGATTCTAGTTTCTTATTTCCCTTCCTCCTCTCTTAGTTTACCATGAAACCTTGGCTTTACAGAGCATTGAAATATTCAAAAAGCAGCAATAGAAGTACATGGAAAGGTGACCTTTGTATTAGATGACTGGCCCTTCAATAACCTGTACCTTTTCAATCTACCTAACAAGAAAATTATAAAATGAAGACCTGATATTATTTCATCTATTTCAAAAAAAGTAAAGAGTAAAAGTGGTACTGCAATGTTATTTTGCTATAGGAAAATTGCAAAGTACATATGATATTGATGAAAACATAATCCCAAGGTTTATATAATAGGAATGATTTATGAAAAAAAACCAATAGTACAACATTTGGAATGGATTTTTAAATCAGGGGCTTGAGGAAGTGATTGAGAGGATTGCTGCAGTGGGAACCCAGATCACTCATTACTGCAGAAGTTGGCACCGTAGGGAATTGATAAGGCAATCACCTGTCTTAAAAGATTTACTGTTAGAGTTGGTGGGAAGATTTACAATTAGAGAGTGATTGTGACTTTTCTAAATCAAGATGGGATGATAAGTCTTTAGGATAGAATATGAAACTGAAGTAAAATTAATGATCAAATAAAAAATAATCCTATCCATTTGAATATGAATTTTTGCCAATACCTACAAAAATGTACAAGGATGTTTACTGAAATATTATATCGAATAATTAGACATATATATCATAGACACAAATGTGTTTTGTTATTATGCAGATATAGTGTTCCGTGTTAGGTTCTCTGAGAAGTGGGTCCTGAGATGAAGTTCAGTGCATACGATGTTTATTAGTAAGTGTCCTTGCAACCAAAGCTGTGGGAGGAAAGGAAGAGAAGCAGGATTGGGTGGAGAGGGTGGTCAAGGTGCAATGTAAGCCTGACAATAGCCTCTGGAGCTAATACGGCCAGCCGGAGATGACCCATCTTGGATGGGATGGCCAAGTCTTTCAACCCCACCTCCATTGGCCACTGGAGGTGGGCTGCCCTGGGAAGGATTGGAGTCAGCTCTCTGCAGCTGAGACGGTCTTTATAAGCACTGCCAGCTGAAGGCTTTCTGCCAACAGCATTTCTAGCAGCTGAGGCTAATAAATTCTTCATTGGGAGAATTTGGATGGCAGATCTCCTTGTCTACCACATATATAGCATTTTATGAGTTTAAATAGCAACACATTAAATAATATAAACAACAGTACCTGATCTTTGGCCAATTGATCTCCATGTGCTTTAGTTTCTTGGACCATTTTATAAAACGGTCACATCTATACAAGATTGTTGAAAATTAATACATGTAAAGTGTTTAGAATACTCAGTGTATTGTAGTACCCACTGTGTGAATATTCATGATTATAAAATAGTAATATACATCCCTGCATTTGGAGAGTGTAAAATCTTCAGAGCTTGTATCATCCTAATAATTGTTCTGTACATTTAGGTTTTCTGCCAATTGGAATGTTTTCAAGGAAACTATTTCATTTATTATTAATTTTAAAACTGAAAAAAAGAAAAACCCTTAAAACTGCAAGCTTTCGATGCCAGTAGCCCTTGAAAATTTCATTGGTTTTTCATTATGTTTTCAAGACGTCCCTCCGGGATAAGTATCACTATTTCTACAAAAATATTTTAAAATTTCCTTTGTCTTAATCAAAAGCTTTAGGAAACTAAATGCACAATCTTTGAAAATGTAATTTAAAATTACAAAATACAAACCTAGAAAACTTGAGCAACACAAAAGTGAATTGAAACTAATCTAGAAGTATAAACTCAATCTTAAGGCTTAAAATGTAGCTAGTTCCATGTGTTTGCCACACACTCTGGCAGAGGTAGGAGGGGTTTGTTTTGTTTCAAAATAACTAGAGAAGTTAAAGAATGGGTATGATTTTCTTTTCCTCAAACTAATTTATATGTAATATTTGTTTTTTGATGAATTGACTTAAAGGTTCCCATTTCAGGGCTTCTTTGTCAGTGGAACACTTGGCAAAGAGCCCTGCAGATCAAACATTCACTGGTGGTGGAGCCTGAAGCCACTGGGCTAGCTCCCTGCTGCCCTCGACTTTTCTTCTCCTTTAAAAAAAAAGGGAAATTTTGGATGAGATCATTTTATGAATGACCTTTCTCCTCACCAAACTCCCTAGACACCCAACAAACTACTTCTCTATAGGAATAGATAGCTAATCAATATAACTTTTGTATGCACTTACGGAATCAAATCAACTTACTTTTTTTATCGAACGTTTTCACTGAGAAAACAATCTGACTGATACAGGAGATAATCAGGCTTCTTATGCTTCAGCTCTTTAGCTTGCCCCTATTAGGGAAAAGTAGAACATTCTTCTGGAAAAATCATAAACTACAAAAGAAATCACTCATACTTTTTTAAAATAAATTTCAGAGAAACATAAACATGCTATATAACTTCTGGTTTTTTGAAGCTAAGCAAGCTCGTGTCCTAATAACTTTCAGACTAGTCAGACGTAATAAAAGACTAAAGTTACTGATGAGCCACAGGAAGGATACCACCAATTTTTCTGCAAGAAGACCTCACATGGTGACACAAATTTTACTAGGCTTGGAGGCATGGGCATTTTCTGTCCCCCAAATCATGAAGTGAATGAGTTAAATACTGAGACCACTGAGAAGAGTCTAGTATTCAGAAACTCTACATTTTTATGTTGAGTAAACAGGAGATATTATATCAGCTAAAACAGCAAACTATCACATTTCTCCCAAATTGAGCAATGAGAACCCCTGATATGAATAGATATACACAGGTAGCAAGGGCACTCACAAATATCTCTTTATACTGTATTTATTTTTATTTTTTTCTAAAGATTTACTTATTCTTTTTAGAAAGAGAGAGGGCAGGGGGAGGGGCAGAGGGAGAGGGAGAAGCAGACTCCCCTCTGAGCACGGAGCCTGACTCTAGGCTCCATCCTAGGACCCTGGGATCATGACCTGAGCTGAAATCCAGAGTTGGCTGCTCAATCAACTGAGCCACCCAGGAGTCTCTCGTTATATGGTATTTAAAAATAGAGTTTATTAACTAAAAATAAAACCTAAAATAAATTATAACTTAAAAAACTGTAAATAAAGCAGTTCAAAGGATAGTCCAAGTATGTGAAACTGCCAACTAGGCATGAGTTAGGGACATGATTTCAACACTCTATGTAGGAAAAGTGTAAAGCTCTTCTTAGTTATATAATCCTTAATTGCAGCATTTGTCTTCAGATTAGCATGGATTGATAACTAGTTTTATAAAGGTGCCTAGAAAATAGAACAATTTATCCAAAGAAGAGGTAGACTGGAGACTCAAGAATAATGAGTAATTAATTTTTATACTGTTTCTTCAGTCCCTCTGGAATCAGTAGTTTTCAGAGTTTGATTTCTGGACCAGCAGCGTCACCATTACCTGGAAATTTGTTAAAAATGCAAATTCTCAAGCACACCCCAGACTTAAAAAACTGGGACGAGGCCCAGCAATCTGTGTTTTAGCATGTTCTCCACGTGCTTCTGATTCAGGCTAAAGATTGGGAACCATTGTTTTATAGGAAATTATATGCCCTTTTAAAAAAATGTCATTCTACTGAATTATATGCATATATTAATGTTCATGTTTGTATTTCAGATAAAATGTACTTTAGATATTAGCTGACTCATATGGTGATGCCAACAGTTCATCTTCTTCAGAATCAGTTCCTAAACTGTATATAAGTATTTGCTTGCTTGGTCAGTTGTTGAATTTTTTTTTTTTTTTTACTTGCTTTTATATAGAAAGAGTGCAAAACGTAAACACCAAAGTATTGATACTACTTATTGAAACAGAATTCTCATAATTTTATGTAAGTGAAATAAAACCTGAAATTAAATGCACCAGAAATTGCAGATTTTTAGTCCCTCTTGGATGCTTATGGGGCCTAATCTTAATGATTTTGTGTTTAATTGTGGAAGAAGATACAAACAAGTTAAGACAATGCATGAAATGCCAGAACTGTATCATCAAAGACTGTGATTTAAAAGAAAATGCAATTACAGGTTGTGTAACATTTTTTTTTTTTTGGCTTTTTGGGAATGGAAATTTTCATAACATATATAGAAAAATCTTATTTTCCTTATAATTTTAGTTATCAATTCTTTTTGTATGCATGTGAACAATATTCAATCAATTGTTCTCAAACTAAATGATCTATGAAACTTCTTTTGCTACCAGAGTCAAATATAAAAGACCAGCTCTATACTACTCTATGCTCTGCATTCTTACTTTTTGCTGATTTCATTATTTGACAAAGGATATTCTTTTCATGTAATTTTTGTATATTTATTTAGCAAGCCAAGAGATCTAGAGACAAATGAAACATTTCTAGAGAGATGATGTATTTTATTAATAATATATTATTATTTATATTTATCCTATCTTAAAATGGAGAAACTTTCATGGAAGCTATAACAAAAGGTCTATAAAGGGAAAACATTAGCATTGGACTTATCTAGATTGAAAAAGGTATGTGGGAAAATAATTGCTAAAAGAATAACAACATATTAAAGTTAAATCATATTACTTATGGTTTAAGATTCATTTATTTTATTTTATTTTTTTAAAGATTTTATTCATTTATTTGAGAGAGAGAGAATGAGAGAGAGCGAATACATGAGAGGGGGGAGGGTCAGAGGGAGAAGCAGACTCCCCGCTGAGCAGGGAGCCCGATGCGGGACTCGATCCAGGGACTCCAGGATCATGACCTGAGCCGAAGGCAGTCGCTTAACCAACTGAGCCACCCAGGCGCCCTCATTTATTTATTTTAGAGAGAGAGAGAGAAAGAGAGAGCATGTGAGCTGGGGGAGGGGCAGAAGGAGAGGGAGACAAGCAAATTCCTGAGGGGGGATCCTGGACACTGGACCAACAAGGGGCTCAATCCCAGGACACTGAGATCATGACCTGAGCCAAAATCAAGAGTCAGATGCTTAACTGACTGAGCCACCCAGGTGCCCCATATTACTTACAGTTAAAATATTTATGTTATTTAGTCTTTAGTATAAGAAATTAATAATAAAAACATGCTAATTAAGAAATTTGGTCAAAAGCAGTGATTTATAGTCGAGTCAATTTTCTTAAACGTTAATTATATCCAATTCACTTTTTAATCAAGAACATCTAACAATTAGCAAATGTGATGACTTAGAAGAAGAAAACAGTTTTTAGAGCTACACTGCTTGAACTCCTGTGTGGTAAATTTATTGCAAAAATGGCTACGATTCTCCATTTATTCCTTATTTATCCCCTTTTACAATATAATTCAGTAGGTTCAAGGAGTAAAGTCTATATCCTTACTCTTTGAGTTTGTATTAAACTTAAGACTTGATTTGTCCAGTACAATGCAGTCGAATTGATAATCTGTCAGTTAAGAGACCATGTGTTTCCACTGTTTCTCTTTGAAACCTTTGTAGCAACTGAGAACAAGTCAAGGCTATGCCACAGAATGATGAGAGTCATGTGTCCCAGCCACCCCAATAGCTTCAGCCAACAGTTAGCAAACCACTAACTAGATAAATGAGTGAGGCCATCCTCTGACAGCCAGGCCTTAGCCTTCCCATCAACTGAAGATAGATACTGAGGAAAGCCCACTTTAGATTAGCCAAGTCTGGCCAAGATCAGTAGTACCATCCACCTGACCTACAGACTCACAATTCACAACACAATTCACATTCACAAATGCACATCACTGACGTTTTATTTGTGGCCATGTGGGTTGCCAGACTTAGTTAATAAAAATACAAGATACTGGGCCACCTGGGTGGCTCAGTTAGTTAAGCATCTGCCTTCAGCTCAGGTCATGATCCCAAGGTCCTGGGATCCAGCCCACATCAGGCTCCCTGTTCAGTGGGGAGCCTGCTTCTCCCTCTCCCTCTCCCCTACCCTGCTTGTGCTCTCTCTCTCTATCCCAAATAAATAAAATCTTTAAAAAAAATACAAGATGCTCACTTAAATATTGAATTATTTCTAATTAGCTTTGAATATTGCATTGAGATAAAAGAAAATTTGTGAGAGACCTATCTATACTAAAAATTATTTCTGATTTATCTGCAATAAATTATAAGTATTTGAATTGTATACTTCTTTCTTCAACTATATTTCCCTGATGATTTGGCTTTATTTAACAGTTTCTTGTTTTGCGTAATTTGCTTATCAGATTCCATTGAAACATAGCTCCTACAATCATCATAGCCAACTTCTGTTGTGCTTTGGTCCATTGAACATTCACTAATGGGAAAACACACTGAGCATTGGCATTATACACTGGTATACTGAACACTTGTTAGCATAAAGTTAACTCAGAGTTGATTTTCAGTTTGATTTTTGAAGCACATACTATTTTTTAGGGAAGTACGATTGACACACAATGTTACATGAGTTTCAAGTATACATAGTGATTCAACCAGTTTATACATTATGCTATGCTCACCACAAGTGTAGGTACTATGTGACACCTAACACTATTTTAATGGCACAACTTGCTTTTGCCTTCTTCAGGATTGTGTTGCGTATCCTGATAAGCAACTTTTTAAAATGTTGTCCACTAACAAGAAAAGAGCATTGTTATCAACTTTTATTCCATTCTTCTTCAGCACTACACATAACGATTTCATATTCTCATGCTGGAAGAATATTTACTAACATCCATATAGAAGAATCAAATTCTTTAACGGGTGAAGTCCACTTCAAAAAATAGTCATGACAAGTGCCTTAGCAATTATACACTTCAAATCAGAATTTATTTTCCTATTTATAAGTGATGTCCCTCTTTTAAGAAGAGCCTTGATACCTAGCAGGATACATTTTTCATTGATTCTTTCTTTAACACATCTGAAAAGTTCCTTGAAACAAGGCAGTATTTCAATAACACTGTTAACTCTTCTTTCAATTTACATAATCCTAATGTTAAAAAGAAACTATAGGCTTCACTTAGTGTCAACATTCTTGTCAACAAGAATGTGGGGGGCCACAGGGCACCTGGGTGGCCCAGTAGGTTAAGCATCTGCCTTCAGCTCAGGTCATGATCCCAGGGTCCTAGGATTGAGCGCTGCATTGAGCTCCCTGCTCAGCGGAAAGCCTGCTTCTCCCTCTCCCTCTGCACCCCCCACTTGTGCTCTCTCTCGCGTGTGCACTCTCTCCCTCTCTATCTCAAATAAATAAATAAAATTAAAAAAAAGAATTTGGGGGACTTTTTTTTTTTAGAATTAAAACAGATTTTAGAGCTTCAAATAAATTGAGGATTCTCTCAACTGCATTTGTTAAAGAGAGCCACAGATTTTGAATGTGAAAGAAGTTAATATTGAATGCCAAAATAATCACAAAAATTCTTTAATCTTTCAGTTTGAATAGAACAAATGAAGTGAAAGAATAATTTTATAACATTTACTTCAATAGAATGGAAATCCAATGATGCTTGAGGAACATTATTAGAATATGGGCAAGACAGCCAATACCTTCCATAAGACCATTCATGTTTTGCTTCAACTTCAAATAGACACCGTCTTCACATTTATACTAACATTTACCAAATTTATATTTGTTTGACCTCCATTAAAAGCAGTACTTTTTCTCCATTAACTACTAAATAAGAGAATCTGCAAAATTTTCTATTGTTTCTCAAGTCTCATTTTATAAGCAAGACATTTTCACACACACAAAAATATTGCATGGGCAAAGGGAAATTTTTTTCGGCATTGTGATTGCTTCTCTATGGTTTATGCAAGTTATGGTTTAAAAAGTGAGACATTTATATTTTTATCTCTGTAGTAGTAAATGGAGTTAGTACTTTTAAAAATTATTGAAATAGATTTTGTTTTGGCACTTGAAAATTTGCTTGCAATTTTAGAATCAGAAAATTCCTCTGATAGGAGTATGTTTGGTCCTTTGAGCTGAAAAAGACTGATGAAAATATTCAGTGTGGTTGGCCATTTCAACTTGTTTTCTTTATCTGAATTTCTCTTCATAGGAACGTTTGTTATTTATCTCTTTCTTTGGTACTAGTTTGTTGGGGTTAATGTAGAGCATGAAATCAGCCATAATACCTGGCTTGCTAAAATGTAACACAAAGGCCACTGGGACCTAGGGAAGGTTTTGGAGAAGGGCATAGGCCTTTGGAATGTCGAGGCCTGCATGACCACTCTGTGGTAGGAATGTAGGGGTGGGGGTGTTGCCTTCCCCAAAGCTTTCTTAGCCCAAACAGCCTCCCTGTGCTCTAAGAGATGTAAGATGTCTGCATTGTCCCTTAGGCTGTGTTTAGCAGAACTCGTAGAACATGCAGATTAGCATATTGTATCTTTCCCATAAACAGATCCTCCTAGTTCCAGTAAGACCACTCGTCACACATCACATATTTGAGAAACAGTGATAAGGATTTGTGATTATCCTGAAGGACCAATAAAGGCAAGGGCAAAGAAGAGCAGAGGGTCTTGGTCTCTGATGTTGACCTGCTTGCCTTCTCTCTTTCACGGCAAAGTTTGGAGTCATCTTTCATCCATAGGTACAGGGATTGCGGGCCATTCCCAGCACTAGTTGAAGTTCTTGGCTGGAAAATATTGCTTTGTATCTGATTTTACATCATTATCGATATTGAATTAACAAATTCATATTGCTCAAGGAGCCTCAAGAGTTCTTTTTCTTTGTTTAATAAGTGTCCATTCTTCAGAAAATGTATCACAAAATTGACTCTTTCATTTTGGGGTACAAATATATACAAATAAAAAATAAATAACGGAGTTCTGGGCCTTAGTGACATCGTCCTGGAAACCTTGGCACCATGACAGCCCACGTGGAGGACAAGCGGATGCACAGGCTGAAGTGAAAAAGGATGAGTCCGAGGTCCAAGTAAACCACTAGCTTGTGCACCCATGGAAGCTGCAGGAGCAGAACCACGGAAAGCTGGGGGCCAGGGATGCTGGTACAAATTGGACTGCATGCCTACTTTCTAGAATTTGATTCAATGGATTGCAAGGACCACCTTTGAGAGACCCATCTGGCTCACACCAAAACAATCCCTTTTGGTCCTTTGCCCTGGACGTGTGACTTTTGGGGCTAATTCTGTTTTCATCTGTGGCTGAGTATACAATACATCATCGCTTCTGCTGCCTTAGCTGAAGAAAAGAAGATAATAATAGAAACCACTGCAGGAATCGAAAAGATTCCATTTGATAATCTCACAGCCACACCAGTGGGTCTGTTTTTTCACAAGTGCAAACTCATAACTAACTAATCAGAGTTCAAATAATTGAGAGAGTTGCAAACTAACAATAAGTGACTTTGATGTCTGATGGAAAAATGGTTAACTCCCTTTTGCCTGCAAGAGAGAGCTGTATTTTAAGATACAACTACAAAGCTAGAGTTGATCTTCCATAAAGTTTAGGAAAACCTGAAGTTCAAGAATTAATGGACTTCCAGAAGCAGATATGTTTTTGATGGACTTCCAGGTGTGTTAGTGTGGGTCTTAGAAGTAGGGCTGATGTTGACTGGCTGATTCGCTGTTGTCTAGACTGGTCACTGATGAAGCTGCTGACTTTCAAATGCATGGGGCTGTCATTCATGTTCTTACTTTCCAAAGTGAGACTGTTGTGGAATGGCTGATTTCAGAGCTTGTGAACAGATTTGAGGTTATCTCTAATTAATGGCAGCTACTTTTCACAACTTAGAACTGGCCAAAACAGTCTTTCCCTTTCTCTTCTATGAATAGAAAAAAAAAATAAGTACTTTTAATTCTCAGTCCTCCCTGTTCATTTTCCCTTAGTTAAAACTGCAGGAGAAACATAAGAGATCGTTCAGATCTTTATTAGTGAGTGAAGGTATGGCTTCAGCTAATGTTGGCACTTAATTTATTTAAGCACCAGTTACTGTGGCAGAAAAATAGGTCTGACATATTTTTTGTAGTTTTTTGACAAAAGCTAAAGGACATTTAAAGTATCCTATCAAAGTTACTCCAGGACACAGAGCAAAATCATTCAACACAGGACATGTTCTGTGCATATAGGACACTTGGCAACCATAATGACAGTAGATAACAGATCCTTCTCCTGCAAAGGTGGGGTTTTGTTTTTGTTTTGGGGTGGTGTTTATTTGTTTGTTTTTAGCCCTTAATTTGAACACATCCATGATGAAGACCTTACATATCCTGGATAAGTACAGTTTAGTTGACCCCACTCTTCTTGTGGGAAACCTACCCTTCTGTACACTGAACCTGTGTTTTCACCCACTGATCCAAATCCTAATCTTCGTAATCATGCAGAACCAGTCTAATCCTTCTTCCACAATGGATCTCCTCAAACATTTTATTTTAGTCATCATGCCCTTTTCTGAGTTTAGTCTTATTAAGGTAAAATACCCAGATACTAAGCTCCATTTCTTTGTCTTACAAGGCTAAGTCTCTAAAAAAAAGAAAAGAAAAATTTAGTTTAAAACGGTTTATTTTTGTGAAGTTGTCCTGGCCATAATGATTAACATTTCTATTTTCTGTACTTACAAACTGTCCCATTTATAATTTCAGCTAGCATCTCACACGGAATTAATATTTTAATCTCTTTATTTTGAAAATAATTACTTCATTTTACCATTGTCATTGGTAGTTTCTTTATGCCATATCTCAAAGATAATGGAATAAGTGCAGGGAGTTTTTATTATTTTTAAAAATTTTTTTAAATTTTCATAGACTCCAGACATGTAATTTTCTGGGCCATGAGCCCTGAGCTCTTACAATTTCTTCCTTTTACAACTTCTTAATATATCTTGTATTTCAATTCCCTCTTAACAACTTCTGTATCCTTTTCAATGGCAGCTTTGAAAATCTGGGATTAATTCTTACATAAGTACTGTTTTGTTATGGAAGAAACTATGTCTTCATAGATAGAAAGAGGTTGTAAATCATATTTAAACATTTATTTTAATATGCCTTTAGTATTCTTGTGATGAAAGGGAAAGTCCTATAGAGGCATTATATTTTGAACTTTATAAAAGTATATATAATTACTTTTTCTTTTTAGAATTTCTTTATTAAAGTTTTATTAACTTTATTAACATGGTGTTTGCAATGAAAGCCAAAAGTAAAAAATATTTATGTTAGGTTCTAAAGATCTTACCTTATTCATAACATCTAACTGCTGTAACTTGACCTTGAGATAAAACCGAAATGAAATGTAGAAAAGCAAATGATACCAACATTTTGTTGCTGATCAAGAATCATTGAATTTCACACATAACATTTTACTTTTTTTATAATGACATGTTATTTTAATATATTTTTCATCTAGCTGATAGTATACATTTTAAATATTTTTCCATGTTGATAAGCCAACAACTGGCTTTAGTTACAAGCTAAGTGTATTTTAGTATTTGTCATTGATTTTCAATATCTACATAGTAAATAGAATTGTCATAGTGGTTTTAAATGTTAAACGTTTAATTTGGCAGAGAGTAGTTTAAAATTCATCATCTGGTGATATAAACTTCATGAACTAATTGCTAATAACAGATTTGAAAGAAAGAAATTAAATATGTATGTAATTTAAATACATAGTGAAATGTACTTGAGATTTTACAATGCAAATCTATAAATTCCTAAACTTTCACTGTGTTTTTATTCATACTTTTGCTAGAGACATTTTGACTTATATCCAAGTTTTCTGAACTCGTGATTTTAAATAAAAATTGCACATAAGTTCTCAATATATATTCTAGTTACTATTGCTGTGTAACAAACCACCTCGAACTTAGAGTTATAAGCAACAACCATTTTATTACACTCACTAATTCTGTGGGTCAGGAATTAGGGAATGGCACAGAGGACAAATATTTCTTACTCTACCATGTCTGCAGCCTTAGCTGGGAAGACTCAGCAGTGGTTGTGGCCTTGAAAAGCTGGAGCTGGGGAATTTACTTCCAAGATGGCTTCTTTTCTCACATTCTGGCATCTGGGCTGGATCTGTTGACTGGATCACCTACACATGACCTCTCCATGTAATATGGATTCCTCAGAGCCTGGTGGCTGAGGTCTGAAAGGATGTGTCCCAAGAGAGGCCTCCAAAGAGTAAGTGATAGAAACAAATGAGTGATAGAATAAAAGCTGCATGGCCTTCTCTGACCGAGTCTCAGAAGTCACAACATTTCACTTCCATTGGGTTCTTTCGGTTAAAAAATAGTCAAGTAAGGTTGGCTCTGAGTCAAGAGGACATAGACACCACCTCTCAGGGTAGGGTTATCAATGAACTTATGGACAGATCTTAAAACTACTGTTTTAAGCATGCTCATTTTTTTAAGATTTTAAAGATTTTGAAATATCTAATATTATTTTTCTCACGAATAAATCCTAAGTTGACACCCAATGATTCCCACCTCCTGGGGTTTACAACTTTGTGTAATACTTTTTTTTGTGAGTGTGGGCAGAATTTGTGAACTTGCTTTTAACTGATAAAATAAGGTGATGGAATGTCATTCTTGCAATTATATTATGTCACATGAGGTGCCGTCTTAGCCAACTACAGCTAGAGATTCTCCTGTGGGTTCAATGAAGGATGCAGCCATGTTGGAGAAGTGCCCACCTGGCAAGGAACTATGGGTGGTCTCTAGGACCTGAGAGCAGTCTCCAGCTTGCAGCCAGCAAAAAGCCAGGACTTCCAATCATATGGCGTCAGAGAAAGGGATTCTACCAATAACTCGGATGAACTTGGGAGTGAATTCTTCTCCTAATGAGCCTTCTGTTTAGAATATAGTCCATCTACCTTGACTGCAGCCTTGTGAGACCCTGAGGAGAGGACGCTGTTAAGTTATGCCCAGATTCTTTCACATGGAGCTGTGAGATAATAAATGTGTATTGCTTTAAGCTGCTTAGTTTGTGGTAATTTGTTACACAATGACAAAACACCAATACAATCTTATTGTAGGTTCCCACACATGCTGTGGTTTTAATCATATAGAGTGACCACATGATTTAATTGTCCAAATTGAGACTCTTTTAAATTTTAAAAATACACTAAAGTAATTGAAATTATGTAAATTCTGAAATATTTATTTATTGATAATATATTGGTGCACCTATAAAATAGCTCTTTTAAACAATACTCTTAGTTTTCTTTAAAAAATAAAAATATATACCTATATAAAAAGAAAATAGATTTTGTTGTATTAATTATCTGAACATTAAAAAAACTAAGTACTACATTTATTCATGAACTTAATCCATTTGTTAGTCATATCTTTCTCTAATAGCATATCCCTGATATTTTCTAAAATATGTGTGGGAATATGCTCTTTCAACATGGACTTAACATCAAAATTTTCCATAATATTTCTACATTCTTTCCTAAAATTATATATTTTGTTTAATAAAATTGAAATTTTATTGCCAAACTGGACTCTTTCCTATAGAAGATATTTTTTTAGTTGAGAAAATATTTTTATATATTTGCTGAATTTCCTGGTAAGCTCATAAAAAAGAAATTTTGATGTAGAGGGTTTCTCAATTCCTATATATATATATATATTTTTTTTTTTTTTTTTTTTGAATTTTTTATTTTTTTATTTTTTTTGAGAGAGAGAGCATTGCGAGCAGGGTGTGAGGGCAGAGAGGGAGAGAGGGAATCTTAAGCAGGTTCCATGCTCAGTGCAGAGCCTAATGTGGGGCTTGATCTCATGACGTTGAGACCACGATCTGAGCCGAAATCAAGAGTTAGATGCTTAACAGACTGAGGCACCCAGGTGCCCCTCAATTCCTATATTTCATTCAAATATTTTAACCCAAGTAACTATAGTGTCTTTTAAATTGCATTTAGAAATTTTTGCTTTGAAAACAACATTTGCAAGATAAAATTCATTGAGCAAACTGTCTCTATGAATATTCGTTATTCTATTCAAATTCAATATTTCTTTCAATATAAATATCAGTATCTTGTTTAATATCTGTTTTGTTGAATGTTTTCCAAATAAGATATTGTGAAAGTATAAACCTTCTTCTTTAATTTCATTCCCATAGAGAATATGAATTTATCTGATAACACATAAGGTTTTTAACAAAAGATTCATCCCCAAATTCAAGATATCACAAAACTCAGTTATACAAGTTCAGACTTAAATCTTATATATCATTTAGATTTTGCCATTTAGTTTGAAGTGGTAAAGATAAATATTAAAGACTTCTCTTTGTAAACTTGGTTTTCTATAATTATAATTTGCTAAAATTTTCAAAAGTTAGTCTTGGGCATTCTATTAATTGAACATATATATTAAAGAATTCAAGCCCTTTTTTTTTGCTCCCCGAGTCTTGCCTGTTCTTTATTTTGTGCTTTTTTCTTCTTAATGAGGTTTTTAAAAATTTTTTATTAATTTTATTTTATTATGTTAGTCACCATACATTACATCATTAGGTTTTTTTTTTCCTCTTGGCAACTCTAAATATTCCTGTTTCTTTTTTTTATTTTATTATGTTATGTTAATCACCATACATTACATCATTATTTTTTGATGTAGTGTTCCATGATTCATTGTTTGCATATAACACCCAGTGCTCCATTCAATATGTACCCTCTTTAATACCCATCACCAGGCTAACCCACCCCCCTCCCCTCTAGAACCCTCAGTTTGTTTCTCAGAGCCCATAGTCTCTCATGGTTCATCTCCCCCTCCAATTTTCCCCCCTTCATTTCTACCTTCCTACTATCTTCTTTTTTTTTTTTTAACATATAATGTATTATTTGTTTCAGAGGTACAGGTCTGTGATTCAACAGTTTTACACAATTCACAGCACTCACCATAGCACATACCCTCCCCAATGTCTATCACCCAGCCACCCCATGCCTCCCACCCCCCACCACTCCAATAACCCTCAGTTTGTTTCCCGAGATTAAGAATTCCTCATATCAGTAAGATCATATGATACATGTCTTTCTCTGATTGACTTATTTTGCTCAGCATAATACCCTCCAGTTCCATCCACGTCATTGCAAATGGCAAGATTTCGGGGGTTTTTTTTGTTCTTTTTTATGGCTGCACAATATTCCATTGTATTATATACACCACATCTTCTTTATCCATTCATCTGTCGATGGACATCTTGGTTCTTTCCATAGTTTGGCTATTGCGGACATTGCTGCTATAAACATCGGGGTGCATGTACCTCTTCAGATCACTACATTTGTATCTTTGGGGTAAATACCCAGTAGTGCAATTGCTGGGTCACAGGGAAGCTCTATTTTCAACTTTTTGAGGAACCTCCATGCTGGTTTCCAGAGTGGCTATACCAGCTTGCATTACCAACAACAGTGTAGGAGGGTTCCTCTTTCTCCGCATCCCCACCAACATCTGTCGTTTCCTGACTTGTTCATTTTAGCCATTCTGACTGGTGTGAGGTGGTATCTCACTGAGGTTTTGATTTGGATTTCCCTGATGCTGAGCGATGTTGAGCACTTTTTCATGTGTCTGTGGGCCATTTGGATATCTTCTTTGGAAAAATGTCTGTTCATGTCTTCTGCCCATTTCTTGATTGGATTACTTGTTCTTTGGGTGTTGAGTTTGATAAGTTCTTTATAGATTTTGGATACTAGCCCTTTATCTGATATGTCATTTGCAAATATCTTCTCCCATTCTGGCAGTTGTCTTTTGGTTTTGTTGACTGTTTCTTTTGCTGTGCAAAAGCTTTTTATCTTGATGGAGTCCCAATAGTTCATTTTTGCCCTTTCTTCCCTTGCCTTTGGCGATGTTTCTAGGAAGAAGCTGCTGCGGCTGAGGTCGAAAAGGTTGCTGCCTGTGTTCTCCTCAAGGATTTTGATGGACTCCTGTCTCACATTTAGGTCTTTCAACCATTTGGAGTCTATTTTTGTGTGTGGTGTAAGGAAATGGTCCAGTTTCATTCTTCTGCATGTGGCTGTCCAATTTTCCCAACACCATTTGTTGAAGAGACTGTCTGTTTGCCATTGGACATTCTTTCCTGCTTTGTCGAAGATGAGTTGACCATAGAGTTGAGGGTCCATTTCTGGGCTCTCTATTCTGTTCCATTGATCTATGTGTCTGTTTTTGTGCCAGTACCACACTGTCTTGATGATGACAGCTTTGTAATAGAGCTTGAAGTCGGAATTGTGATGCCACCAGCTTTCCTCTTCTTTCTCAACATTCCTCTGGCTATTCGGGGTCTTTTCTGGTTCCATACAAATATTAGGATTATTTGTTTCATTTCTTTGAAAAATGTTGATGGTATCATGATAGGGATTGCATTAAATGTGTAGATTGCTCTAGGTAGCATTGACATCTTCACAATATTTGTTCTTCCAGTCCATGAGCATGGAACGTTTTTCCATTTCTTTGTGTCTTACTCAATTTCTTTCATGAGTATTTTATAGTTTTCTGAGTACAGATTCTTTGCCTCTTTGGTTAGATTTATTCCTAGGTATCTTATGGTTTTGGGTGCAATTGTAAATGGGATCAATGCCTTAATTTCTCTTTCTTCTGTCTTGTTGTTCGTGTATAGGAATGCCACTGATTTCTGTGCATTGATTTTATATCCTGCCACTTTACTGAATTCCTGTATGAGTTCTACCAGTTTTGGGGTGGGGTTTTTTGGGTTTTCCACATAAAGTATCATATCATCTGCAAAGAGTGAGAGTTTGACTTCTTTGCTGATTCGGATGCCTTTTATTTCTTTTTGTTGTCTGATTGCTGTGGCTAGGACTTCTAATACTATGTTGAATATCAGTAGTGATAGTGGACATCCTTGCCGTGTTCTTGACCTTAAGGGGAGCTCTCAGTTTTTCCCCATTGAGAATGATATTCGCTGTAGGTTTTTCATAGATAGCTTTTATGATATTGAGGTATGTACCCTCTATCCCTATACTCTGAAGAGTTTTGATCAAGAAAGGATGCTGTACTTTGTCAAAAGCTTTTTCTGCATCTGTTGAGAGGATCATATGGTTCTTATTCTTTCTTTTATTAAAGTATTGCATCAAATTGATTGATTTGCAGATGTTGAACCAACCTTGCAGCCCAGGAATAAATCCCACTTGGTTGTGGTGAATAATCCTTTTAATGTACTGTTGGATCCTATTGGCTAGTATTTTGGTGAGAATTTTTGCATCCATGTTCATCAGGGATATTGGTCTGTAAATCTTTTTTTTTTTTTTTAAAGATTTTATTTATTTATTTCACAAAGAGATAGAGAGCACAAGTAGGCAGAGAGGCAGGCAGAGGGAGAGGGAGAAGCAGACTCTCCACTGAGCAGGGAGCCCGATGCGGGGCTCGATCCCAGGACTCTGGGATCATGACCTGAGCCGAAGGCAGCCACTTAACCAACTGAGCCACCCAAGTGCCCCTGTAATTCTCCTTTTTGATGGGGTCTTTGGTTTTGGAATTAAGGTAATGGTGGCCTCATAAAATGAGTTTGGAAGTTTTCCTTCCATTTCTATTTTTTGGAAAAGGTTCAGAAGAATAGGTATTAATTCTTCTTTAAATGTTTGGTAGAATTCCCTGGGAGGCCATCTAGCCCTGGGCTCTTGTTTGTTGGGAGATTTTGATTAATGCATCAATTTCCTTAGTGGTTATAGGTCTGTTCAGGTTTTCTATTTCTTCCTGGTTTAGTTTGGTAGTTTATACATCTCTAGGAATGCATCCATTTCTTCCAGATTATCTAATTTGCTGGCATATAGTTGCTCATAATATGTTCTTATAATTGTTTGTATTTCTTTGGTGTTGGTTGTGATCTCTCCTCTTTCATTCATGTGTGATTTTGTTGAATTGGGTCATTTCTCTTTTCTTTTTGGTAAGTCTGACCAGGGGTTTATCAGTCTTATTAATTCTTTCAAAGAACCAGCTCCTAGTTTCATTGATCTGTTCTACTGTTCTTTTGGTTTCTATTTCATTGATTTCTGCTCTGATCTTTATTATTTCTCTTCTCCTGCTGGGTTTAGGCTTTATTTGCTGTTCTTTCTTCAGCTACTTTAGGTGTAGGGTTAGGTTGTGTACTTGAGACCTTTCTTGTTTCTTGAGAAAGGCTTGTATTGCTTAGGACTGCCTTTGCTGCATCCCAAAGATTTTGAACTGTTGTGTTTTCATTTTCATTTGTTTCCATGATTTTTTTAATTCTTCTTTAATTTCCTGGTTGACCCATTCATTCTTTAGTAGGATGCTCTTTAGCCTCCATGTATTTGAGTTCTTTTCGACTTTCTTCTTGTGACTGAGTTCTAGTTTCAAAGCATTGTGGTCTGAAAATAGGCAGGGAATGGTCCCAATCTTTTGGTACTGGTTGAGACCTGATTTGTGACCTAGGATGTGATCTATTCTGAAGAATGTTCCATGGGCACTAGAGAAGAATGTGTATTCTGTTGCTTTGGGATGGAATGTTATGAATATGTCTGTGAAGTCCATTTGATCCAGTGTGTCATTTAAAGTCTTTATTTCCTTGTTGATCTTTTGCTTAGATGATCTGTCCATTTCAGTGAGGGGGGTGTTAAAGTCCCCTACTATTATTGTATTGTCTGATAGTCTGTGTCTTTTGATTGGGGCATTTAGCCCATTTACATTCAGGGCAACTATTGAAAGATATGAATTTAGTGCCATAGTATTGCCTGTAAGGTGACTGTTACTGTATATTGTCTGTGTTCCTTTCTGGTCCATGTTACTTTTAGGCTCTCTCTTTGCTTAGAGGACCCCTTTCAATATTTCTTGTAGGGCTGGCTTCTTGTTTGCAAATTCCTTTAGTTTTTCTTTGTCCTGGAAGCTTTTTATCTCTCCTTCTATTTTCAATGACAGCCTAGCAGGATATAGTATTCTTGGCTGCATATTTTTCTCATTTAGTGCTCTGAATATATCATGCCAGTCCTTTCTGGCCTCTCAGGTGTCTGTGGATAGGTCTATTGCCAATCTAATGTTTCTACCATTGTAAGTTACAGATCTCTTGTCCTGAGCTGCTTTCAGGATTTTCTCTTTGTCTCTGAGACTCATAAGTTTTACTATTAGATGTTGGGGTGTTGACCTATTTTTATTGATTTTGAGGGGGTTCTCTGTGCCTCCTGGATTTTGATGCCTGTTTCCTTCCCCAAATTAGGGAAGTTCTCTGCTATAATTTGCTCCAATATACCTTCTGCCCCTCTCTCTCTTTCTTCTTGTTCTGGGATCCCAATTATTCTAATGTTGTTTTGTCTTATGGTATCGCTTATCTCTCGAATTCTGCCCTCGTGATCCAGTAGTTGTTTATCTCTCTTTTTCTCAGCTTCTTTATTTTCCATCATTTGGTCTTCCATATCACTAATTCTCTCTTATGCTTCATTTATCCTAGCAGTTAGAGCTCCATTTTTGATTGCACCTCCTTAATAGCCTTTTTGATTTCGACGTGGTTAGATTTTAGTTCTTTTATTTCTCCAGAAAGGGTTTCTCTAATAACTTCCATGCTTTTTTCAAGCCCAGCTAGTATCTTTATAATCGTCATTCTGAACTCTAGTTCCAACATGTTACTAATGTCCATATTGATTAGGTCCCTGGCAGTCGGTACTGCCTCTTGTTCTTTTTTTTGAGGTGATTTTTTTCTGTCTTGTCATTTTGTCCAGAAGAGAATAGATGAATGAGAGAACAAAATGCTAACAGGGTAACAATGACCCCAGATAAATATACACTAAACAAATCAGAAGAGACCTAAAACCGGGGCAAAAGAAAGGGAAAGAGGGAAAAAAAAGAAAAAGATAAAAAAAAAAGGATATGATCAAATATGATCAGGCTGGTGTATAGATCAGTGCCACACACTAGATTTTGGGTGTATTTTGGTCTGTTAGAGGAAACTGGCTCCCAAAATTGAAAAAAAAAAAGCTTATATATGTACAAAAATAAGGGTAAATACGATGATGTGATGGAATATGACTGTAAAGATGAAAATTATAAAAGATTTTATAAAAGGAATTGATAGGATAAGAAGTTGGTGGAAAAAAGAAAGGAGAGAAATTAAAAAAAAAAAAAGGGAGAGAGTGTGATCAGGCAGGAGACTAGAACAAAGTCATACACTAGAGATTTAGGGTATATTTTGATCTGTTAGAAGAAACTGTATCCCAAAATTTTAAAAAGAGAACAACTTATATATATATATACCAAAAATAAGGTTAACTACTATGAAGGGTTAGAATATGACTCTAAAAATGAAAAATAAAAAAGATTTTCTTTTCAAAAAGGGATTGATGTTGGTTGAAAAAGGGGAAAAGAAAAATTCAAAAAAAAAAAAAGACAGCTAAAAAAAAATTAACTTTGAAAGACTAAAGAATCATGGGAAAAAAGCCATGGATCTATGAGCATTATTCCACTAGCGCTGGAGTTCTGCCGTTCTCATTGCTCGGTAAACTTGGTCTTGGCTGGCTGTTCTTGCTGATCTTCTGGGGGAGGGGCCCGTTGCCATGGTTCCCAAATGTCTTTCCTGGAGGTCCGGGCTAAGTAATCTGCTTGGGTTTGCTCTCGGGAGCTTTTGTTCCCTGCAACCTTTCGGTACAGCTTTGGAGGAGGAGAGTGAAAATGGCGGCCTCTCAATCTCTGCCCCAGAGGAGCCAAGAACCCAGGGCCCCACTCCTCAGTGAGCCCCCAGAGAAAAGCACTCACTCCCATCTCCCTGGTCTCCGGCTGCACTCCGTGCTCACCCAGCCTGTGACCGAGCATTTCTATCTCTGGCACACGATTTGGTGTGGAGTCTCCAAACCCAGCAGATTTCTGTGGTGTGCTCCTGCGCCGCTCCTCCTGGGGGAGCAAGGGGAGTCTCCCCGGATCTGCCACTTGTTGGGTCCCTGCTGGAGGAGCAGTGGCCCGACTGTGCCGCGGATCACGGTTTATGGCAACCCCGAGCTGAGAGGAGCCCATTCCTCGGCTCTGTCTCTGCAGCCAGCTTCCCTGTTCTGATACCTGGGAGCTCTGCCACACTCAGGTACCCCTGGTCTTTCTGTGACCCTGAGGCTCCTGAGACCACACTGTCCCAGCGAGGGTTCCACCCCCTGCTTAGCCACTGGAGCGATGTCCCTCAGTGGAGCTGACTTCTAAAAGTTCCGATTTTGTGCTCCGTGGCTCTAACACTTGCTGGTAGTGGCTGAGGGAGGCTCCCTCCCCCCACCGTCTATCTTCCCGAATATCACCTCGGATTCACTTCTCCGCACGTCCTACCTTCCCGAACGTGGTCACTTTTCTGGTCAGAGAGTTGCTGCTATTCTTTTCTTCGATTTGTTGAGTTCATAGGTTGAGTTGCTGCTATTCTTTTCTTCGATTTGTTGAGTTCAATTCCTGGGACCAGATGAAATTTAGGTCTCCTACTCCTCCATCATCTTTACATCATTAGTTTTTGATGTAGTGTTCCATGATTCATTGTTTGCATATAACACACAGTGCTCCATGCAATACATGCCCTCCTTAATACCCATTGCCGGGTTAACCCATCTCCCCACCCCCTCCCCTCTAAAACCCTCAGTTTGTTTCTCAGAGTCCATAGTCTCTCATGGTTCATCTCCCCCTCCGATTTCCCCCCCTTCATTTTTCCCTTCTTACTATCTTCTTCTTTTTTTTTTTTAAAGATATAATGTATTATTTGTTTCAGAGGTACAGGTCTGTGATTCAACAGTCTTACACAATTCACAATGCTCACCATAGCACATACCCTCCCCAATGTCCATCACCCAGCTACCCCATCCCTCCCACCCCCCACCACTCCAGCAACCCTCAGTTTGTTTCCTGAGATTAAGAGTTCCTCATATCAGTGAGATCATATGATACTTGTCTTTCTCTGATTGACTAATTTCTTTTGAATAAAATGCCATCACAATTTAGAGGAATCTTTTACAAAACATGTTCAATACATATTAGAAACTGAGATTTATTTGCAAAGTTGTTCACAAAGGCCCTAATATTCTAAAATATGATCAAAGATAATCAGCGAAGAAGGAATATTATACCATTAAGCTATGGTATTTTTTTCAACATCAGTTCATCACAAAAGATTGTAGTTCAACAATATATTCCCTAATATGTGTAAATTTTGACATCTAGATCTTCAATTTTGATTAGTAGAATATTTCCCCAGTTTGGCTACATTCATGAATTATTTTTGCCTCATAGCCAATCCCAAGTACATTTTTTTTTATAGCTTTTTTTTAGTAGGAACGTTGTTTTTATTATATTGGTATGATACACCAAACTTTTCATTTGTATTATCACAATCATGACAAAAATTATCTTCCATGTTAAACTTTTAGCCGAACTTACAATAACATTCACAATCAAGTCAGATCTTTTACTTTGGTGGAATACATTTCAACAGCTTTACTCTGATTCCATGAATCAGATGGGAAACAAAACTTTTGTGGTAATTAGCTAAGCTGCTTTTCTGTTGAAATTTCTGAACACAGTATAATAAACAGGTATTACTTACAAGTTCTCTTTCTCATGGAGTGAATATATTAACAGCCCTATCTTTATTATTCACACGTGCACACACACACACATACACACACACACACCAATACACAAAAACAAAAAACCCAGAGTCTTAGAAAGTAAATAGGAAGATTAACTTAGAATAGTCACTTAACTAAATGAAAAGTCATGCTTTATAGATTAATATATGCCCCACCTCTGCCTGTTCATGTGTTTAGATGTTGTCTTTGGGTGCTGTCTTCTTAAAATGCTGATGCTTCTGTTGTAGACTTGTCTTTTGATTTTAATGTGATCAGTACAACTCTCAGGGTAGATGGTAAATAGTGAAACACATTTTGTTTAAATTACAAGCGCATTATCAACTTTCTTGAGAAATGGAAATTCAGAACTTATTACTCTAAACGCACATTTCTGTTTTCTCATGAGATTGCTATCAAAAGATTTTATTACAAAATAAAAAGTACTAGTATAAGTAAAAATCCAATGAACACTTGTGGAGTTATGTTGTACAATTTTTAAAAACTCCACAAAATCCAGAGTATTCGCTACAATCTATACTCTAGCAGGACTGCTCAGCCTCTGTTCCCTCAGCCTCTATTCATGTATGTTTAGCTTATGATTTTCAATATTTTCCTCTGGCCCACAGGATTGGTATTCTGTCAGCCTCAGATATCTCACAAGACTAGGAAGGGGTCAATGGAAAAACTAGCCAGCTTGTAAGACCAAGGGACCAGCAGGGGCTGATGGGTAGATTTCTTTTCTGACCATCACCACCCAAGATCACATGGAGTTAGCTGTCCCTAGCTGCTTCTCACAGAGCACACTTTATTTGATCAGCTGGTACCCTGCATGCTGTCTTTGAAAAGGAGATAGTAGTTATATGTTCCATCTGGAAAAGATCAAATAAAGAAAGAGTCTTGTTGCTGGTCCTCTTACAGATTTAACCACGTGTTAAACTGAGAACTCCATTCTCAGAACAAATGTCTCACACTCTGCAAGATGAGCTTATGACAGAAGCTGGAGGTCGACATAACCCATCCTGGCTTATTTTAATACAATTACTAAATAAAATTCTTTGTTAAAAGTGAGAAATTCAGGAAATTCCAAATAGTATAGGACACCAGGACAAGTATAATCTGGGACTGACCCAAGCAAACTGGAAAACCTGTCTCACTGACGGGTGATGTGAAAGACAAGAGGACCCAGATATTTGAGCTAATGAGAAGGGAAGAAAGAAAAGAAATTAACTGTTTATGTAATAATTTAGAATCATTGAATTCAAAAGCATTTTTATAATTATTAATTAATTTCTTCATAAGATGAAATTCTTACCCTCTGCTGCCAAGAATTTTTTATAGATGGTACAGTTTTTAGGAGACCAAGTACATTTTTCCTACTGTGTCAGTGTAAGATAGATGTTCTAATTTAATTACTCTATCTACTAAAATGATGACTAATATAATATGTGGCGATAATCCCCCCACCTTAGGAGGGTACTATACATAAGTGATTCCACTATAGCTTTGGTGCCAAACTATGTGGGTTTAACTAAACCCACTAAACTAAATCATTTCCTAGCTATGTGACTTTGGTCAAGTTCTTTAATCTCTCTATGGTTCTAATTCTTTGCTTCCACAATGGGGATATTAAAGATACCTACATAAAGGGGTTTTTATGAGGATTAAATGAATTAATACATGAAGAACTGTTCATATAGTGTGTGACACATAGAAATCAATCAATAAATGCAAGTTAAGTTAAGGTTGTTATTATTGCAATCAACTTTCCTAGAAGCTTGGAAGGAGATAATACTTCTCATGTATTTAATATTATATAAATTAACCATGCTTGATTAGAAATAAAACTTTGATTATTAGACTATACTCCTTACAACATTTTATAGTCAGCATGAAACAAAACAGGGTTTTAGATCAAGAGAGATATCCTATTTTTTGAAGACACGGTGCTTACAAAGGCAAAATCTTTATAAATTATGCTGTATGATAGTTTTTATTTTGTGTGAAAATATCACTTCTGCCACACATAGTTAAGATAGAGAGGTGGCAAAATAAATCTAAGTTTTGCTGGCTATTATTTATAAGAAAATAATATTTGAATGCTGAGAGATACAGGCTTTATGAACTAATTTTAACGATTTTGTTTTGAACTAATGATAATAAAAATATATAGATCCTCTTCATATTTGAGTGATTATAAAGTAAAATAACATGTAGGCAGCTTTATGATATTTATGGGTCTCATACTCATAACTATGGTTCTGTCAGGATGTGATCCCAGAATCTAATTCCTTGGACTGAGCTTTAAATCTCTGCCTGGAAAATCTGGTCTTTCATGGAATTTCAACAACTCAATGAACAGGACTAAGGGAATAAGGGAACCTACTTATCAGGAGAGGTTTTACATTTGTAGGAATTCTGTTTTCCATGGGTTATATGTTTGAAATTATGGGAAAAAAATGTAAACCTAAAACTATCCAATGGAATTTGATGGATTCCATTCTTGCGTAGTGTGATTTCAGCAAAGCTGCGATAGCCTGATGATAAAAACTGTAGCTTCTGAAGTCAGACTGCTTGGGTTTGAATTCCAGCTGTCTTACTAACTAGCCGTGTGATGTTATGTGACTTAGTTAACTTCTCTGTGGTCACATTGTCTCATCTGTAAAGTAAAAATCACAGAACCTTTCTCATCAATTAGATAATGTGTACTGTAAGTACTTAGCATATTTCCTATCACATGGTTAAGTCATTGCCATCATCATCATTTATACCAATGATTCTCAACCAGTGGTGGTTTTTGCCTCCCAGAGGGGACATCTGGCAGTGCCTGGAGATAATTGTAGTTGTCATGACTTAGGGGAAGCTACTAGCATTTAGCGGGTTAGAGTGCAGGAGTCTGCTAAAATTCCCACAATGCACAGGATAGCCCTCAAACAAAGAATTAACAGATCCAAAAAAACAATAGTGCTGAGGTTGAGAAACACTGATTTAACTTATTCTGTTGTTGGAAATGAAGTTTAAAGGCCAACAAACATTTTCAAAATGTTACAAATAATGCTGTTAATCCTAACATTAACTCTCTATTTTCTAAGCTGCTGTTAAGCAAACTGTGAGTTACCAAGAATCAGAAATCTCTATAGATATGTAACTACGGGGTGGGAAAAGTTTCTGAAGGAATAAGGAAATATATAAGGCAACAAGAGTGTTATACAACATAGACTAAGAAGGTGAAATAGAAGAAACTGGACAAACACTAATGGGAACAGGGACTGAGCAAGAAGAGGGGTATCTCAAGAACCTGATTTTAAGTCTCCTGTTCCCCTTCCCACCCCCACCCTGGGCTCTGGTGGGTTTATAACTTTTTAGTTAATTTCAAACTTTAAATGAGTGAGTGAAAAGTTATCCAAACATCATGTATGAGTTTTTGAAAGCTGTAAAAATTAATATTGCATTACACAATAACTATAGATTATTGCCTTAAAAAATCATATATTTCATATTGAGGCATTTCCATTTGTGAATTTAGTGAAGATTTGAGGCTGGAAAAATGCAGGGCATTGAGTAATGCCACTTATTAATGTACTTTTATGCCTTTCTGCCTTTACAGTTTTTAACTAAAATGTTCTTGGAGTGATGACATTCTAGTTAGAAAGGGACTCCATTATCCAATCAGTTGTGAATTCTCTAGAGAATTGTACTTCCAAGAGAACACTGGGAAACTGTTGGCATGGCAACTACTTTTTCCATGATGGAAAAACTTCCTCAAGTGGTAGAGTAGAACTTCATTAGTTCAGGAAAAAAATAGCATATGACATGTGGGGAAATATGCTAATGAGTATTCCAGGTGACAGAGAAGGAAAAAATGAAAAGTAAAAAGTCATCAGGAATTTAAAAATCATAATTCTTATTAGATAGATGTTTTGATAAACTTATAGCATGGACATAAATTCATGGATTAAATAACTTCTAAAAAGAGAAATACCACCAACCACCACTACATGTAATTATCAAGATGAAGTACCCCTCTGCAAATTTTCTTGAGGACCTAGAGCTTAGTCTTAAACCCTCAAAGAAGACAGGGAATATATAGATGCTGAAGTTATGAAGAGGGTTCTTTAACTTTATGTTAACCTTATGGAAAGTACTTTTAATGTCATCAAGCCTGAAAAGGTCCTCTAATTTCCTACTTAAGACAAGATTGGTTCTTCCATACTTTGTGGAAATCTCATAGAATTCAGAATTAGAAGACTGAGCTCTAGAGTAAACATAATCTCTCCAAGCAGGTTTCCTTTTCTAGAAAGGGTTATGAGGAACAAATGACTATGTGTATGAATAATGTCTGTTTATCATTTATTCTTGAAAACCATGACATGAAAAAGGTAAAGCAAAGGGTTTGAGAGACACAAATTTGAGCCCATTTCATTTTGATTTTGCTGTAGTTGTTCAAGATCTCTGAGCCTCAGTTTCTGCAGCAGTTAAATGGAGATGAGAATTCATACACATAGTTAAAATACCCAGTGGAGTGCTTCCTAGGTCTTGTCACTTAAATACAACCTTTCCTCCCCTGCTCACAAGAACAGGTATGACACACTTAAAAAAATCTAAAGCTGTATATAAAAGTCTGACTTGCAAAATAAATACTTTAAAATTAGTCTCTTTAGCACCTCCAGTGGATTTATGTTTGTTCATATTTATGTGTTTATATTCATCTGTGGCAAAACTGAAAAGGATCATTGTATCTATAATTTCTACAGTGAAATAATCATGAACATAAAAATATCATTAGATTAGGTGTTTTTTTTTTTTTTTTTAAAGATTTTATTTATTTATTTGACAGAGAGAGACACAGCGAGAGAGGGAACACAAGCAGGGGGAGTGGGAGAGGGAGAAGCAGGCTTCCCGCGGAGCAGGGAGCCCGATGCGGGGCTCGATCCCAGGACCCTGGGATCATGACCTGAGCCGAAGGCAGACGCTTAACGACTGAGCCACCCAGGCGCCCCTAGATTAGGTGTTTTTATGAAGATTTTTATTTGAAGTTATTTCCATGTCTTGATAGTTCTTGGTAGTAATGTAGCCCGTTATCAATTGATCTTTCTTGCCCCATCCTGCTGCCTTCATCATGATGGGCTTGGTCTGTCCAATCCTCTCAATGTGCCCTCCTTCCTGGTGCTTTCTCTTACATTCCTAACTAAACATGGGATGTGCTCTGCTCCAATGCTTCTCAACTTATATTATCACTTGGCACTTATCAACAGACTGCTTTGTTGTAGATATTTGAGTGGCATATTTCACTAGAAAATTAGAAGTCTCTTTGTGTTAAAGACTGCTTGTTCATCATTACTCTCCACACAGTAGTATAGTGACCTATACTTATTATGCAATTAAATACTCAATGCACATTTAATGAACATGCAAATTGTATTTTAATGTGTTTTAACTTAGATTCTATAACTGTGGGATTTAATGTCCTACATTCATCTAATTAAAATGCATCTGCTACTATACATATTAGACATTATATATGTATACATTTTAATTTTTGTTTTCTTTGGATGTCACCACTAGAATGGGAGACCTTAAAGCCAAGAGGGTATGTCTTATATGTTTGTTCATATTTATTTTCCCATTAACTACTGAGCATCAAAAAGATCTCTTTAGTGAATTAAACTAATGTTCTATAGAAGTCATTGAATTCAGGCTTTATAGATTCCCTCCAACTGGGGCAATATCACATATATATATTCTAACAGTGAACTGATTTGAAAAGAGGAGAAAAGATAGAAAGCGAAGATGTATTATTGAACACCTACTCTGTGCAAAGCAAAATACAAAGTGCTTTGTACTTATAGTTGATATCGACTTGTTTTCTCATTCAAATAGTGCTCGATACAGATTCAAAGAATGATACTGTCCATGGGTAAGAGTTAATATAGTTTACTTGTTAAGGTCACATTTACTATGAATCATCAAAATATATCAACTGATTGATAAAAACATTTTCCAAATAGAGTCTGAGTTTGTAGGTAATGGAATGGAAAGATACTTTTATATCTATTGGCAAAAATTATGTGCACTGCAGCCATCTAATGAACTAATAATAGTTAATGAACACTCACTGTATCTTTTATTTTACAATATAGCTGGCAAAGCTAATGCTTTTAGATTCTTCTGAATTAGTGAAAGAAGAAATAGACTCCTACATCTGGAGAAATGTGGTTTGCAGCTTTGTTCTGATTTCTGTATCTAGTGCCAGGTATCCATCACCTGGGTGGGGTGTTGTTTTGGTAAAATAGATCTCATTACTTACTCTCAAAAAAATGTCCTATTTCAGAACAATGCTATTGTTAATGGAACTTTGATTTTAGGGACCAAATGCCAAGAATGTTTTTAAACACACTGTTATCCTTCCCATCAATTTAGATCAGCCAGACATAACATATGTGAGAAGTTATCTAAATTTTTCAGCAATAAAACTGAGATGATGAAGGCTTTGCTTCCCCTTAGGTATCATCCAGTATTGGTAACCAAGTTGTTTTCATTCTTTCTTTTTTATTGTTTAAGGCTGGAGAACATTAGCCTTGTGATACTTGCCAAAGTTCTACAGCATCATTGTTTGAGATTCACCATATGTGTCTTTGATCCCTGCCCAGTAGGTACCTTGGCTACATGCCAGTTTGGCATTTATTACTATTACTATTTTGATTTTTTCACTTGCTTCTGATTTTATCCATGCTGTCATCATACAAACCCTTAAATAGCCATCTTTGGGACCAAAGGGACTCACAAAATAACCTGTTTTAACTGGACATTTCTCCCCAAGAACTTGCCACTTGAGAGGATTGATAGTGGTCAATCTACCTAATTTTGGGTTGACTGGTCTCTGGAATACAAACCCATCCCCATTCTGTTTTTGAGAGACTTTGTTTAGGATATAGGCAATGCACAACTACGTAATTTATTGTTGTCATTTTATATGGAGAAGAGATAGGGAGAAGGATGGGAGTGGGTAATGAGAACATATGGCTTCAGTCTAGTTTTCTTTCTTATAGATTCATCAAAATATCAGAACTCTACTGTAAGTTTCTCAGGTTCTCCAAGTTACACTTAATGTTCTCAGTTCAGTTCACCATCTCCTGGATGCTACCTTTACTTTACTAGAGGTGACCGGAACTCCAGGAACTGAACAATATGTGCAAACACAGTAATCATAAAAAACAATTTCAAGTTAGAATTCTGATAAATATGGGAGACTAAGCTGATGTGAGATATTTCTGTCCCTCTCCTCAGACACTGATATCAAGGATGTAGGCAGGGACTAAATATTGCCAAGAAGCCCACAGGAGGGTACAGGTCTTTATAGCCAGAGGTTGGGGCTTTTATCACATGGGAATGGGCTATCCAATGAGCATCTGAGAAAGGGAGCTAATTGAGCCAAGATCAGTTCCATGTATATGAGATGGAAAAGGTTCGCCTGAGCGTGTGAGTGGGAAATGGAATTCACTGCAAGAAAACTGAAGCCAAATTCCATTGTGCATGGTTTTAAGTTCCAGGTTCATAATATCCTTATGGTACCCCAAGCTAAGATGTTAACAAAAAAATGAATCCCAGAGCTGTCAAACCAAACTCACTGGAAATCCCAGCCAAGCCAAAGTGAAGCCATTCTTTAGGGGGTGTACCAATAACCCGTACAAGATCCCCATAGGAAAAAAAAAAGAAAAAAAGCCTTGGGACACCTGGGTGGCTCAGTCGGTTAAGCATCTGCCTTCTGCTCAGGTCATGATCCCAGAGTCCTGGGATCGAGTCCCACATCGGGCTCCTTGCTCAGCGGGGAGCCTGCTTCTCCCTCTGCCTGCTACTCCCCCTGCTTGTGCTCTCTCTCTCTGTCAAATAAAATCTTAAAAAGAAAGCCTTCACCAAGGATAAACTCATATTAGTAAATCACCAACCACATGAGGAAATGCTGTATATATGAAACCAAACTTTGTTAAAAACAAAAATAGAAATTGACAGAAACACAACCATCATGGAAGATTTCCACCACTGTGCTGTTTTTGGAAGATTAGACAATTATTTATACAAACATTCACATGATCATATTCTAGCTATTCATCTCCCTTTCAAAAATAAGTAAAAGGTTATGCTTTAGAAGATGATTAAAATGATTCTGATTATATATGTATATATGAATATTGCATAGCCATTAGCATAATAGTTTGAAAGAACTTCAGTGTTAAATGAAAAGGGCAGAATAAAAAGCAGAGACAGAAAAATGTTAATTTATTTTCTCTCTGAGAGAAAATATGTTAAAACATTTCTAGCATTAGAATGATGGCTGATTTCATTGATATCTTCATGAATCTTTTGTGTTTCCCAAAATGTGCCTAATATGGAACAAAATTCGAATGATAGTACAACACGGGAGAGCCCTGAAATTTTGAGAACTGCAAATACTTTGATATTTCTGGAGTTAAGAACAAGTTGGAAATGGACAGGAGATGAGACTGGAAAGATAACTAAGAGTCTCCTCAAGAAAACTTGGGTGTCATTTTAATAAACTTCTCTGCAAAATTATGAGAAATCTCTAAGAATTTTAAGCTTAGAAATATTGATCAGATACATATTTTCAAAAATTGCTCAGGATGGGGCGCCTGGGTGGCTCAGTTGGTTAAGCGACTGCCTTCGGCTCAGGTCATGATCCTGGAGTCCCGCATCGAGTCCCGCATCGAGTCCCGCATCGGGCTCCCTGCTCAGCAGGGAGTCTGCTTCTCCCTCTGACCCTCCCCCCTCTCATGCTCTCTCTCTATCTCATTCTCTCTCTCAAATAAATAAAATCTTAAAAAAAAAAATTGCTCAGGCTATACAGTGTGATTTTAGAATGCAAAATAAAACAGAGAGCCAGACCATCGTAGTAATAATAGCTACATTTTATTGGGTGCTTACTATGTGCCAGAGACCATGTGTTGATCACTTTATATATTCTAACTCATTTCATCTTGCAACAGCTCTGTCAGGTAGGAAACCTTATCATCACCCTCCTAAACATAAGGAAACAGAGGCTAAAGAACTTGCTGAAGGTCGCTCAGTTTGTAACTGGTGGAACCAGGCTCCCATCTCGGGTAATCTAAAACCACGGTGAGGGCTCTCCCTCACTATGCTATGGCGGTGCCTTTCAAAAAGAAATGTGGCAGAGAGAAGTCAATAGGAGAACAGAGAGAGAAAATGGATGGGTCCAAGATGTTAATTAACATCTCTTCTTGGGAGATTGGATTTTTGGTAGGAGCTTAAGGAGGGAAGGGAGTCAAGAACAATTCAGGAAAGACAGGTACATGTGAATGTTTTGAATGACAAGTTATTTATATTCACTAGAGGAAACAGGAAATTTAATTCCTTTTAATTTGCAATGATTTTTTGTATCTTCTTATATTTGAATGATTGAAATGCAATGAAATAGAAATGGCTTAGTCCTGATGCATAATGAGAGTGGTATAGAGTGCAGATCACCATATGCCACACACTGTGATTTTTAACACGTATTTCCTATACTGCTCTGATGGAGCTCAAGTTTCTTAACCTGCATATGGGGAGAAAGAGCTACATTGCCCACCACATGGATTTGCTGTATCTACTCTGATTTCATTTAGAGCTTTCTCGATTTGCATTAACAGGGGTACAGATCAAAATTTCATTCTAATGATAAAAAGAAAGATATACACTAATGTAACTTTTCAAATTTATACATTTTCAGCATTCGGAATTAACTTTAACATCAAACTGTACCTTCCAGCAAAAGCCCATCTATTTTCACTCCCTTTCATTTGTGAGAGTAAACATTCTTAAGATATTTGGTCCTTATTATTGTTAACGATTTTTGTATTTACAGGAATTATAGTTTAAATTTTTGATATTATAGCATTTTCCATATGAAAGGCATTAATGCCTTAAGTAAGTCTGTGTCAACAAATATTTTCACATTTATGTCTTTTATGAAAAAAAAACCCACTATATTACTTTGGTGAACTAACTGGGATATGATATTTTCTGAAGACCTTCCTATTTAGAAAACTATTAAGCAGTAAAGTTTACTTCTAGGTGTTCTTTATGCAAAGGAACGTATAATATTTGGCTTATCTCAAAAGTCATATTCTGCAAAAACTTAGACTTCACTAATAAATGTCAAAACTATTTCAAGTTTTGAAGGACTGACTCCATTCTGAAGGTTACCTTGTTTACTGTTGTTCAAATTGGTCCTTTTAAATTCTTTCAGAAACTATGTTCCCTGTTACAGTATTACAACAGGGAGAGAAAAAAAAAGATAACAGGCATTGGTGCAACCTGAATGCATTTCAGTTGTGGAGGAAAAATAATTAACAGTTGAGCTCTGCTAAAAACAACATAGAATAGATTTAGCCCTATGAATACACACCTATAAAATAGTCACTTTCAGGTAAATAATAATTGGAATTTTTTTTGTGTGCTTTAGGAGTTTTAAAGGCATCCAATACTTGCATGACTTCACTTTGGCAGCTCAGGGCATGTTCTCCAAGTTAACCCTCCTTGGTCAAAGCTGTGAGGTCTAAGATCCCCTTATCCTCTTTGCCCTTTCCAGTGCTGTTCCACTGAGGATCTACATGATACCTCCCTCATTCTTTGCCTTTTTCTGTCCTTAGATGCTTTATTTCTATTGCTGGTGGAAGTCTCACCACTCTCCCAAGTAGTAATGATTGTTTCCTTATTCTGGGTGTTAAATTCCTTCTAAGTGTGTTATACTATGTTTTACAAGATAATCTTTGGATCCTTTCATCTGGTTGTGCAACATCAGCCAGCTTCTGATTTCTATTTGCTGCAGCAACCGGTAGAGCTGACTGGTATGCCTGGCCATGAACACTTGGCTGCACAAGACTGGTCTTTGTTTTTTGTTTTTTTTTAAGATTTTATTTATTTATTTGTTCAAGAGAGAGCACAAGCAGAGGGGAGCCCAGGGCAGAGGGAGAAGCAGGCTCCCCGCTGAGCAAGGAGCTAAGAATTCACGAATACACTGTTGACGGTATGGAAGGTAATACCACTACACACTTTTGCTGTTGTATAACAATGGCCATGAAATCCGTGGCTAGCACTCAATCCCAGGACCCTGGGATCATGACCAGAGCCGAAGCCAGACGCTTAAACCACTGAGCCACCCAGATGTCCCAAGACTGTTCTTGATGAATGTCTATTCAGTTGCAAGCTGCTGAACCCACTCTGAAAAGTTTTAGAGTGGGTCCAGGTGATGTATCTGTGCCTGTGAAGGAGAGGAGGTCAGGAAACGGTCTGTTCCAGGACCATCCCTTCCACACCAAAGATTACTCCTCTTCTAATATCCTAAGGATTTATGTAGCATTTTTAGTTCCAATGAATTTAGCCTTTAGGGCTTCAACAGTTTTGAGCCATGCATCTCTTAAGCAACTCCATTCCAGTTCAGTGCTTAACTTGTAGTACCAACTTAATGACAATTTACTGACTTATCTGTGACATCTCCCCCAATGTAGTACTTTGTATATTTTCTTCCTTATTAGGCTGTGTTTTAAGCTTGCAGATGAGCTCAACATATTTTAAAATCGAGCTTACTGTTGTCAAGCACAAGCTCAAGTGAGTTCGATGCTGGACAAATCTACATTAAGCATGAAAGTCTGCAGCTGGAAATGAGCAAACTCACCGGCACTAAAACGCATGCGCCCTTCCCTTTATTTACACCCTTTCTCTTAGGATCTGAACCAGGTGAGAAGTCGGTAAGTGGGGCGTGTGCAGAGAGCCCCGCCAGCTCAGCGTAGTAAGGAAAATGAGCCACACCTGAACATCCTTGGGCTCAGTTCCTTTTCTTCTCGGTTCCGGCTGCTGCGGACGTGCGCCGCAGGTGCCTCCCACACTCCCTGCCCCGGGCGCCGCCGCGAGTGTGGCCCGCTCCCCACCCTCTCGGCGCCGACGCAGTGCGCGGAGCAGGGCTGGTGCTCGCCGCCCGTGGCCCGGAGGGGCGCGCTCTGGGCTGGCGCGGCTCGCTCCGCATCCCTCTCCTCCCGGCTCCTGGCGCCCTCCTATCTCCGTCTGCAGTCCCAGGCCCCGCCATGGGGAATGTGCCATCTGCGGTGAAGCACTGCCTCAGCTACCAGCAGCTTCTCCGGGAGCATCTCTGGATCGGGGATTCAGTGGCTGGGGCGCTCGACCCTGCGCAGGTACCACCTCGCGGCCCAGGGTGTCCCCACCCTTTTGCACACAGCCGGCTGGTCTCTCTCCCTGTTGTGTCACCACCGCACCGCAGGGCCCTCCCTGCAGCAGTTCCGTCTCGTTAGGCCTCACCTCTTAAAAGGTTCCCCATCATCTCTGTGCTGTGAACATGTAGACCCGCCTCTATAGCTCAGACCCAGCAAAGTCCCTACCTGTGGCCTTTTGCGGGACGCCTAAAGGAAACTGCTTCTTCTCTGTTTTCCCCTTGGAGGGGCTGCATTATAGAATATGCGTATCTCTTGGCTTTCCGCCAGGGATAGTGCCTTTATTTTCAGTTCCTTCCCTGTACCGTGTAACAAAGGGGACAATGTGTGGCAGAAAGAGGAATGAATCCAACATATACGGCTAGGAAAACATCGTAGGGTGAAATTATCTAGCATATCATTAATTATCCCTAATGTATTTATGCTTCAACACACTTGAATAAGCTTGAAAAAGATTGTAAATAACAGCAATTTCTTTTTTTTTTTTTTTTTTAAGATTTTATTTATGTATTTGACAGAGAGAGACAGCGAGAGAGGGAACACAAGCAGGGGGAGTGGGAGAGGGAGAAGCAGGCTTCCCGCGGAGCAGGGAGCCCGATGTGGGGCTTGATCCCAGGACCCTGGGATCATGACCTGAGCCGAAGGCAGACGCTTAACGACTGAGCCACCCAGGTGCCCCGTAAATAACAGCAATTTCAAACCAAAATTGATGCCCCTGTGATTCCTGAATGCTTTAAGACAATAGGCAACTTAATTGGATCCACGTGTTTGCAGCTTAATGCATTCTCAAACAAATGTCAGGTAAATGAAAAAAGAAATTTGCTTTTCCTTCAAAAGAGCTCAAAATTTAAAATTTCACCAAGTAGTAACAGTGACGATTGTTATGTGAATGTTAAAGCATGGAAAAATGAAGGGGCAGTATAAGGGTTTCACTCTTTTTTGATTTTTTTGCTGGATGCAAAAATGTTTATCCCTGATTCATCTTGTGAACAGCATAATAACTTGGGTTAATTATAATATTTCAGTGGGTAAACATAATTTGACTATGTGGCTTTAAATCAGCTCTTCTAATACTAGGTATCCATTTTTCCTGTAGTTTTACATTTAGTGTATTCTCAGCTTAGTGTGTCAGTATGTGAAATTGTGATCTTAGTTCTACAAATAGGAATTCAGCATTTGTGGATTCTTTCAAAACCAATCAGAAGATACATTGCTCCTCATTACTTAAAAGATGGTTATGGTCATCTGGCTTGAAGCCTGTTGCTGAAAATGCACGAGAGGGAAAGATTCTTCTCATATATTCGCATGTCTATTTAATTTTTCTGCATTCTAATTTGATTTGCTATTATAACTTTGCTTTTATAACTTTTTTTTTAACTTTCATATTCAGTCTGTTAGAGAATCAGGAATCCTCTTTTCTTCCCTAACTCTGAGACTTCACATGATGTTTGTTGCTGTGTTAACAGTGTATTTCTCTCCCTCATGTTCTGGTTTTGTGAGCTGTGGGGGCAGTGATGGAGACTAGGCTGCTACCTGAGGCTGTCTACTTTGCCCTGTTAAGAAGTGGAAGCGGGTCGTCAAAAATGACAAGGAGTGTGAGAAACCGCTATACCTTCACTAAATAGTGACTTCTTCCCCTGACTTCTTTGCCTGGGAAACTCTTACTCATTTTTCAAACACAGCTTAAATGTTACTTCCTTTAACTAACTCTTTGCTCCACCCAGAGTTAATGCCCCATTTCTGTGCTTCCATGGCATTTTATGCATCATTCTGTTTCAGTCCCACTCGTTGAATTGTAGTTTTTTATATCTTGCCTTATTTGAACTCAGCACCATTGACATCTGACACTTGACTCATTGAAATTGATCTTCCTTGGCATCTGTTTAATAACACCTGTAACTGCTTTAAGCCCTACGGAGTCTCTGGTTCCTTGGTCTGGCACCAGATGGACTCAGTGGCCTATCGCTGTCTGGTAAATGACCAGGTTCCTCATGACTTTGTATCCACACTCACGGTTTCAGTTACTATTTACCACTGGAATAATATCCATCTTCTATCACTAAGACGAAACTGTATTGACATCAAGTATTCATTATCATCTTACTATTTATATATTTGTGTTCTCCAGATTTTTATTCCTATCTCCTTCTCAGGCTCCAGTCCTGATGTTCAGCTGCTCACTGGACATAATCACTTGGATATTTCAAAAGCAATTCAAACTCAACATTTCCAAAATTGGATTCACATTCTCCTTCCTTCAACCCCAGACCTTCTCCAGTATTTGCTATCTCAGGAAACCATCACAATCTGTTCGGTTCTATACGCCACAAGGCAAGAGCTCTTCATTTTCATTTCCCCACATCCAAAGTATCACTAAGTCCTGCAATTTTACCTCTTGAATTTCTCTCAAATCCATCTTTTTTTTTCCAACTTTACTCCTACTATCAATTTTAAAATGGCATTCTCTATCATGGACTACTAGATGATTGCAGTCCTTCTTCAACACCCATGTAGCCAGTTGGGAGATGTTCTCTATTTCAAATGGAATCCTGCTGACCCCCCGTTTTATAGCCTTGTATGCATTTCTCTTATTTTTAGGAATGAATACCAAAACTTTCAATGTGTCTCTGAAGCTTTCCCTGTTATTTGCATTGCATGTCTCTGCAACATCATCTTAAGGTATTCTCTTGTTCCTGCCACTGTGGCCCTCTTTGAATTCTTAATAATGTTTCCTCTGGAGCCATGGTCTTTGTTTTCCCCTCTGCTGGGAAGACTATTTTTAACGAATTAACTTCTGTTCACCCTTCAGATCTTAAATGTTACCTTCTCATGAACTCTTTCCCAGACTCTTAAGGCAAGCAGCTCTTGTTATCCTATATGGCTCAGTACACAGTTCATTATATATAATATGAATTACCTATTTTTGTGATTATTTGATGTCTAGTTCCCTACCAGAGTCTAGGCATCATAAAAGTAAGGGAAACACCCACCATTCTCAGCAACTAACAGAATGTCTGGTTAGTCTTTCACGGCCAGTAAATACTTAATGAACAAATGAGTGAATGTTTATCTCCTGCTTATGGGGACCATGAAAATCTTCGTAGCACTTGCCAAATCAATGATTTGTACATTGTGGTACAATGATAAATATTCATTAAGTGAATGCTAATGTGATGATAATGAATACTTGATGTCAATACAGTTTCGTCTTAGTGATAGAAGATGGATATTATTCCTGTTGGTGTCTTACCTTTTCATCTCACAGGAGTTAGGCTTTGAGGGAGAAGAGCTGAAAATGGATTCTGGGGTGTGTTGATGAGACAGCACAGTGCTTAACAAATCACTGTAAAATCTGGCAGAGAGAATCATGAGCAGGACCTCTGGAATTTGAAACAATTTGGTAACCGTTGGGACAGATAGAATATTCTATTTTGAAAGAATCCTGTGCTAGGCAATAGAAGATTGGAAACCTAGATTTTTTTCAGCTACCAATTCATCCTGTGAGTTTGTGCAGGCAATATCCTGGCTAGATCTTAAAATTTCAGTTTACATGTGAGAGATAATAATATATCCGTGATAAATTATTAGGATGAAAAATAAATACTGGGCGTGTGTATGTGTAAAAACAGACACACATACATTTGAAGTTTAACAATTTATTATCCAATACAAAATAGGTCAGTGTGAATAAAAGGTTTATTGTACCACAGCTCCACAAATTAAATTTTTGAGTCTCTAATTTTTTGCTAATGACACTGATTTTGCAGAATATTCCTTTCAGAAACCAGGAGGTTAAAATTGATCATCCTATGGTTCAAGCTATCTTTTCAGGCCTGCTTTATTTTCTATGTTTGTCTCTGTTAAAATTGGTATGAAGAAGCTGGCTTAATTGGTATATTTCAAGGTTTTGATTAAATGTAAGGTACCTGGTAAAGCAATTCCTTTCTGATTTGCAAGTGCTGCTAAAGCAGTAGCTACATTTTTTTCATATATTAATACCTTGTGTGACAATAAAGTTCTCCAGGGCCTAAATTCTAATACAAGCAATATTTTAAATGCAGTAGATGTATAAAAGCAAAATTGTAGATTATGTGACATTAAACTTATAGTTATTGTACATTATATCCTGAATCCTTTAAGTTACATTTGCTCTTAGCAAAAATTATGATTCAAAGAAAGTATTTGGTATTAAAAGTTCTCAGGAATCTAACCTAAATATATTTCTGCATAAATTTAATACGAGGATAATGTGACTGTATGCTTTTTAGTTTGCAGCTATGCAGTTGTTGGTACATTTACTAAATACTTTAGGATGATTGGAGAGGAATTTTCAGAAGAGAATCAAGGTACCATCCCACTGTTTTTTTTATTTGTCTCAAGTGTTCTTTTCCCCTCTTTTTTCCTCCTATTATGCTTCCCCCCCTTTTTCTCCTTTTATAGCTTCTTTTGAGTGACATATTTTTAGTCATTTTCCCCCGCCAGAGCTTAATTATATACTGTTTTTACTATACTCTTTGTTGCTATCTATAAGATGTCAACACATGACCTGGACTTATTAAAATTGGTATCTTTGCAACTTATTAAACATGCAAATATAGTATTTTAGCTCCATTACTGACTTCTGCTTTTCATATTTTGTTGTATATATTAATTTTATATTTGTTGTCTATATGTATATAGTTGATATACATTTTATATTTAGAATATATTTCTTTGGTCGTCCTTCCTTTCTTCATCTCCATTTTTCCATCTGAAATTATTTTCCTTCGGCTAGAAGTAGTTTTTTTCCTACATTCTTTGGTAAAAATCTGATGATTTTTTTCATTTTTGTTTGAAATTACATTTATTTTGATAAATGGTGTACATAATTGTAAGGTAATACTGACCATAAATATATAGTCCACATAAAGAATTAAAATGCATGACAACAGCACAAAATGTAGATTTCTCAAGAGATGTAATGGAAGCCAGAGACAATGAAATGAACTGTTAGGCTTATTTTTGCTTCTTTGATGATAATGAGTCTTCTCATTGTCTTTGGTTTTTCACAGTATGACTATGATGTGTCTAGATTTAATTTTCTTTGCATTTGCCAGTGGTTTGTAGCATTTTTTGGATCTATGGCTCCATCCTTTATTGGCTTTCATAGGTTTTAGAAAATTTTCAACCATTTCTCCTTAAGTATTGCTCTGTTTCTTTTTTAATCCCTCCACTTGGGCTTATCATTTGAAAAATCTTAGAACTTTCCCTGTGCTCCATCTATTTCTTACACTCATTTTTGTCTTTTTCACCTTTTTTTCTCCATGTTCAGTCTGAATATTTTCTTCTCACTTGTATTCCATTTCACTAATTCTCTCTTCAGTTGTAATTTGCTGTTAATCTAATGTATTGAGTTTAATTTTATATTTTTGAGTTGATGCATTTCTATGTTGTTTTTCAAAACAACTTTTTTGTTCTTTGCCACGATTTTCCATCTTGTCATGAATTCTTGAGTATTTATCAGTGTTATTTTTAAGTTCTATGTCTGATAACTCCAATATTTGGATCTCTAGTGGGTCTTATTTATTTATGTATCTTTCCTCTTGGAATGCTTACTGATCTTTGACTGTGTGTTAGACACCTGAAATGAAAATTATAGACCTAACTTGAGACACCTCAAATTATCCTTCTCCAGAAAGGGTTCTTCCCCCCCCCCCCGCCCATTTACCTACTTCCCCTTGTTTGCCCTCCCTGCCCCACCTCCACCTCTGGCAACAATCTGTTCTCTGTATCTATGAGTTTGCTTTTTTTAGATTCCAAATATAAATGATACCTCACTGTATTTGTCTTTCTCTGCCTGACTTATTTTGTTGAGCATAATGCCCTTAATGTCTATCCATCTTGTCACAAATGACAGGATTTTTTTTTTATTTTAAAGCTAAAAAATATGCCTGTATATATCTACTACATCTTATTCATTCATCTGTTGGACACTAATGTTGGCTATTGTAAATGATAGTGCAGTGAACATGAGGGTGCAGGTACTTTTTAAATATAGTGATTTCCTTTCCTTTGGATACTTAGAAGTGGAATTGCTGGATCATATGGCAGTTCTATTTTTAATTTTTGGAGGACCCTCCATACTGTTTTCCAAGGGGCTGCACCAATTTATGTTCCCACCAATGGTACAGGAGGGATCTCCCCTCCCCCCACACCATCCTTCACAACACTTATTTCTTGGATTTTTTAAAGTAGCTGTTCTAATAGTTGTGAGATGCAGAAAGGATTATCTTTAGCTTTTAGCAAATAGTAAGTATAAGGATAGCTTACCTTAAGCCAATCAGATGCTTAGCTGATTTGAGTCTGGGCCTACTTTACTTGTGAGGATTTGTTTTTTCTCCTCACCCTTTCATTTTGTCACTGTTCAGGGGTTCTAACTGAAAAGCCTAGAGTGTTTACCAGGGTATCCCCTAGCTGGGACCTAAAATCAAAGTATTTTCTCCTCAGCCTCTAAGACTTCTAGAAGCTCTGATGATCTTCTCAACTGCTACTATTGAACTGGCAAATATTTCAAGAGGAAGTCATGATCAGTGTTGGTCTTACCACTTTGTTTTTCTTCTGCGTATATATTTGGTATATTGGCCACTTAAGTACTCACTACCTTGGCAACTCTCTCAGGCTATCAAACAAGTGTTTTCATTAATATTTTGTCCAGAGTTTCTGGTTGTTCTCAGAAATTCACTCTGAACAAGCTAGTTGAAATACTAACAATATAAGAGGGAAAATGTAAGAAAACAAAACAATTATGCAATGTAATTGGAGTTGTAAAAATATATTAATTTACCATATTACAAAAATTTTGAGGTAGTTACGTTCCAGATAATATACAAACTGTTTAGAGTAACTATTTATCTTCCCAGCTTTATGAGATATAATTAACATAGAACATTGTATAAGTTTAAGGTGTACAGATTTGATACACTTACATATTGCATGATGATTACCACCTTAGCATTAGCTAGCACCTGAGTCCCATAACAGAATTTACAATTTCCTTTTTGGGGTGAGAAAATACCTACATCCTTAGCAACTTTTAAGTATATAATGCAGTATTATTAACTATAATCACTATGCTATACATTAGGTTTCCAGAGCTTATTTGTCTTACAGCTGAAAGTTTGTATAGAATAACAATTTAAAACTCAAAAAAGGAATTCAAAGATTGGCTGCTTTATGAGAAACTAATACTTCATGGAAAAACAGACTATTCCAATGGTTTTCACTATAAATAAGAATTATGAAAGAGAAGAGATTTTAAAAATAAGTAAAATTATGCTCCACTTCAATATCTGGCTTTAGAGGAGCAATATACTATTTACTCCTTCTGTGTGACATAGTTCAGTAAAGTTTGTTGAATGAATCAATGAATGATTAAATGGATAGTCCCTTTATGGTATTTTGTGTCTATTGATAAAAGTTTATCTCAAATCTTTTGATTTTTTTTTTTTATTGACATGGAGTTGGTAAACAAATTTTATTGTCATTAACCTTTTCTTTTTAATCTTTTTCATTGCCTTATTTCATTCCTGGTTAATTCTTTCTCTTTCTTTGTTGATTCCTAAGCCTTGGTAGAAATCAACATATTTTATCAGTTGATTTGAAAAGTATTTTGTAGGTTTGCAGATCCTCTCTTCTATATGTGTATGTTTGTATCTTTGTGCATATGTATGACGTGCTAACAACTGATTTCTATTTTTTGAAAAAAATCCTGCATTTCTGTTTTCTGAATTAACATTTTAATTTTCTTTATTTGAATATTTAGCTCATGTAATTTTAGTCATCTTAAAAATGCCTTAAGACAGTTCACATCCATTTCTCTGTCATTTTGCTTTAAATTGTGTCTCTTATAAGCTGAGCTGCTTATCTGATTGTCTCTATCCTTAATTAGGTGAATTTACCTTTAATTACATGTGATTATGTGTGACTCTTGATATGTTTATCCTATTTTCTGCTATATCTGTCAGCCTCACTCACCACTTTATATTTCTTATCTTTGAGGCTATTTATACTTTTTTGGTGTTCTTATTTTATATTTAAATTAATATGCTTGTTTGGAACAAAAGCTGTATTTCACAGAGTGAACTCCTTCATATTGAGGAAAATGTCTGTTTCATTATTATTACACCACGGGTCTCGGATAGCATGTTACCAGGTATATTGCCGTTCTCGAGACTCTCTTTGTTAACCTAAGATATCTCACAGGTAGGTGGAAGTAGAGTTCCAAAGACTACTGATGAAGCCTAAGATTTTAGTCACGGGCACAACAAAATTAGAAAGTTGAAAATATTTGTGGTCAGAATCTTAATAAGTGAGCAGTCACAAGCAGTAATAAGCCCTTCGTATGACCACGTGAATTAATGGCTCAACTAAAGTAAAATCCAGTAAATTTCAGTGGAAATCGAATATTGGATAGAAGGTTCACCAGGACATTGAGTAAACTGCAGAATAATATCAAAATTGGGGAGTAAGAAAACAATGGCAAACTAAGTTCTAATGGCTTCGGTATATAAGGGATACAAGTCCTCAAAAAGGGCTAAAGGGCCGTATGGCCAAATCACATGGATCTCAAAGGAACAGGAGTTTTCGTACAAATAAAGAGTGACAGTTTTCAGGAAGTAATAGAAACTGCAGATACCATCCATACTTCTGGTCACTAAGCAAGGTCTAGAAAGCTAAGCAGTCTCTACATGTGAGGGTTACTGGGCAGGTGCTTTCTATAAGGGTGATCAAGTCTTTATTTAAGGCCATAAGATGATGGGAATGTTCAGTAAAGAGGTTGTGAACGTGGTGGAGCTTTTTACTACACAGCTGAGTTTCCAGATAGAAAAAGAAAGAACTTGAGTCTTCACATAACAAGAAAGGCCTAGAACTACATGGGGTTCTACAGAGGAAATAGATGGTTGTTGAGAATAATATATGGGAAAATGACTAAAGAAAACAGGATTGTGAAATAAGGTGGGTTACCTTGGGTTTGATCCTCAACAGTCTTGTGATGGATGTGGTTCTCTTTGGGTATCTCCACATCAGCCAAGTCCTGGATTTATTGCATTTCAAGAGAGTCCTCCTCCCTCGAGCATGGAGACTCCAAATCTTGGAGTCCCCTCTAATTTGAATTGACTGATATATGCTTTTGAAAAGAGAAAAAAAAAAAAAAAGTAAACTCTTTGTCAAGGTTGTTCACATGTTGATTCTCAACTAGTGAATGGTGAGACCAAGAGCAGAAACCCTGATGGTTGTGGCTTGGTCTCTACAGTTGGGAAGAATGCTCCCATGTATACTTCATCCCATGCACACTGCATCTAAGATGCAGCCTTTTTATTCCTTTTTCATATTTTACTTTTTAATCAATTAAGACACATTATTTTGTATGAGTTCTCTATTCAGAGTACTTTCATAGTTCTAGAGCTACCGCTGTGGAGTGTTCAATATGTGCTAGGTCCTGCCTAACTGCTTTCTGTACAAAACCTCATTTAATGCTCCCAACAATCCACTTTATAAACTGAATATTTGGGATGCAGAAAGGTAAAATAATTTGTTCATGGTCCACAGCTAATGACTAGCAGAGCTCGGAATGAAATTCAGGCAGCTCTAGTTTCAGAGCCCTCTATTATTACTACTAAATCGGTGTTTCCTCGACTTTTCCGGTGATAAGATTTACCCTGAGGTGTTTATTAAATGTACCAGAAATTCTTATTCAGTAGCTCTGAGATGGAGCCAAACTATCACTGTTTTTACTTTGTTTTGTTTTGTTTTGTTTTGTTTGATTTTTGAAAATCATGTGCCGGGTGAGACTGCCACCCCTCCCCCCCCATATCTGCTTTCAGAGGGTCTGCTGTCATATCATGTTTTTTTCTAATCTGTCTTTCCAGAGCTCCTGGCCGCTGTCCAGGAAAGACTCCTATGAGTTTCAACTTCCCTTCTGTCCTCTTTGAGGTTGAGACTAGAGTTCTGCCTGGAATAGAATTGCATTGGATACAAAAGGAAAAACAACTTGGTTTCCAATAAATTTCCTGTTCCCTTCAATCTCCAATACTTTCTGTCCTTGGATTTCTGTTGGCTCCTGTATTTCTTGCTTTCTCTTATTCCAGCTGGCTTTCACATCCTTCCCTCCCCCCACTCTATGTTCTTGTTTTTTTCATTAGCTGTGAGCTCCTCCAAGTCTTCTGGCTTTCTTTATGCTTATTCACTCTGTGCTGTAACTTTCCCTGACCCTTTCTTCTCTCCTTGATTCTCCCTTTCCAAGTTTAGCTTTTATTTTTGTTTCTTTTTATTTTTCCTCCTCAACTAAGGGGCTAGACTGTGCAGAACCATGACTTTATGGGTCGCTCTCATGGAACAGATCATAGTAAAAGCTAAAGCAGAATCGTGTATTTGGGGAATATTATTTTTAACAGAAATTCTGATTTGAAAGTGATTGTCCAGCCTGCTTGAAGCCCTAATAATAAAAGCAGCATATAGATAGATTCCCAGTTTCCTCCTGCCAGTCTCTCTATTGTTAGTCTAAGTGGGAGATGCAAATTGGCTGTTTCACAGGTGAGCAGAATTTAACCTCTGGAAATATTTTGTTTGGTCAAGACTATACTGAAAAGATAAGTACATAGAAATGCTTTAAGCAGGACTTGCACTCTTTATTTGTATACTTAGCTGCCTCTGGCACCCAGATTATCTTCCTGTGCCGGTGGAGGTTTGATTTTGTTATCCTTGGTGGATAGTTACATGGGGATGCTTTAATGAGCATGGTTCTCAACAACCATCCGGGACATTTCTGAACGTTGGCATATTTTCAACACTATAGACCCTAATCCTTATTACTCGACAGACAGGAGTTAAGTCTTTAAATTACCAGAAATTTGCCATCTTCCCCTTTGGATGATCTTCCTTTTCTAAGTGATCAGAATTCATTCCTAAGGGAAACACTGAGGTGTTGTTGCATTTCTTCTACATCTGACCAATTTGGGGCCAATTTTTATGTTCTTTTCTTTGGAAAATAATACTGGTTGGCAGATCTTGTTCCCAAAACATGCATTCTAAAATCAGACTTCATATGAAGAGACTTTTATGTGAAGATAATTTAGAACATTATTCAAGTTTATAGATGTTTATATTTTTTAGACTTTCCTCATTTATATGAAAGCCTAGTAATAATGTAAAGGAAAGCAAAGTAGTGGGAAGGCTCTCTGAAAAATATAAAATGTAAACAAAAACTACTTTCTACGTAAGTGATGAAGGGACCAGAGCTGTGCATTACAAACATGATTTTGATAAGAGGAGCTGATACTTCCTACCTTGGTTTAGAGAGAGGAAGGGCTGAGCTCCAGCTCTCGGATGCTGGCAAGGTGCTAAGGACCCTGGTGGGCAAGAAAGGGAGATAGAAGCACTAGAGCTTCCATCCCAACAGCACTATTCAGGCCATGTGTTCATTTTTCATTGCTGTCTCCTGAAAGCTCATTTCTTCATCCTGCTTTTTATTTGAGTCCTGCTTTTTCCTGCATTCCTTGATTGAAACTCAGTTACAAATCACAAGCCTGCAAATAGGTTCTAATGCAGTGCAGGGCGAATCCATGAGGATGATAATAGTCTTTGTGTTGGAGGTAGATTGGATGTCAAATGGGATTTGCATAGATAGAAGGCATTCTGGGTCAGAATAAGACGATTGAACATTTATGGGCAGACTTAATGTAATAAAGTCATGGAGAGTTATCCATTTAGTTAGGAATATTTCTGTGTCTGAGTATATGCATATCAACCTACATCTGGATCCTCTATCTGGTCTATTGTCTCTTACAGGGAAAAAGAATTTAAAGGCCCCAATCTTAAAAATTGCCTTACTAGTTTTTTTCCTGTTTGATTTGAAAACGGATGCTTATGTTTTGCAAGTGGTGAATCTTATGAGTATTTGGCTTATGTTCACCTCTCCCTCTGCCAGCCCCAATCCCTGTATAGTGCTTAGTGGGCCCATCTTCCACTTAGAAGTAGAGTTCCCCATCAAATATTTTTGAATAGATGGAAGTATCTCTATATTAAATACACAATATTTTTAGTGCGAGACTGAGATCTTCTCAAGAGATGAAACTATATTTGATTCTCCTTTCTGTTATTCAGGAGACCTAAATACTCAGATCTTTTTAATGTTTCTGGAACTAAATCGTTTCTACGTGTTAAATACAGCAAACTTCAGGTGCTTTCTGCCAAATTAACGGACTTTGTGATTGGCACAAGTAATATCAAAAATAGTACTTTTGGGGGCACCTGGGTGGCTCAGTCGTTAGACGTCTGCCTTTGGCTCAGGTCATGATCCCAGGGTCCTGGGATCGAGCCCTGCATCGGGCTCCCTGCTCAGCTGGAAGCCTGCTTCTCCCTCTCCCACTCCCCCTGCTTGTGTTCCTTCTCTCGCTTTGTCTCTCTCTGTCAATAAATAATAAAATCTTAAAAAAAAAAAATAGTACTTTTGTAGAGTTAGTAGTTTTAGCTGTGCTATATTATTTTTCACATTGGACGGTAATGTAGATTTTTAAATCCAGGTGCTAATTTTTTTTTTTTTCTTTCCTGGCTATGAAGGTAGAATCTAGCTTTTCATTCACTTTCCATATCTCTGTTTTTACTGAGTTAATTCACACGGTGTACAATATGCATCTTCTCAGATCTCCGTTTTATGGGAGAAGGAGTAGACACAGTGAGGGGTATAATGATACCCTCAGGGTGAGGCAGCTTCTCTATTGCAGTGTCTCAGCCACGGTCTCTGGTTTTGGATTCAGTGTTTGGGCTGAATATCCCACTGATAGTAAGCGCATCAAATGTCACCTTACGCTCGTTAACTTTCCAAGTCACGCTTCCCTGGATTTGTGAAGTAGGGAAATGCAGATGTCAGGAAACTTTGACTACATAAAAACGCCTTTAATACAAGTTTCACTCTATGAAATCAGCATTTCATAAAGTCGTCTTGGTGAACTTTATTAACAAGCAATGGGGTCTAGGAAGCTTGGCAAACAAGGAGGCAGGGAACCCCAAAGAGAACATGTCTCTCAGACATCTTTCCTTCTGGGGCTTCCTTCCAAATGTTTTTGGATCTTGAAGGAAGTGGGGTGGCTCTGTGCCACCGCTTTCATACATCTGTAACCCACTGAGCGTACGGAGTCTGGCATTCCCTTTCTAAATTCTTTCCTCAATCTGTATTTATTTCACTGTGAAATAGAAGCTGATCATATAGGTTAATGTTGAAGTCCAAATACGAATCTTATTTTACTTAGACACAATTTCTACTTCCTGGGAATTTTGATTTAAGGACTGAGAATTCTCAGATTTTTAAAAATGCGACGGCACTGTTCAAATCTTGCATTTTATAGAACGCTGTGGACCTGGTCAAACATAAAAGCTGAGGGCAATTTGGAGTTCTGTCTGCCTAGGTTTTAGGGCTGTGTTTAAAAGACATTCGCAAGACCTGTGGAGAAACAGATGTAGTTATTCAGAGTTTCACTCACGAATGTCTGCTATCACTTAGTCCCCATTCCCATATGACACGATTTTAATATTTAATGTAATTCTGCTAAATGTATGCTCTAGAAAATATTGAAAGAAAAACTTGAGCTAAAGGAGATGGAACATAAAACTCTGTAAATACTCCTCTCTAGAGAGCTAGATCTCTTAAATACCTATTTGCTCTTTAAAAAATGTATACAGATATTGACCTTTTGGTGAGAAAGGAATAGTGATAACTTGTTAAATAGAATGTCAATCATTTGTCTTAATAAAAAATTATTATTTAGGGACAATAGTATTATTTTAGCATACCTGCTCTAGATTTCCAACTGACTTACCAAATGGGACAAATGAAAGAATACAGGAGATATAAAATGCTATATAAACTGTTAATAGAGTATTATTAACAGGAGTTTGGGAAATCACACAGCATCAGTATTTCTTTTTTTTTTTTTTTTAAAGATTTTATTTATTTAGTTGACAGCACGAGAAGAGCAGGGGGAGCGGGAGCGGGAGAAGCCGACTCCCGGATGTGGGGCTGGATCCCGGGACCCTGGCATCATAACCTCAGCCGAAGGCAGACACTTAACGGACGGAGCCACCCAGGCGCCCCTCACACAGCATCAGTATTAGCAACCCCGCTACCAGATGGTGAACTTATTCCAGTGACTTTGCTAAGGGCTTTATTTAACTTCTGAACTCCTAGATTTGCATAAAGAAGATCCCGTTATGCTCACTTTTAATAAGAGGAAACGAAGGCTCAGAGAGTTAATGAAAATCTCTGTAGGCCACATAACTAGTAGAGGCCCTGGACTTGAACCTGTAACAGTTTCCAAAGCCGGTATTTCTTATGCTACATCCTATCAGTCTGTTGACCAGTATGAACATCAGCTGTTTTGTACTCACTTATTATAACTTCATTTAACATAATTATTAAGGTTCTAGATTAATCTATCACTTTAAGGAGGGAAACTGCAGTCGGTTACAAATGACGGGATGATACAGCTCACCTTCCCTCATTAGTTCATTTTGAGACTCAACATTTAAAATCTGAGGTGGAAGAGCCTGAATGAATCCTTATTTCAGACAGAAGTTATTCAGACTCTTTAAAATGGTGCCATCGTTCTTGAATCTTTGATAACCATCCCCTTTCGCTCTGTACCCAACAGCAGCTCTTCTTTTACCCCTGTACTCAGGGAAATGGTTTTATAGGATATTTCTGAGAAATATGGCCTTTCTTAGTTTTTCAGTAAGTAGCTTAAACTTGGGGCAAGTACAGTTGACTTAAAGTCCTACCAAAAAGGTCAGATTTATATAAAATGCATTGTATTCATACCAAATACTATGTTTGTAGACTTCACACACCAATTGAAAGTTCCTGGCTAAGTTCTGTTGGAAAAATTTGTTTCCTTCAACCACTGCATCTTTATTCTGTTTTCTAAGAGGTCATCGAAAACCATAGTGTGTAGAGTAAAACCACACTATGATACAATAAATGGAACAAAAAAAGAAAAACTCAGTCCCATAAAATGTGCTGAAGTGCTATTGTGAGGTTAATAAAAATCTTTATTAAGACCTGGCTTGTTTGAAACATAGAAAACAAGAATTTGCTGCTTGACACTGAAGGTCAAAAAATAAAGATGATGAAACAAATTGTATATAATCAATCATCGAATAAAAAAGGTAATGGGTGAGAAAGAAAGAATAATCACATAATCACAAGGCAGTTGTTCTAGCCCTACAATGTGTCCCTAAGAGAGAAAACTTCAAGGTGTTTCCATTTGAGAAATGAGGAGCTCAGGAACCGGTCACATTATGACTGAACATTTGAGTTGAATTTATACTGTCACAGATGCGCTTTCATGTGGCTTTGCTGTCCTTCATTTCTGCTCAACATTTCTAAAAAACCATGCCAAAGTAGGGAAAGTTGAGGTGGTCTGTTGTGTCTTTCTTCCTTTCTTCTTGCCACTGGGGCTGACTTTGTTCCTTGAGAGAGCATCGGGCTCTGAGGCTGCAGGATCCACCTCTGAGGAAGCCACAAGCCTTATGATTTTTGATGCCTCTTTTCTTTTTACTAATAAAGGCAAAAGCAAGAGAGGACCAGCAGCTTCTTTATAAACTATTGAGAAAGGAAAATAAAAATGATTCTTGCCATTATTTTTGTATGAACTCCTGTTTAACTAGTTTTGATGAAACCACAGGCAAAACTTTGTATCAGATTAACTAATTACCAAACTACATGTAATAACTTTTTGTTTTCTGATTCCTAACGTCATTGGAGACCTTATCTATTAACCAATAGGGATAGGAGAAACTGAATGCTAAGAGGTCTTTTAGAAAGTTTGAAATATTTAAAAAGGACTGAGACACACTAGACAATAGATATATCCTTAATTCCTAGGAAGGAAACCTACATGTGAAAAATTAAATTTGTGCCTAATCATTAGTAAAATATACAATTCTCATAGATGGTAAAGACCACAGGAGTTCAAAACCAGGAAAAACTGAGCATATTCTTATATTGTTTTGTTATTGTATTGCTGTTGTGGCAGAGTATAATTATATTTGGTCTGTAGGGTATAGGTTTTATTTTTCACATTTGGCTCTCACACCCCTGATGATTTATTAGTTATAATTAAACATTTGAGTACTTTCCAAGTGCCAGTACATTTTAGTTGCTCTAATTTTCATGAAGACAAATATCCATAGCTCAGGAGCTTGTTCCTGTGAATGTTTATCATCATGTGAAGACATATATACCTACTTACTGAAAATCACCCCATCCATGTTCAAACATGTTTGTGAGTTTATGAATGTACATCTCCATGTATGTAGGTTTAGGTCTATGAATATATGTAAGTTCGTATTACTGTTGGGTAAATGGTAGTATATCAAAGCATGGTTTTTGGAGTCAGAACACTCAGGGGAAAATGATGAGCTGGGCAAAGAGAGATTAGGACCTGGAGCAATTGAGGGCATTGTGTATGGGATTGACAGAAGAAAAACAGAGCGACCACTGAAAAGCGGGCATCCAGGAGAAGGCATCAATTAGTATAGAATCTTCCACAGTGCCTCTCGTTTATCCTACCTGCCTTGTAATTGATTGCTTGGCTTATTCTGCTGACATCTTTGAGTGTCCTTGAGACTTCAATATATTATCTCAAACCTTCAAATAACCACTATTAGTTATTACATCTGGTATTATGTCACTTTGGACAGTAGGACCTACTCTTGCCACACCAAACCTGTGTAAGTCAGCCATTGATGTTCCAACTTTTTCCCTCTACAAGGACTGAAAAGAGGCCCTAGAGACCAGATGGCCTGGTAGTGGGGGCAGCAGATCTTGAGGCCTTTGCTGAACAACCATCTCCCATTCTCTCAAGCTAGTCAGCATTAACATATTGACTCTCTGTTCCTTTTAGTGTGCTCTAATATACATGGATGTTACCAATATTGGTATTTCAAATACCACTGAAAATTTAATAAGAGGTAGAAAAATATTTAAATGACTTGCAAACTTTATAAAGAGAGTTTGTAGAATTGTTTGAGATTCGTGTTACAGTTTAAAATTTCATCCATTAATTACTCTAACATATGCTGAGAAGACCGATTTGGAATGGTCCCAATGAGGAAAGATAAATCATTTTCACTTAGACATAAAATAATGGTATTTGAAAGGAAGGAGTTAGGAAGCTATGGAATTAGGATGGATATTAATATAAAGATTGTGATTTTAATTTTTATATTGGAAGAGGGATTTTTATTGATTTTATAGTTGATGGTGATGGGCACTTAAGCATAGTCATATAGATTTTCTTTTAAGTTGGCTTAAACTAGACCCATGGTTCTCAGATTATGTCCTTGCCTCAACAGCATCATCACTATCTGTGAGCTGGTTAGAAATGCAAATTCATGGATCCAACCTGACCTAAAGAATAATGATCTCTGGAGATGGGCCCAAGAAATTGTGTTTTAATAAGCTCTACAGGGGATTCACATGCACATTAAAATTTGAGAAATACTGATCTAAAGGAATTGCTGATGACTAAAGGCCATTATGATCTATACAGGAAGCAGCTGGGATGAGGAGGCTTGAGGTTTGTCTCAGGCTTGTAGGGACCTTATTTCCAAAAAAGAATCTCCATTAACTGAGGTTGTAAAACAAATAAGATGCAAGTTTTAAAAATGATTTTATAAGAATACAGTATAATTATATTCAAAGTTATTAATATGAGAGTTCCAATCAATAATTTTAATAAATATTGAACACTTTTAGTTTAGAAGAAGCAGTTTGTTGGGATGCTTGTGTCCCGAATAAATTGAATAAATAATGCTGCTGAAATGAACTATTTATGTATAGAATAAAGTTAAATTTTATTGAGCAACCTGATAAATTTTGCTAGAGATTAGGTTTCCAAATAGAAGCTTGGTTCGCTTAGCTGGAAGGTATAAAGTCTAATTAGTCATTGCATGTAACCTGTTTGTTAATTGTTCCTCTGAGGGGAAATTGAAAATCAGCCTTTATGGTTTATTTTTTAATGGACACTGAAAAAAAAAACATTGATTTATTGCCTAAAATGGCTGATAAAGTTTACATCCAACTTTAGCAGAACTGTGCAAAATTTTTTTCTTTGTTTTGATGTTTCAGTCTGCAGATGTTAGCTGTTTTTGTGAGGAAATAATGGTGTTAGCTATGAGTTTTCTTGGAAAGAAAGAGCTTAAAAGCTTTAGAGTGCTGTAATCAGAGTTGGCACAGCCAGATGAACATGGCTGGAATGTTAGGTGAAGCCCATGGGGAGTCCTTCCACAGCAGCATCTGGAAGGAAACAATCAGTGACTGGAGGTTTACTTTTCAGGCAAGTGATTAAGAAGTGATTAAATGAAGGTGTTAGGATGTGAGGGAGGGAAGGAAGCACTGAAGGTGTATATGCAATATGGAACAGAGGGATTATGGAGAAGACTTAACAGAATGAATCGTAGATCGCAGCTGAACTTATTAAAAAAAAAAAAAGCTGGAATTGGAATTTGGACAGAAAAGCTTATAGGTATCAAATGAAACAGGACATGAGAGTCACATAATACAGAACATACTGGAACATATTTTCTTGGAATAGTAAAGGACAGTGATGATGTCTAGTTATTCAGAGCCACTGGAAATCATTTCTTAGAGTTGGAAAGATATCCCACATTATACCTTTATAGTCTTACTCTAATTATATTGGCCCTACTTTAAAGTCCTAAGAAAGCTCTGGGGTTTGTAAATAGAAGTCCAAGGCTTTGATCAAGTGAGTGGTTGTGATTTAGCAGTTTGATACCACCTTGTTCATAATACATAATGACAGTGTTGCTTTAAATTGCTTTCCACAGAAATTTATTTTTACTCTTCTTGTAAATGATCATATCTTCCTGCCCGTTTCTCTTGCTCAGTGACTATTTTCTACTCCAAACTGAATGAATGAATGAATGAATGAATGGTTGAATATATGGAATATATGGGCTGGTCTGTTAAATAAAAAAAAATTTTCATACATAAATAATTTTATACATAAAGGAGCCTCACTAAAACATGAGAAGCTCAAGGATAGTCAAGCAATTGAGGCTTATATGCCATCCCGAACCAAGGAGAAAGGGAGTAAGCATCTGGGGCTTCAAAGAAGAGAAAGACAATTGATAGGAAGAGCAAAAGTTTGGTAAATGTTTGTCATGCCACACAGACAGTAGGACACAGAGAGGAATTTGGACAAACAGGCTCTGGGGAGCTTCCCCTAGCTTACCACACCTGCCCTATAATTCTTGTAGTTATCTCTGGTGTTAGCTCTCTTCTTCCTGGACCAGGCTCTGAATCTAAATTCTTAGAGGCAGGTAATGGGGAGATAAAAAAGCTTTCTGAGTCTTTTGGGCCTTGACAGGCTTCAGCTCAAAATAATCTACATGTCAAAGTGACACATTTTGTGGAGACTCCTTCTGAACCCCCTTCAGTCCCACCTATAAAGCTTTGCCAAGAAGTTTGACAGTCCAGAAGCTGAGTTGTTAGATTGCTCCATTTCACTGAACCTGTCTCCTTAGTCCTGAGAATAGGTATGTTCAGTTAAACAGTTGTCTCATTTCAGGAAATGGTGATGCAGGTGGACCCCCAAAGTTAAGTTTATAGTACAATCAGGTTTTTAATAAGAGACCTTTCTATGGAAACAAAGGAAAAAAAATGGTTAGTGATTGGACAGACTATAATCCCAGTTTCTGAGTTCTGAAGGCAGCTAGTTGAGAAAATTTCTAGATGTCTGGCTTGAAGCATCTTCAGGTGGAGTGAGGGCAGGCAGAGGAAATCTGATAGATAATCCTGGTTTGTAGTTTGAATGTCTCTGGTGATCTTTCTAGGGGGTCACCCAGCAACTGGCATGAAGATTGTTTATACATGAACTATTGTGATTTCTCTGAAGTTCATAGCAAATTGTCCAACTCTAGCTTGCATGGCTTAGGGAAAAGGGCAAATTTAGTTCTCAGTGATTTCAAGTCAGAAAGATAGGAGAAAAGTGTAAGTTTGGAGAATTGTAGCCAAATATTGGAGAAAAAAAACTGGAGGAATTCAGGATCTAGTCCAATTTATAGGTAGAAAACAAAATCTCAAAGACAATTAACAGCACTAGAATTTGATATCCACAAAGGTATATGTTACTACAATGTAATAATTTTCTCTATAATCATCCCTATTTTTATTAAAGTAATTTATTAAAGTAAATGGACTAATTTGTTCACAGATTAAGTCTAGTTTCAATAAATTTGGCCTGATTATTTATAGAATTATAGCAAAAATAGTGATTGTTCACCTAGGCTCTTTTAAATCTGCTTTGTTGGAACTTTTGTTTTTGTTTTTTGAGAAAGAGAACGTGAAGGAGGGGCATAGGGAGAGAGTCTTAAGCAGGCTCCATTCCCAAGGTGGGGCTCGATCTCATGACCCTGAGATCATGACCTGAGCCGAAATCAAGAGTTGGTCACTCAACTGATTGAGCTGCTTAGGTGCCCCTACTTTCACTGGAACTTTTTATAAAAAAAGCTCAGATTGAATTTTTAAAAGCCTCTTGAGGCAAGGACGTCAAGCCAATGACTTGCTGTCAGACTTCACCAGCAACACCTATAGATTCAGATTAATTCTTCTCTTCTTGAGGTCTCCCAAATATGCTGAGGTTTCTATACCTGCCAGAAAGTGACCTTATTCACCTGGTAAGGCTGCCAGGAACCCTGTAAGCAAGTTGCCAGGTTGATTTTTTTTTTTCCAAGGGGTTTTATTAGCTCCATAGAGTCAACCTTAGTTCCTTAAAGGTGTCTGGTTATATCTGAGTCTATGCACATTATTCTCCAAATAGGATATTCCACTCAAAACCTTGGTAACATAACCATTGTTTCCAATTGTGTCCTGTTACAAGGTGAACAGATTCTTACTGAACTTAGGCAAATAAGTGTATTGCCATGAAAATAAGAATACTCCCAGAGAGTTTTTAAATTCTGGGGGGATCAGGTAGGGAGAAAAAGATAAATGTTTAATCTTTGCTCTTAAAAATACATTCTGCTAAATTGCTGTGAGTCACGGCTCAGGAGGACGAGTTTTCCTGTGTTTGGAAAACACATGATTAAAGAGCCATTAATATTTTAAACAAAAAGTCCATAAAAATTAAAATCCTCTTCCTCAGTTCATCAGGCTTCTGTAATGAATTCTTGTTAATTTTGATCTTTTGTTAGCAGTGTTATGAAGCCATCAGTCCCCCCCCCTCCCCCCGCTTTGGAGTTCTGTAGTTGCTTACTTCAGTGGTATGATCTGAAACTTATCAGAAAACTGTACTCTAGAGTACTTACAGAATCCTTTCCATAAATTTCTTTGAAGCTGAAACACTTGTGGATAAACACTTTGCAAAAACATCAAAGTAAAACAATAACTGTCTGTAAATGACAAAGGCTTAAAAATAGTGATGACTAAAAGTCAGATAAGAGTTCATTATAATGCAGTTGACAAGGAATTTGGTTATTATGTGACATACAATATATTAAGATAATTGGAATTATAAGTGATAACATTGTATTAGGACATATCAGATTTCTAGGAATGTTACATACAATTTCTGGAACACTTATCATATATACCTACAAAGACAACATAAAGAAGGCTTAGTATTCTTTTTTGACAATGGTTCCCATGTCATTTAATATATCAAGTAAGTTTAATTAGTTTAACATTTTTTTTTTTTTTTTAATTTAAGGAGAGAGAACAACTCTTTTGAGATGTTCCAAGGACCCTCTAAAAAATCCCAAAGTTGGTTCAAGGTCAAAGATTTCATTTAGAACTTGATTTTGGGGAAATTTGTCAAAAATATCAAAAGGTTTTACAACCACCAAAGGGGATCATAGGTCACTATGAAACAATACTTAGTTATCTATTTAGCCATAAGGACAAAGACTTCAAAGGCAAATACAGAAAATTAAATACTTGCCAAAAAAAAAACAAAAACAAAAACCCACAGAACAGCTCTTTTAATAGAGAAAACTCAGTTTTCTTGAGTAATCAAAGACTTGATAAATAGTTATTTTTACAAGACAAATTGTCAAAATTTTTGTTTTCTAGGCATATTAAAAGGTAAAGAAGAACCTTTTATAATCTCTTATCAAGGTTAAACCAGTAGTTCAAGAAAACTTTGTCCTTTTAGTAGATGAAAGAAAATTAAGTCTCAGTTTTACAGAAGTATACTATTGATGATAAAGCTTATTTTTTTAAAGTACTTATAGTAACAATTCAATTTTAGCTGCTTGATTACACAAGGTAAAATATAGACAGTCATGAACATACAGACAAACACAGACCTCATAGTTTCCATTCTAAAATTTTAACCATGAGATGGGTATTTGTGCAGAAGGCACATGAGGTGATTTTTTTTTTTTTAATTTTCCTAAGGTTCAAATAACCTTTCCCCTTTTCTTTTGATTAAAAAAAAAAAAATACCTTTCTGAAGTTTATTTTAAAGTGATGACCTAATTAAGAATTCCCAGGGAAGGTGGGGTAATACATTTACATTTCAAAGGCACAGTGAAAGAATGCAAGTTTCTCTTAAAAGGACTCTTATTCCCTTAAGGCCAGAATTTTTACAATACTTAGAAGCCTTTTGAGATAAATAGGGGTGATTTTGGGAGTAGTGAAAAGGATAAGTGGCCTTTGTGTTGTTCCTGGAGTTGCATTTCTGGTTTTGCAAAGATTTTTAAGATAAGGCAGTTGCTTTAATTCCTCAAAGAACTGGTATGTACTCTGGATGATAAAGGACTGACCTATCTATCCACCTACATTGGAATGTTTTCCTTTTTCTCTGGACACATTTAGCTTAGAGCAGAAGGTCTAAAAAAATCCTATTAGGCTATGGATATCAGCTTCCAATGTAGCCAAGATTTCTATCACAGAGCTATTAAATCCTTTCAAATATCTTGTCATGTTTCAGCTGGGACCAACAGTAAATATTTCTGGCAGTATTAAACAACTCTGTGGACTCAAGAGGTGTCCTCAAGGAAGGTGCAAAGGATAACTTCACAAGATCTGGTGTCATTCATAAAGATAACCAAAAGAAAGAACTGACAACCTACATGGTCCAGGCAGATGGAAAGCCAAGGCAGATCTCAGGGCACAAAATGAGACAAGCAAGAAAGCAATACCAATCCCTGGGGAAGAAAGGATCAATACCCAATGGGTCTGGATTTGGAAAGGAAAGGATGTCAAATTTTATTTTCCTCTCTTGACTGGGCCTTACAGACAGAGAGGCAAGAGAGCTGAATCTGGCAAGAATCTTTGCTCTTAGCTGGCTTCTGCCAGTTTTCCTAAGGTCCCCTCTGCAGACTCCAGTATCTGCCAGAATTTGGCAAGATTTTTCATTAATTTTAATTTTAATTCCCTTAGCTATTTAAGGGAATAATGTAGCAATTTACCAGAAAATTCCCCAGAGTCTCGTCAACCCCAGGGAGGTTAGGAAAGTCTGTATAAAACATTCAACAACTCTCCTTTCTGAGCATACAATTCAACCTTAGACCAATTCACTGTAGGGTGAAAAACTCTACTATTGCTTCCAATAGCCCCCTGAAGGTTGGCCTCAAGCTGATCTATTTCCTGATTATTTGCAGGAGGGTCTGGGAATTGGCAAAGGAGATACGGTAGTTTTTAAGAAGGTAGTTTTTAAGAAGAATTAACGTTGGGTGTGGACCTTAATTTTTGTTATAAGTCTAATTTATGTTCTTCTATCTTGTTAAGAGAGTCCCTAAGGCTAGCCATTATAATCTTTTGTGTTCTCTTTTTAATTTGGTCTTTCCATAGGTACCAATAAGACAATTACTTAGGATGAGCACTATATGAAATTTTTTCTTTCAAATAAAGCCAATTCAAAGGATCCGTCATGTGGCCACTGATGAATAGGATCTTATATTCTTAATAGGGACTCAAAACAGTAAGCCTTTTTTTGTGAGAGCCATCCTAAAGGAGAGTGCAAAAGGATTCACAAAATCCAGAAAGTTCACTTCCAAGGTTAGCCTAAGAAAGGAAAAGATCCTCATTGTCACAGTTGGTAGGAATGGTGTAGTGCAAATGGAGTCTCTAGTTTCTCATGAGAATGTGAATTGCCTGCTAATCTGTGACACTGGGCAGGTGCTCCTGGAGTAGGACTTGGCCAGCACTAACAACACAATGAAGATTAAAATGACCAAGATCCTGTATGGACTGGGATCCTTTATGACAAACTCCCTTGAGAGCTGCCACAGCTGACAAAGGGAATGCCACCACACCCTGGAACCAGTCCAGCTCAAGTTGGACCAAGTCTAGTTTTTCTTATCAGATCCACATCCTATTTGGCTCTGCTGGATTCACACTGATACATGTATCTTTTGGTTGGTGGAGACTAGAGAATATTCTCTGTGGTTTTAAAGCCAAGCTCTCAGGACATAGAAGAAGAAGAGAGAAACCAAATAATGACTATCTCTGGGAGAAAGCAATCAATAGGAAGATAAGAATACTCAAACGAAAAATTTGCCAGAGTTACTATACCCAAGAAACTAGTTTACATAGTATTTTTTCCTGGTAATCTAAATTTAAAAAAGGAAAAAGGACTCTCTCTACTCTTCCACTGGACCTTGCAGGCAGAGATTTGGGAGACTGACATGGTAAGAATTCATACCTTATGCTGGTGCTTGTCAGAGGTCCTGGGATCTCTCAGCTGCAAAAGTCCCAGAGTGAACAGTGTCCAGCTGCTGAAGGTCCCTTCATGGTCACTAATTGCAAGCACAGAAAAATTGTCCTTCTTTTCCTAGGTTTTTTTTGGGGGCATTGGTGGGGAGGGCTGGTTTGTTTATTAAATTGACCTAAGACAGATTAATAGAAAAATTAATTTCAAAGATATGGGAAGCTCAAAGATAGGAATTAGGTTTATAGGTCATCCTGAGCCAAACAGAGGAGGGTAGGGGTCTGAAGTTTCAAAGGGAAGGAAGATAATTCACAGGAAGATGGGAAGAGCAAAAGATTGGTAAACAAATGTGTGTCATGACATGCAGAGACAGTGGGACATAGATATTTGAACAAACAGGTCCTTCCAAGCTCCCCTCAGCTTACCACACCTAGCTTATACTCTTTATACTTATCTCTGGTGATAGCTCTCTTCCTGGGCCAGGCCCTCTATATGAATTCTTAGAAGCAGTTAATGGGGAGGTAAAAAGTTCTTTCTGAGTCTTTAAGAGCCTTCATTGTGTTCAGCTCAAAATAATCCACATGCTGCATTTTGGGGAAGCTTGTTCTCAACCCTTTCTGATGGTAGGGAATGGTTTATTTTTCCACAAAAGGCTTCTATTATTAAAAACAAAATTAAGTTGACTTCTGAATAGAAGTTTTTCTTCTTGATGCCAGATATTTGAGCATTGGGAAAAGTCAGGGATTAGAAATAGAAGCCAGCTTTAGGGAGGTTAATGCCCTGCTCTCCCACCAGTCATCTTCCCAGTGGTCATTTAAAGGTCCTTTAATCTTTTTTTTTTTTTTTTGCATTTTCTTTTATTTTATTATGTTCTGTTAATCACCATACATTACATCATTAGTTTTTGATGTAGTGTTCCATGATTCATTGTTTGTGTATAACACCCAGTGCTCCATTCAATACATGCCCTCTTTAATACCCATCACCAGGCTAACCCATCCCCCTAACCCGCTCCTCTCTAGAACCCTCAGTTTGTTTTTTAGAGTCCATAGTCTCTCATGGTTCATCTCCCCCTCCGATTTCTCCCCCTTCATTTTACCCTTCCTACTATCTTCTTTTTTTTTAACATGTATTATTTGTTTCAGAGGTACAGGTCTGTGATTCATCAGTCTTACACAATTCACAGCGCTCACCATAGCACATCCCCTCCCCAATGTCCATCACCCAGCCACCCCATCCCTCCCACTCCCCACCACTCCTTTAATCTTAATGTATGGAGACTCTCAACACAAGGCTCAATCTTGACTCCAGACTCAAAATCTAAGAATTGGATTTTATTAGCCAATTATCTAAATATTGTAATGCACAATTACACATTTTCTGTAGTTTCAGACAATCACAGGTGACTTCTTACCCAAATCCACTGTAGATGATTTGGTCATTCAGGGACCTAGGCTCCTCCTTGTGGCCCTGCTGCACACTAGGTCCTTCCATTTAGCTGGTGGTTGGGGGGAAAAAAGATCATGGGGAAGACACATCTATTTCTTCCCACCTAACTCTGAAAGGGACACACTTTGGCTTCACTCCATTTTCCAGAACTCGCTTGAATGGTCATACACAGGTGCGAGGGTGATAGTGGAGTGTGCACAGTGGTCTCTACCATATGGACTTAACCTTCCTGCCAAATCTCTAGGCAGGTTCTTTTCTTCTGGATTATAAGAGAATATAACTGGGCACATTCAGGAACAAATGACTGGGCAAATAGAGGGCTCTGTTTATAGTATTTGGTCCCACAACAAAACTTTGTAATAGAAGGTCCCATTTAATTCTATTTAAATATCTCTGGCCTCTCTTCCTCCTCCTGCACAACTGGTGTTCCCTCAGGATGATCATTTCATCAAGTGGTGGTGAGAAGTCACAATTTAAGAGGTGCCCTTGCTAAAATGTGCCTTAGGGTTGGTTCCATTGCTAGATGAAAGGTCTGGGAGTGTCTGCCTACCCAAAATTTATTCTGGGCTACATCAGGGTGAGGATGGTACTTTGACAACAAAGACCATAGTCCTGACAGATGATGGACATGGTCAGGGAAAATTTCGGTGAGATTTGAATGTTTGGTAGTTCTGAGGATGGTGGATCCATTGCAAAATGGAAAATTAAAAAAAAAGTCAAGAAGCAGCTCTGGAGGAAGTAGTGTTGAAAACAAGTCTCCTTTTTCATATTGCCCAGATCTGCCTATAGAAACATAGGCATGAGAAAAGGCTCAATTTCTAGGGCAGTTCACATATTGGGATTCAAGGATTCTTGGAGGGATGGCTTTGCTTATTTGTGATTATTCTTGGTCATCATAGTCACATGGATAGACTGAAAATGATAAGCAGGGTCAGTGACAGGAATCTTACTGTCACTATGAGAACTCTGTATTCTGGTAGGAGTAGAAGGGATGTATAGTGAAATTAAGTCTGTATTCCTTCAAAGTAAGTTTATGTAGGAAATTTAAGTGAGGTGATCATATAACTTATGGTCCAAACTTGGGTACATTGAGGGTAAAAGGGGGTCATATTAATTACCCCAGGGCAACAGGTATAAGCCAGGACCACTTCAAACAAAAGGGATGTTTGGCCACCTCAGAGCGTGTTAGTGCAGTCATCCATCAATAACCCTTCAGAGTTTTTAACAGCCCTCACTTTCAGAAAATTTCATCCTTGTACTCAACCTATTTCTATTAATTCCTGCATTAAATAAAAATTGACAGAGACCCCATTCTTTGTAGGGTCATCCTTTACCTACTAAGTTATAAAATTGCCCGTTAGTTCTCTCTACTCCAGCCTAAATATTTCTAGTCCTTTTTACCGTCTCTCGCCCTTGCTATGCCTGCTACTTTAATTCCTTTGCAGACCTTTCCTAAGTTTCTTGTCTCTTTAAATGGAGCCTGAAACAGAACTGGGTCCTCCCGGTAAGTTCCAACTGAATTCTGGAAAGGCAGGGGTGTTTTAGACTGACCCCAACAGGTTAAACTTTTATCTAAGTATCCTGTTGCTCACTTGTTCAGCTGGAGAATAGAAGGTGGTGGAATGAATTAGGCATAGTCTTAAGTACATGGAACACTTTTAAGTACAGTGTGCACACCAGCTGTATTCTATTTAGGCAATATAATTTATTGAGTATCCCCCTACTTCCTGGTATACAGAGAACATTTAAGCAGGGCTAGATTTTGGCTTACATGGAATGAACAAATACACATATGATGTGATTTAAGAAGGATCAGAAATTCAGCGGCCCCAGACCACCCCTTACCAGCCTGATCACATTTCTAACATTAGAGACACCTCTGGGGTTTCAGATTCAGTGTCTCCAAAATGAAATCGGCCACCTGGAAAGGAAAGTGTAATAAAGTCAGTAGCGACCTCATCGGTTGGATTCAGAGCCCTAAGGAAACAAAACATAAGTTTTAATTAGAATTAGGGCCAGGAGAGGTCAGTGTGTTAGAAAGCAGAGACAGGTGAGAAGTCAGAGAAACAGTCTAGAAACGACTGAATGCAGAGCCGGGGTTGCTGCGGGCAAGTGGCGTCAGGAAGCAGGAGGTGAAGCCAGGCAACCTGATGGAGTTCTAGTGTATGTGCTGCCCAAGCGAGCACTACAACCTCATGGAGTTCTTTTGCTCTAGGCGGGCCTGTAGTTCGAAGCTCCAGACAGGGAGACAGCAGTAGTGTTTGCAGACAAGGTGGGGAGGAGTTTAATGAGGAAGCAGATTTTGAATAAATTTAACAATTTATTTTCCTTTTTTTTTTTTTTTTTAAACACTTGCCCTGTCATGAGTATTCTGACTTTTTCTGCATTTTACATTGTCAGACTTCTAGGCAAAATCAGGGTGTAAGTTTTTCATCTGTCCTGCGTTGCCTGGGAGTCAAGAGACATTCTGTTAGGGTGAAAAGTTGTATCTTCACGGTCTCCTTTTGCCTCCTCTACTCCTAAACTGTCCTAACCCAAGCCACCATTACCCCTCACCTGGATTATTGCTGCAACCTTTTGTTGGTCTCTTAGTCTCTGGTTTCCCTGCTGGCTTCTTCCCTGCTGGTTTCCCTGCAGTCCGTTCTTGATAGAGCAGCCGGAGTGAGCCCAGTGAAATAACACCTCTGATCCTGTCAGTCCTCTGTTCCAGAGTGCTCCAGTGGCTTTCCCTCTGCCTGGGAATAAGTCTTAGGTGCTCTCTCTACTACCAAAACCTTCATTTTATTTTATTACTTTGTTTTACTTCTTGCTCACTCTTCTTTTAACACCGGCCTTCCGGCTCTTCCTACAACAGTTAACACACCAAATGCATTCCCCCAGTCAACTTGGAGAACATGGCATTGGCTGTTAGAACGCCCTTTCCTAAGACCTCTCTATAACTTGGCACCCAGTCCCATCGACTCCTTCTATTCTTTTTTCGAAGGGCACCTTCCTATGTAAACTTGCAACATGTCTCCTGTCCCCCAAATTCTTCTTCCCTTTCCCTCATTGATTTTTTTTTCTTTGTAATGCTAAGAACATATTTATTTTGTTATATTTTTTGCTGTAAACTCCATGAGGAAGGGATCTTTTTGTCTGTTCTGTTCACTGTAGTATGCCATGGCTTATCAAGTGAATGGATGAAAGAAAGTCTAGCTTACTAATAGTCACAGAATTCCATGGAGCCCTTGGTAATTGATGCTGATAGCAATGATCACAAAGATTCTGCATTCCTGTATACTGGTAGTGTTTGGACCCTCATGGTCAAAACTCTGGATATATTTTGGTTTATCATAGCCAGTAATACCAGTAGAAAATTTCAACTCTATCCCACCCTGCCCAGGAGAATCTGTACAACAGAAACTTTATATTCTCTTAGCCCACGGGACATTCTATTTTTTAGAAAAGCAGTGGTCCAGATGTTTGACCTAACTTCTTTTTGTAGAAGCTTCTTTACCACATGAAACTCCTATTGGGTTTTTGAAAGCTTCCCTTGGACAATTCATATGCAAATAATGCTTCCAGTTGTCTTTCGCAGAGTGTAAGGGAACACAACGTATAGTGAATTTTCATTAGTTTTCTAAGCCATAATAAGTGTGAACATCCTTTATTATATGACTAACTTCTATGAATTCTGATTGAATAAATCATATCCGTTTATTTATTCCATAAGTGTTTCCTGAGCATGTTCCATATGCCAGACTCAGTTCAGAGAGCCAGGATACAGCAGTGAACTTAAGTCCATACGCTCATGGGACTCTTAGTTTAGTGGGAAGAGACACAGTAGATAACTAAATAGACATAACATTCTAGGGGGTGGTGAGTACTAGAAGAATAATAAAGGTTAAGGGTGATAAGATGGTGAAGAGGATTTTTTTTTTTTTTCATATTGGCTTTACAAAGAACAGAGTCATGAAGAAAGTGAAGAAGTGAGCCACAGAGATATATGAGGGAGGAGCAGTCCAGCGGGGGAAGTGCGGGTGCACAGGTGTTCAAGGGGCTGTGGGGAATTCAGTGTGGTTGGAGCAGGAGGAAAGGAGGAGTGGGAGAGGAGCTCAGAAAAGTAATAAGGGACAACATCTTGGAGTCCTCAAAAGCCACGGTAAAAACCTTGGATTTTTCTCTAAGGGCAATGGGAAGTCATGGGGGTGGTTGAACCAGAGGAATGATGTGATTGGTTTTATGTTTTAAAAGTGTTAGTAAGTTTGCTGCCTTGGAGAGGGGGTGGCAAGAGTAGATGCAGAGAGGCTGCTTACAATGCTCTTCCAGTAATCCAGGTGAGAGATGATTATTTCAAAGATGGAACATGGTTTGCTGATTGACCTGATGGGGCGCATGAAGAAGAGAGGAGTCCAGGATGAGTCCATGTGTAGGCTTTAGCTGTTACTTTAGTCTGTTGGGGCTACTATAATAGAATACTATAGACTGGGTGGCTTATAAACAACTAATTTATTTCTCAGTTCTTGATAACGGGAGGTCCAGTATCAGGGTGCTGGCTGATTTGGTGTTGTGAGAATTTACTTCCTGGTTCACAGCTGTCTTTCTGTCTTTTTTCTTTGTCCTCACATGGTGGAAGTATAGTGGGAGCTCTCCAGAGTCTCTTTTATAAGGGCATTAATCCCATTCATGAGGTCTCCACCTCATGACTTAGTCATCTCCTAAAGGTCCTACCTCCCAATATTATCACATGGGGGGTTGGGTTTCAACATATGAATTTGTGGGGGACACGTATGTTCAGTCTGTAGAAGCAGTTTAAAAGAAAAATATGCCATTTACTGAGATGTGGAAGCCTTCAAGAGGACAGATTGTAGAGAGACAAAGAAGTCTCAGTTTTAGACATAACCACCCTTAGGGCCCTGCCCTGGACTCCGTGCCTCAAGGGGCCATATGCATTGGCATTGGCATACTTTTTCAAAATTATCTAAGCCACTACTTTGAGGGTTTCAGTATATTTTATGCCCCATACATTTTAGTGTCCCAAATGATGAGATTTTTTAAACTTCTGATGGATTTTGAGGTCAGGAAGCTTTTGTATTCCATTTCCTATAGTGGAAATTAGAATAATCAGTGTACTCCAAGAATGACGGCAAAATGAGTAACTGGGTGGCTTTCAGGCATTGTGAAGTCTCTTAGGCTCAAGGGTGTGGATCAGCTTAAACCTGACACTGTGGTGTCCGCCTCTGGCTCTGTGTTCCACAAAAAGATCTGCATTGTTCTTGTTGTTGTTCTTCTTTTTTTGATTGGATCTTCCATACCCATAAACTATTCTTGGTGGTAGAAAGGAAGCTCCCTGGGGTGAAAGAAGAAATTAAAATCTAGCTTGTGGAGAGGATAGAGGCCTTTTTTGATACTCTTGCCTTGAGCATGTGAAGCCAATGAGAATTATTAATGTATTTAATTTGCTTTTTAAATTCATATTTTTTTTTCCAGGAGAACATTTCCAACAAGTAAATAACTGTGACTCCTGTGTTCACTTATGGCATTATTGAGCCAGGTTTTGAATATGAGCTCTTACTTACCCTCTTACTGAAGTGAGGGCCTCTCTGTCGCCTCTAAAAGGTTCAAACTGAGGTTGACATTGCCAAGTGGAACAGGATGGGTGGAGTTGATGGTGTCAGCACTGGTGGATAAAATCGTTGGCAGGCTCCAGAATAGGATAATGTCTCCAAAGTGTTTTGAGCTCCTTGCTGAAAGACCTTGAATAATTTCCATGTATTATTTTGATTATGGCTAGGACTGTATAAGGTAATCTGTTCTGCTATCGACAATGATTCCTTTCATTGTAAATTTTAAACAAATCGGTATATTTTAAAGTGATAATGGCATAATTTTAAGATATTCTTCTTTTAAAATATTCATGTCTTCATGTTAACCTTAAGAAAGGCCCATGATAAACATCGATCAAGTATTAACTCTTCACCAAGCTAAATGCTTTATATTCATATTCAGTCTTCACAATACACTTATAAGCCAAGGACCACTTGGCTCAGAGGAGAGTCACATTCCCACTTTAAAAAAAGGATAATGAGGAATAGTAATGAAATTATTTCCTCAAGTTTGTGCATCCAAGTGTGTGGTAGAGCCAGGTCTTTTGTCTCCAGAGTTTTTTACTACTACACGGGATGGCCCTTGCACCATGGCTTTTAAAAGACTTCTAAGATTTGCTTCAGTAGTTGTATTAGAAAGAAAGCTACTAGAATAATTTATTTTAGGGAAGTTTTAACTAGGGTAACTCCATGAACATTGATCTCCATATCCAAATGAACTTTCTTTGACCAATTTGTAGCATAGGGTTTTGTCTGTTAGCTACACAGAATTAAGTGAATGAACAAAGCGTGACTGCCTGTGCCTATTTGTCTAATGGCCATTATACGTACAGCACTGTGCATGGCTTTGCTACAACTCTTCAAAGCTATTATGATCTCCATTTTATTTCATGTGTTTTCTCTCAATGCTTTGCCAATGTTTTGTTATTTTTAATCGAACTAGTGTTGACACATGTTATGTTAATTTTGGGTGTACAACCTTTTGATTCAACAAGTCTATACATTATGCTGTGCTCCCCACAAGCATAGCTATCATCTGTCACCATACAATGCTATTACGTACCATTGACTATATTCCCATCACTTATTCATTCCATAACTGGAAGCCTGTAACCTCGCACTTGCCTTCACCCATTTTGCCCATCCCACACCTCCTTCCCCTCTGACAGCCATCAGTTTGTTCTCTGTATTTAGGAGTCTGTTTCTGCTTTTTGTTTGTTTTATACATTCCACAGATAGGCGAAATCACATGATATTTGTCTTTGATTAATTTCACTTAGCATAATACTCTCTAGGTCCATCTATGTTGTTGTAAACGTTAAGATCTCATCCTTTTTTTTATGGCTGAGTGATATTTCTGTGTGTGTAAAGAACATCTTCTTTATCCATTTGTCCATTGAGGGACAGTGAAAAGCCACTGTACTCTGAACTCCTAGTTTACACCAATGGACTTTTTGTTTATAACAGCCTCCCCAAATCACTGAGTTCCTTTATAAAAGATTGTTTCTCACCTTTGTTCTCCAGACTTGCCTATGGTTTTGTCATAGCTTGCTTGTCCCAAATTGCTTTTCTCTGCTATTCCTGAATAACTGCCCCCCCCTTTTTTTTTTGGCTGGTAAAATAACCAGGAATTTTATTTCATTTAAGGTTAACAGTGGTAATAACACTTCCACTATACCAAACATCACAAATAGATTTTGGCTTTGTTAGGTTCAATCATTGGTAATAGATAAGTGGAACTAGTATCTACATAGATAGCAGATACTGAAGTAGATAGCTATACTGAGAAGGCCTAGAAGCCCATACCTGGACTCCTTGTGAAAGACTGCCATGTTTTATTACTGTTTTCTACCCTCGGTCTGAAATAGAGGTGTGGTAGTACACTTGGCATTTGGGGTGAATACATGCCCTACAGAGACAGGGTTTCTATTTTATTAATCAGACTGTTTGACACTTTGAATTCTATACTGAATATTCAGCATTTTTGTTTTGTTTAGATGCCTGAGTTAAAAAAAAAAAAACCAAACTCAAGTCCCATGAATTACTTCTATACTTTTTACTGTTAGAACTTTATTCATTGATACAATGAATCAGTGTGATCTGCAGAATGTCCTGATAGTTCAGGTCCCTTGAAATATATTATGACAAATGGTAGGAGAGTTAGTATAGCCCAGGGAGAATTCTACAAATGTTTACTCTTTTGTCCCAAACCAGTGGGAATCGTTCATGCTCTTCTTTCCATCAGGTATACAAAAGAGCACATTTGCCCAATCAATGGCTACCTCCATTTACCTGAGGCAGTGTTAATTTGTTTTTGCAAATATATTACAACAGTGTCACACCAAATAGGCACAGAAGCTACATTTGGGGTTGAGTTTGTGGTAGTCCAATTGTCATCCTTCAAAATCTTGCTATCTTTCTGGGGTTTTAGTAGAGGTGGTACTGGGGATTCAAGTGGGTTATGATGAGGCTATCACCACTATATTCTTCCTATATTCTTTAGATATATAGGGATGGCAATAATCTCTGCCATTTCTCCCAGTTCACCCAGTGTGCCTCTCTTCTTTTTCCATTCTTTTTTTTTTTTTCTGTTCTATTTTCTTTTTAAAATTTTTTCTATTTTGTTATTTTGGCTGAGCAGGAGATGGGAGGAGTAGACAGCTCAGAAGCTTCTAGTTGCCCATCCTGCTATGATAGTCCATATATTACAGGTCAAGTAACAAAAGTGTGGAAGCTATTAAAACTACCAAATATGTCTATTCCAATTTATATATTCAGAGACTGGAAAATGACCATGGAGGGATAGGGAAAATAGGTTCTTGGAGGAGGATTTGTGTGCAGAAAGTTGGTGCCTTTGACTTAGTACCTATGAGGAAGTGGAGTGAGTAGGAGGGGTAGGTCTCCGTCCCTCCAATGTCTCTGGGGCTGGTAAGGTCCTTAGGAGTTACGTACACTGCCTTACAGCAGAGGGGCTGGGCAGTTCCTGCATTAACCACTTGTTGGATGATCACAGAGAAGAGATCCAACTGTGGGTAAGAGGGCTTTCTTGAGTTGAGAGCAGTCCCTGAGAAAAGGCTAAGTGAAATATCATCAGCTGCCAAAACTCCAGCTTCTGGGAGTGTCTCAGTCCTGAAAGGGATAGCTCAGCAGCACACCAAAGCATGCATTAATAACATGGAGCAAACTTTCCAAAGACATAGATTCTACCTAATTTCACTAGCATGTGGTATTATCTCTATCAGTCTCTTGTTTTGCCACCTTTAACACTCAACAATTCATCACTCACAAATACCAAAAAACTGTTGACCTGATATAAGAGACATCATAAATTATGAATTAGCTAGTGTGTTATTTTCAAAGAACTTTCGGTAGATGTCCAGAACCATGCAAATTCTCAGGCATTTTGATTTTTGCCAACCAGAAAATATCTATTACCTAATAGAGTATTTTGATAAAGGGGCTTCATTAAGATCTGAAGAATTTTATTTAAAGTTTGAATGGATTCGGGGCACCTGGGTGCCTCAGTCATTAAGTGTCTGTCTTCGGCTCAGGTCATGATCCCAGGGTCCTGGGATCGAGCCCCGCATCGGACTCCCTGCTCAGCGGGAAGCCTGCTTCTCTCTCTCCCACTCCCCCTGCCTGTATTCCCTCTCTCGCTGTGTCTCTCTCTGTCAAATAAATGAAAAAAATCTTTAAAAAAAATAAAGTTTGAATGGATTCTGTAGTCTTACTGTGCTTAATAAAGAGTATTATAAAGCTGAAGACTCGTAGCACATCGCTGATGTAATTTCATAGTTTGCCTTTGTTATACAACCCACATGGCAAAACAAAAAGTCATGTAGAGCAATGTAATTGCTTTTTGTCAATGATAATGGCAACCCAGATTTAAATAACTATTTAGAACAATGAATTGTGGCTCCCCAGCAAAAGCACCGCTATACCAGCTTGAGTATATGAATTTGAAAACTCTGACAAAAGTACGTATTCCAATAGTTTTCTTAAACTTTGTGGCTATAAGGACATGCTGTTCGTACAGCTAGTTTAACATAGTTGCGTGTTCTATTATAAACTACTGTTTTCAGAAATCTATCATCCTAAAAAGATTTCCATGATGAGACTTGGTGTATTACATGACATATCACATTTTTTCCTGGGAGTTGGAATTTTTCTAAGTATGTGAGTGCGTGTGTGCATGCGTGTGTGTGTAAGCGCATGCGCCCATGCGCATGTGTGTGTATACATTTTCAATCAGCCTCACTACTTTTGTATTTGCAGGAGCCAAAAACAATCTTAGTGGTTAAAAAAACATATATATTAGCAAAGACACCAAGGAAAAGGTAACTTTCCATACTTAAAGCATTTCAAGTCAAACTTTTTCTCTTGGCTTTCTAATTAACACTTTTATTATTATCTTAAACTTTAATACCGTATTAATGATGATAGTAATGAGAAAGCTGTAGATGATGTTGGCTAATTTTTCATAAAGTTTATTTTATTGTTAAATTGCCATGGATACAAGAATAAATCATTTTATTTCTTGAAACTAAATAATGTAAATAACAGCCACCATTTAAAGAAGCAAGATCTCATGCTATATCAATGCATAGAAGTTTTTCATTTTTGAATTCTATAATCTGTCCAGTAAAAGCATTAAGATAAATTTAGAATTCTTGTATTAAAAAGCACTAATCTTGATTTCTTCGATTTGTTTCTCCTCATATGTTCCATTTCACTTTTGTTTCTATTGATTACCATCCATGGTTCATAAACTGTTCACTGTGTTAATATTCTGTATATTCAGTCCTCATACAATATTTAATTTATGATAGTTATGCTTTTATGTTAAAATGAGTGGCTATTAAATACATATGTATACATTTGTTGCTCAAGACACTTTATTTTTAAAGATTTATTTGAGAGAGAGAGAGAGTGAGTGAGCATGAGCAGGGAGAGGGGCAGAGGGAGAAGGAGAGAGAATCCAGAAGCAGACTCCCTGCCAAGGGCAGAGCCTGACTTAGGGCTCAATCCCAGGACTCTGAGATCATGACCTGAGCCAAAACCAAGAGTAGGCCACTTAACTGAATGAGCCACCCAGGTGCCCCACTCAAGACACTATTTTATTTAAATTCAATTAATTAACATATAGTGTATTATTAGTTTCTGAGGTAGAGTTTGGTTATTCATCAGTTGCATCTAACACCCAATGCTCATTACATTACGTGCCCTCCTTAATGCCCATCACCCAGTTACTCCATCCCCCACCACCCTCTCCTCCAGCAGCCCTTAGTTTGTTTCCTTTGGTTAAGACTCTCTTATGGTTTGTCTCCCTCTCTGATTTCATCTTATTTTATTTTTCACTTCTTTCCCCTATGATCCTCTGTTTTGTTTCTTAAATTCCCCATTTGAGTGAAATCATATGATAATTTTCTTTCTCTGATTGACTTATTCACTTAGCATAATACCCTCTAGTTCTAACCACATCATTGCAAATGGTAAGATTTCATCTTTTTTAATGGCTAATATTCCATTGTGTAGATATACCACATCTTTTTTATCCATTCATCTGTGGATAGACATTTGGGCTCTTTCCATAGTTTGGCTATTGTGGACATTGCTGCTATAAACACTGGGGTGCAGGTGCCCCTTTGGATCACTGCATTTGTATCCTTTGGGCAAATACCCAGTAGTGCAATTGCTGGGTTGTAGGGCCAAGGCACTTTTAAAAATGAAATTTATTTAACTGGGAAATGAACTTAAGTGATGCAGATGTTAAGAACCCCATTTAAAAAAATATTTATTTATTTGAGGGCTCCTGGGTGGCTCAGTTGGTTAAGTGGCTGCCTTCGGCTCCCGGAATCCCAGAATCGAGTCCCACATCGGGCTCCCTGCTTAGCGGGGAGTCTGCTTTTCCCTCTGACCCTCTCCCATCTTGTGCTCTCCCTCTCTGTCTCTCAAATAAATAAAATCTTAAAAAAAAAAATAGAGCACAACCGGGGGTGGGGTGGTGTGGGAGAGCAGGGGGAGAAGCAGGCTCCCTGCTGAGCAGAAGGCAGACATCGAACTGATTAAGCCACCCAGGCGCCCCACCTCTTTTTAAAATTTTAATAAATTCTTATATTGTCCGTTATTCTATATTTCAATAGGCTGTCTATGGCAGATAATCTTACATAATATTCTTCTGCCTTTTTTGTAACTACTCTTATTTAAGTGTTCATAAAATTTATATATTCCCAGAAGGAATTCCTATTTAATTATGTTCGATATCTACACTGACACCCAGCATTAATTTTCCATTTAGTGCCTAGAACAAATATTAGTATGCATACATACAGAAGAATGTTCACATTTTTAGAGCTTGTTTTTAATCTCTGTTTAACATTGACTGACTGCAGTTGGGAACAAAGTACTGCACATATTCCATTTTTCCTTTTGGCTGTCAAAAATTATTAAACGGTAAGTGGATACCTTCTTTTACCTTTTGATTTTGTAAATTAAGATATATTGTTCATAAAGTTTGAGGTGACTTAGTACATTATGAACTTATTTTTATCTTATTACAAGTAAATTCTTCTTAAACTGCCAGAGATTGCCTTTGAGTCAACTTTGGGACATGGATATTCTGAAAGAAGGGTTTCAAATATCAGCTTTGTTAATTCAGCCCTTCATCCTGGAAAGGCACCAGAGAGAAAAATGTCTTTAGGTTGCTCTAGAGGACCAACGTTTCTGTGGATATCTGTTCAATCAATGATAATGCTTTACATGTTTCTGACTATGTTAGGTTAAAAGGGAAATATCTAAGAAGCAACAAATAGGAAAATGTGGAGGGTTTAATGTTACTACAAAATGCACCATGTGCATATTTCAGGTGAGATGAAAAAACTAGATTCTTTTGTAAAAGTGGACATCTAATGCTCCCTTAAAGTTCAATTTAATTTCAAAAGAAAACCCTCCACTTCCTGATTCAGATTTCTCATCTGTGTAGTGGGAACATTTGATTTGGCTGGTGTAGCAGTTCTCTATAGGAAGAATACTGGCTGTGAAACAGGATATGTCGATATTATAAAGACTTTATTTACACATAAAATTACTCGTCAGGAAGTAATGAAGTGAGTGGAACATATAAAAATATGTCAGGAAATTTCTACTGTGGATGGTGGTGTTCTCTTAGAGGGGAGAAAAAAGCAGTATTTGTAGAGTGAATAGTAAAGAATCCTCTGTCACCATTAGGAGGGTTGATTGTATATATAGAAGCCACCCATATGTATTTTATGTATACATATAAAAATAAATACATGCACAGACCCTATTAAGATTTCGGAGAAATCTCCATCAAAATATGCCTTCCACTTAATCTTACATAGGATTGAAAATGTGAGTAAAGCAGCCCATTTATGTCCTGCATAAAAGAATGGTTCATTATTTCTCAACCTTAAGCTCAATAGTTTGTGGTATATTTAATCTCATCCTAAAGAAAACTAGAAAAGGAGCCAGGGAATTTAGTTGGGTAACCTTAGAAAGTCACTTAATCTCTCTTTCAGCTCTGCCTACCTCACAGGGTATCTTCACAGATGAAATGTAGATAGAAAAGTGCTTTGGAATAATACAGCAACATGTAAATGCAAGATAGTATTGCTTTTGTTTTCTATGAAAGTGAACCATTAGAAATTTGATGCCAAATGTGGGCATATAACATGGGTTTTTGAAAGCCTTGTTCTGGATAATACAGCTTTTGTTTTTCACTAGTATCCTCCACTATTCCACATTCAACAGGATACACTGAGCTCAGTAACATAGAACTTTTAATGCTATAAAAATAAATTCAGACTATAGGCCTGTTTAAAGACTATGTTGCCAACTTCTGCAGACTTTTTTTTTTTTTTTTTAACTCAATTCCTTGGAACATATAAGTCATTCATCAACTCTCATATATTCACTATAAAAAAAGAATGGCTGTCCCTTCACCACCCCCACTCCCAGAAGGTAGAATGCAGATCCCTGTGCCACTAAAGTATAAGCTTGTTATGGGCAGGAGTTTTTGTTTGTTTGGTTCATTTCCATATATCCAATAACTATAATAATGTTGCCGATATGTGTTGGATAAATGAGGAGTCAACCTTTTATGCATTTTAGATGTAAGCTCGTTTATTCATCCATTCATTCATTTAACAAACAGCATTCAAGTGTTTATATGTGTCCATTCTGAGGACTCTGAAGGGTTTTTTGTTTTGTTTTTGTTTTTTGTTTTAAGTGGGCTCTACACCCAGATTGGAGCCCAACGTGGGGCTTGAACTCATGACTCTGAGATCAAGAGTCGGATGCTTAATTGACTGAGTCACCCAGGCACCCCTGATGACTGTGAAGGTTTATAACAAAAAATGGGAAATAGGCAAAGTGGTAATTACAGACCTTTTTAAGATAGTCTCTATAGGATCATAGAAATGAAATTACTGAATTCTCTTTGGGGAGGTCAGAAGAGTCTTGAGGACAAACTGAACCTTAGATAATGAATGAGAGTTTTTGTTGAGAACAATAACTGAGTATTAATTGAGGTAATAAGAATGTTGAGCAGCAATTCTTTATGGATCTCTTGCATTTCTGTATGACTGATTAGCACGGGACTGATTAACTTTCTTTCGAAATACTTTTTTAAGGTGTTTGTCTAGTGAACAACCTTGGGAAATAGAGCAAAAGACAGGCATGCTAACTGCCCGTTATGAAATACTGAGGTTCCCAAGCACAGCTCCTGTCATGCTCAGGGAACCAGTGTAAGGAAATGTTGATGCTCCGATGCTCTGACTACTGCTATTAATGTGAATAATAAAGCCTTTGTGTCTGATTCAAGAGTTGCATATCTTCTGCCAGCACCCATAACCTGTGGCAGGGTTGCTTATTAGCTAGCATGTAGGGTACAATCTTAGTCCTTCACAGGTTGTGACACTTTGTTAATGAGGATGAGATATAGAAGAAGACATGACTTCTTGAATGAGGACTTTTCCAATGGATTAAAGGGATTTGAGGGAAGTCAATGGAAATTGGTAACAAACATACTGACCAGATTTTGTAGTCAATTGAGCAAAATATGGTCTTCTGTTTTATTGCATGTGAATGATGAGAAATTAGGAAGATGGTGGCCGTCTAGTTTCCAGAAAGCAGGTTCAAGGGCTAAGTGGTACTGTGGTTATGTTAACTTTCCTAGGGGCAGGGGAACTTCCTTGACCATCTGGCGGTCAGCCTCAGGTCCATCCATTGTAACAACTAGCACTAAGATGAACACTATGTGGGCTAAAAGCTCTCCTCCCTCTTTCCATCAATAGTTACTAGGAGTATAGAAGGAATAGATTTGGCCAACATTATGAAAAGAAACCAGGTGAATCATAAGAACTTTGATTAGTCCAGTTGGGAGTTGAGGGGGTGGGGTAAGTAATGCTTGTGATAGAGGAATAGCAGTAACTGGACCTTCTTACAGCTTAGCCTGTCCTGCACAAGGTCTCCAAGTCTCTGAGTCCTGGCTGCTATATAGAAACTTTGGCCCTCTTGGGGAGACTTGGCTAGGATAGACAAGCTCCTGTGAAGAGCCATAGATGAGTCAGTCATTGACTAGTATGGGGGATCCTACTCAGATTGTGTATATAGTGCTGAAAAGCAACATACTGGAGAATGAGAAGGGAGCCAAAGAATTCTAGATAAATTTTATAGTCAGCCTTGCCACTTTGCAGAACTCCCTTATCCAATATATTGTGACTGTATGAGGACTTAAGAACTGTTATTTTGATGATGGATCATGTGTAAGTCAAGCCCATGTCAGCCAGAGGGAACAAACCCCATTATCCTGCTGGAAACAAACACAGTTATGGATGCTGAGTCCAGGGATTCCCCACGTTAAAATCCATGGTGTTAGTAATGATGATTTTGATGTGTAATGAGGGCTTTGTGTGGTTTCCAAACATTGCAAGTTCATTTGATTGAGCTGGTGAGGAGCTACTGTGCTACCCAAAATTGAAAGTAAATGTGCGTTACTGATTCGGAACTTATCTCTCCCTCTGTGCCCCCAGATCATTCCCAACCTTCCTCCTTCATCTGCTTTAAGGAAAAAGATGATTATTAGTGCATTGAGATCATCCATCTGAGTATGCTGGGGAACTTTGGGGAAAGGGAGCATTCAAACGTTTATGGCTGTCCTATAAAGGCATCAAAGTCTCGATGCTGCTCAGTCCCATGAGGATGAGGAGTCTTGTTTCAACTGATGGGATTTGGGCAGTGTTCACTATGGGAAAAGAGAACCAAAGTAACCTTTTGGGTGAGGCTGTTGAGGCCAATACAGTGTACTGTTGTTAATTCCACATCTGAATATTTGGTAAAAATTGATGTGTGATGTGATTGTAATTCTTGGTCCCGTAAGTACCAGAGGGGATCATCTCAATTAGGAAGAGCTGCATGTGTCTATGACTGCTGATTTTGCAAATTGGAACTTCTGAAAAAGTCAGGCAACATCCACTTGGAGGTGCTGGTTAGGGTTTTGGATCCCTCACTGCCCTGACACAGCTACCAATTATCTTTTGAAAATCAAGTATTGTCTTGCTATTGAGCTCTTGTTGAAACTGGACACCTGAGGGATGGAGGCCTTCTGACTCCCTGTCCTATTTCCATTTTGGGGGATGAGCTTGGACCCAATGACTAGCAAGGTAGGACAATCTCAACAGGCCTCACTAATCAAATCAAAATGGTATATTCAAGGAAGTGGTCAGCTTGTCCCCAGCACAGTCTCAGCTTTACACAAAAAAAGTGGCAGTTGCCCTCTCCTGCCCACCCCACCGCCTGAAGCAGACACGAGTTCAGTGGTGTCCTTTTATTCAAAGTGCTTTTCCTGATGCCTTGGCCTGGTTGGATGATGATGTGGCTAAGCCAAGACCTGATGATGTCCACAGGGCTGCCGCAGTTGTAAAACCTCTGTGGTAGCTGCACAGAACTAAAAATGGATGTGATCATTCCACCCACTCAGGAGAACTCAAGTCTGTTACCATTTTTTTTTTTTTTTGCTGACTTTGGGGTTGTGGTCAGTGCCCTCTCTTACTTGTCTGCCATTTGGACATCTACAGACTGATAAATCAAAGACACATGTTTGGGTGCTATGAATTGTGCTGATTGAATCACCTGAGGCCCATATTCTGCCGAGGCCCCCTGGAATCAAGCTGTTGATTGAGCCTCCATCACTGGAGTGTCATCATTGCTATCTGGACCCATCCTAGTAGTGAGCCTGGCAACATGTCCACCGTCAAAAGATGGGCACCAAGTAAACAACTCTTAGTTTCTGGTACAGAGGCCTCTACTGCATAGGATTTATTCAGCTGATTGGGCCCAGGACACTTCAGAGGAGGGCTGAAGTCAACACTGCTGGTTGGCTTTATCCTACTACTTGTAGTTCTGTTAAGAGTATTTTTTTTTTTTTAAAGATTTTATTTATTTATTTGACAGAGAGAGACACAGAGAGGGAACACAGGCAGGGGGAGTAGGAGAAGCAGGCTTCCCACTGAACAGGGAACCCGATGCGGGGCTCGATCCCAGGACCCTGGGATCATGACCCGAGCCGAAGGCAGATGCTTAAAGACTGAGCCACCCAGGCGCCCCAAGAGTATTCTTAATTAAATATCTTATGAGATCAACTGAACAGATTTGACCCCAGCCTTTGTTCATAATTGGAGGAGCCAACACAGTAGCCTACTAATTGTGAAAATTTGACATAAATCAAGATGGTATAAAAATGAAGAGTGGATAGTATTGGGAAATAATTCTCCAGGTGTGTCTTGAATTTCTATATGTCTATAAGCAGAGTTACAGGTGTCTTGGTTCCAAACTATCTTTTCAAGAATTTTTATATTGGGAAAAGCTTTAAATGATAGAGTGTCTCCTTCTGGAGCAAAGGCTAAGGGTGCTTAAAATCTTAGAAGATAGAAGATACCATTTGCCTCTAAAGTAAAATGTAGGCATGCTCATAGTCAAGTGTAGTAAACGTGATGTTTACCTCTATAGCCATGAAAAGACATGCTTATCACCCATTACCAAAGGTTCGGGTTCACTGTGCTTGGGATTCCTTTCTTGTAATGCAACCCATTGCTTGTGCAAGTGTCACCTTGTCGTTTTTACTTCTCCCTGTGGGAATTGGGGCTTGGGGACCCAGCACAAATCCTGATCCTCTGGCTACTGCTATTGCTGTAATAAGCTTTGTTTCTCTCACCAAGGAGTCTTGTGCAGCATCCTTGGCAGGCTCACTGGTTAGCTTACAGGTAGGCTAAAATTTCAGACTCTTCCTCATTCTTCACAATTACTAATTATAAAGATACACCTCTAATCTAAATGGTCTAAGAGAGTTGACATTTATTTTTGTCCATATAAAGCATAAAATAATTGCTTATTATTGACATGGACTTCTTATTCAAGCAGTGATTCAGAGATGTAGGCTACTTCATTTTTTTGTTTATTTGTTTGTTTTTGTTTTTGTCACGTTCAAGTTTGTCATACTCATCTGCATCAAGCTGGCTGCAGGGGAAGGTTGATGGGAATTTGTTCGGAAATAACTCTTAGGGGAGAAATGCAGGCCAGTCCTTTGTTCATGAAGAAGAGAAATGGGTTTGGTGGAAAGTCTCTCCCACAGACAAAAGGTATTTCCAACCAATAGAAACTTCATGTGTACAGACATGAAAGTATGGAAGACATGATTTTGGCATGGCTAAAATCAGAGGATGCATGAAGGAGAGTGTGGTAGAAGATGAGAGGCTTGTCGTGAATCATTTCACCTCGGCTGATAGATCTCTCTGAAGGTGACTGCTGGATGTTGAAAGATTTTAAGGCTGGAAAAACAAGATTAGCAAAACTACTTAGGGAAGAAATAGCAACAGACTGGCTGAGGGAAAAAAAAATGACAATTTTAATGAAGCCAGTGACAGAAGAGATTCACTAATAAAATCAACAGGTAATTATTGAACGCAGTCTAAGTGTTAGGCGTTGTGCTCGGTGCTGGGTGTATGCCAAACTCAAACCAGTAATAAATGGACCACTTAGATATAAATGGTAAGAGAGAAGGTAAAGCATAGCATGTGATGAAGTATCTGAGGAGAGGCATGAGGTGGGGAAAGTAAGGAGATCGGTTTTGAATCACTTCTATGTACTTGTACAGCATTTAGGTGAATTTTTCAGTAGGCACTGTTGATGTATAGCTACAGCTCCTTAGAGAAATCAATACAGACATAGTAATGCCTAGAAAAAGACTAGAGATCACCAAAAGACGGCTCTCACATCATACATATTCAAGTACGTGTTAATTGATTGATTTTATTTGCTATTAACAAGGGGAACTTGTTAACTCTTTGAGCTTACTGAACACATTTTAACTTTCTTCTGATTTCTCAGATACACTGGTAGAGGGAATACACTCATGCCTAGAAAGACAAAAGAACAGCATTATATTCACGAAGAAATCTGAAATAATATCAACTGAGCACATATACTGCTTTTGTTATGGATGAGAGAGAGACTGCATTGTGTGATGAAGGTCTCGGTCCTTGGATTCCCCATGGGAAGATTTACAAGGGGATCAGTGCTGGAATAAAGACCACCAGAAGGAAAGTAGCAAGCACAAAGTAGTTTATTAAAGCGGAGGTGTACTCTCAAGGTGGGAGAGTGGGCATGTTCCATGAGGTGGAAGCAGCCCCTAGGTTGTTTATGGATTGGATATTATTGGGTCTCTCTGATCTGGGAGGAGCTGTGAAGTGCATTGGGGTGGTCTCTAATGGAGGCTGCTTCCAGTCATTTGGGGAACTCCTCCCACAGGTTGGGAAGGGGACTTTTGGATCCTACAAGGTTCATACTATGAATCATCATGCCAGCCTTTCTCCATCCCGGAGGGCTGTACCTACATTGCAAATGCAATATAATGTGTGTAGAGATTACCCTGGGGCAGAGGTGGAAGAGGAGAGGGCATGTTCCGCACCTCTTTGGTCTGTCAGCCTTAAGTCTCAGAAACCACGAGGTCAGGATGTGGTGCTCCTGGGCTTTTAATATGTAGCTTATTTGTCACCATCCTTGTCTCCAGTTCATGTCTCTATCATTCCCCTTCAAGGACTTGGGACTCTGCCTCGTGGTGTTCCCTCCAGCGCTCATTTCCAGCTTCTACCTAACACTTTGACTGAAGTGGCTGTATTGGGTAGGGGTTCAGACTTTCGTTTTTTTCAGATTGTTACTTCTGCTAGCTACAGCAATGTTGCAAAAGAGGGTTTTGAGTTCTTCAATTGCATTCAGCATATTATTATACCTTAAAAAACACTATGTTCCTTGTGGTGGTTAAAACATTGCTGTTTAATAAGGATGTGCTCTTTAGCCATGTATGCTTCAAGCTAATTGCTGTTGCAAGTGCAGTTTCAGGAAACAGTCCGTGATAATGAAACAGTCCATGATAAGTTTAAGATTGGCCAGTTTTGTTTTTCGTTTCTGCGGTCTTAGGGCTAGAGGTGACAGCAAAGAAGAGTGAACTTCTCTTAGTTACTCCACTTTCCCCTGCCATCTGTCATTCAGTGCCTGCTTGCAATTATGACCACTGAACTTTGACATAGTTTCTTGCTTGCCATCCGGAACTGAGCTTAAAGCTGAAGAGCTCCATAACCCCATGCTTCCTCTCTCAACTCTACACCCTTCCAGCTGCATGGATTCCAATGCTCAGAAGGTGTAGAAATGAGAATTCTTTTCCTTTGTGGTTAATTTTTGCTTATTGCATTGCCCAATTTCATGGCAATGTAAAGCATTCGTAGCAGGGATCATCTGGGTTCTTTTCTTGAGTGAGTTGGCACAGAAAGCCAATAAGATGACATATTGGATATGGACCCTAAAGGGGCCAGGGGGCGTTTTTCTGTGTCATAGAAACAGACTGGGTCCTGCATCCAAACTAGCCACTTCACCAATGTATGTTGATGATTGCCACAAGGAAAGAGAGGGACAATATATATTGGTTAGCCCACATTCATGATTCCTGTTGAAAGCAAGATGAAAACCACTCTGAAGTACAGGTCCTGCTGATTTTGATTGATTCTATCAGCTATCCATTGAAGAAACTGATGATAGTTACCCTCACTTAACATGGCTCAGAGATACCAGGAGATCATTCTAATTTTAACTGCAATACGATGTTTAGAAAGGCTGTTCCTATTTTTGCTGCATTAAACTAATGTCTTTCTAAATATGATGTGTCCATAGTACTTGGTTTAGGGCCAGAGGTTCCAGAGTCCAGACCTGGACCAGATCTGCCATTCCAGATTTGGGCAAAAGATAGAACAGACTGTTACACTGGGCTTACAGCTAGGTGTTCCCAGTGGAGGGGCTCTGTGCTTCTGGAAGCTGTGTATAGGTGCTGGTTGTGCTGTGTGACACAGAAAATCAACAGCATATGTTTTCCCCTGCCTCAGCATTCTGGGCACGTGACAGAAAACCAAAACCACATTCCTCAAGTTCAAGGTATGGAGTCACATCTTTATGACTGTGCTCAGTGGAAGTCTGTTAATACAAAGATACAATTTTATTTTTATTTTTTAAGATTTATTTTAGAGAGCTTGAGGAAGAGAGTGAGTGAGCACAAGTGGGAGGGGTGGAGGGAGAGAGATTCCCAAGATTCTGTGCTGAGCGTGGAGCCGGACACGGGGCTTGATCTCATGACCCTGAGATCATGACCTGAGCTGAAACCAACAGTCAGACACTTAACTGACTGAGCCACCCAGGTGCCCCAAAAGATACAATTTTTAAACTAACTCTAACGATGGTAAATTTATCATCACGTGTGCAATTACTCAACAAGTTTGCTTTTTAGATCCTGAGTATGTTACCTTTCCCACAGTTATACTTTAAAAAATAATCTTTTCAATTGTAATCATGATTAGACTGAATGTCATTGAGCTAGAAGGAAAAAATGACTTCATGTTGCCCGTGATATAAACTTGATATTTGGATTGTAGCATTGTACCGATTTCTTACCATTTTAGCTTTCTGGGGTGAGAACTTTATTTAACAAAGTGTAATTGTTTGACTTTTCAAAAAAGCAAGTTTGACGTTCTAACAGTTAACCTGTTTTTCTTGCCTTGTATTTTCCATTTCAGGAAACATCCCAGTTATCTGGATTCCCTGAGTATGTTAAAATAGTGGAAGTTGGACCTAGGGATGGATTGCAGAATGAAAAGGTAGTTTGATATTAGTTTTAGACAGTTTATTTCAAATGCTAAATCATAATATTAAGATTCTAAAGACTTACATGGGTTTTATAGATTACATGATTATGTTTGTTCTCAATTGCTATTGAATTTATGCATCTTAAATACAATTTGCTTTTGTTAGGAAGTAATTTTCTATTTATGCTTCAATAGACTCGATACAAATTACTTATAAAATAATTTTAATGCTTTCATAGGTTATAGTTCCTACAGATATAAAAATTGAATTTATCAATCAACTTTCCCAAACTGGCTTGTCTGTAATAGAAGTGACCAGCTTTGTGTCCTCCAGATGGGTACCACAGGTATGTAAATCTGTAATTCCTTAACTGAATCTTTAATTAAACTTTTCCAAGATTTAGCAAATATGTGTGATATAAATTGTGATATTAACCTGACATTATTTCTGATTTGCTATATTTTTACAAAATATTAGCCCATGCACTGAGACATGATTAAAGAAAAACCCCTATCATGAAACATCTTCTAAAAAATTATTTGGAACTCTATCCTAAGCCTACCTGACTGTATGTTCCAATGTAATGAGTAGATAAGGCACTTAAATAGCAATTTAGGAGCCTGCCATCCACTTACTATGTTACTGACCTCGTGAATAATCTGAATACCTTCAGGTGCTTTAGTTTTTTTGTCTGTTAGAATGGAGAGGGAACAGGGGAGGGGCTGAGGGAGAGAGAATCTTAAGCAGGATCCACGCTCAGCATGGGGCCAACACAGGGCTTGATCTAATGACCCTGAGATCACGACCTGAGCCAAAATCAAGAGTCGGTTTCTTAGTCAACTGACCCACCCAGGCACCCCTACTCTTTGCCTTTTTTTTTTTTTTTAAGCACTTAGATTTGCTAGAGAAATCTATCTGCCTATCATACACAAGGTAAAGGGAGCTGTCTAGAATCTTCTCTCTCTTTTTTTAAAAGATTATTTATTTTAGAGAGAGGGAGAAAGAGAGAGCATGAGTGGGAGGGGCAGAGGCAGAGGGAGAGCAGACTCCATGCTAAGTATGGAGCCAGACTCGGGGCTTGATCTCAAGACCCTGAGATCATGACCTGAGCCAAAACCAAGAGTCGGATGCTTAACCGACTGCACCACCCAGGTGCCCCTAGAATCTTCTCTTAAAAGAGGATAGAGCTTTACCTAGAGTTGACAGGCAGGTGGCAGCAATCATCACTTCTGAGACTTGGCTCTGGTCTTTGAAATGTGATTAGTGATTAGTAACCATTAAGTCCCCTTTCCTTCATTATCTAATACATGTTCTCATTCCTTGGATCCTTCTATCTCTCCCAAGCACTTAACTTCACTGATTACTTTCTCATCCCATTCCTTTGGTGCTGTTATTCTCAATAATCCTCCTTCATTTACACTCTCATTTGCTCTTTTTTCTGTCATTTCATTACAAGTTTAAGGTTCTCCTAACATTCTGCCTTCAGTCATTTTCTCTGTGCTGTCTTCTTTGCCTATTCTTCCAACGTCAGCAGTCACCTTAAAAGGATGACAAATCTGTACTTCTGGTCCTGGCTTCTCTGATAAGCTTCAGCTAGATGTGCCACCAGTGTACCTCAAGCTCAGGTGGGTCAAAATCAAACTCCTTTCTGACCACCCTGCTTTATGTAAATAGCTCATCAGTTCTCTTTGGAGTCCTGGACTTCAGTACTCAAAGATCTCTCTTCCATATCTAGTCACTGACACAAAAATTATTTTTCCTCAGCATAGCCTACATATGTATTTTCTTTTCAGTCCTATTGGAAACATTAGTAATTCACACCCTTATTAGCCAATTATTGTGGTAGTCACTTAAATGATATTCATAAGCACTATTTCTCCTTTCCTTTTATATTTTGCCTATTGCTTCTAAAATCTCCCAGAAATAACAGCCTTCTAAGTTCTTTATGTTTTTTTAAAGATTTTATTTATTTGAGAGAGAGTGAGAGAGCAGGGGTAAGTGGGAGGAGGTGCAAAGGTAGAGGGAGAAGCAGATTCCCTGCTGAGCACAGAGCCCGACATGGGTCTCGATCCCAGGACCTTGAGATCATGTCCTGAGCCAAAGTCAGACACTTAGCTGACTGAACCACCCAGGTGCCCCTCTAAGTTCTTCAGAGATTGCCTTCTCCCCATTAAAAGAGTCTGGAAACTAGTCTGGTATTCCAGGTCCTCTATACCTTAGCCCCTTCTTCATTTCCAGCCTTAACTCTATTTCTCTACTTCATTTTGCTGAAGGTTCTGCCAAACCAAACTGCTTCTTGTTCCCTAATTACAAGTCCTGACTCTGTATCTAGATAGCACCTTACGTGTCCTTGCTTATGTAGATCTCAATTTCTGCATTGCTCTACAGTTACAATAGGATGATGTAAAAAAGCTTAAAACAGTGAAGCCTTTTAATTGTAAGACCTGGGGAGCAATGGAAGCCACAATAGAATTAACAGTAATACATCACTTTTCACAGGGGCAGTTTTCAAATATCAGGGTTACTTTTATTTTTCCCAAAACAAAAATGTAACTTTCCTTCATCCCAGTTGTCACTGTTTATAATCATATATTTTTTGGTAAACATTTTTAAAATTACCTGTTTCCTAGACTATAAGAGTTATGGAAGGAGTGACCGTGTTGGTCTTGTTCATCACTGTACCCCCTTGCTTAGTGCCTAGTAAGTAGGTGCTTAATAAGTAATTGTGAAATGAATAATGAAGCGATCAGCCTGAAACAATAATAATGCATACTTTCACCTTTTTGTATGGACAACTGACTCTTAACTTTTGTTCATGTATTTGGCCCTGTGTAATGAAGGCCACAAATCTTTTCCTTAGGAAGGCACAGATAGTTTTATGAGACTAGACATACTTCCTTGACATTGCCATTTTGCAAAATGGTTAGCCATTGTTATTTTATGAGCTGTCATTAATTTTAAAAGAATGTGAGACCCTTTTACCATATTTAAGTCTTCATGAAATTGCCTTTGTTTGATTCAGTTAGTGTTCGTTTCACAAATTCGATTATTGTTGGAGAGAAACTGGAAAGGCAGGTATAACTTGAGGGTAATGTCAGGAAAAAGGAGAGGTCTTGGTCATATTAATTGATGATCAATCAAACTTTTATTTCAGATAATATATTTTACTAGGTCCTCTTCAAGACATTATTTTCCCATGGTTTTATGAAGCTGCCTACAAAATATTCTTCTTTGCTAAAATTATGCCCATTGTCATATTCTATTATTACACAATATTAGAAAATCTTCGAGAGATTATTCTTGAAACTAATCTAGGACACATCCGGTGACATTTAGAAAGAAGAGGCTAGAACCCTTCCTGGAGGGCCATATTTCTTGTTTAGCTAGTTCAAAGATCAGATGGTCAAAGCAAAAGGGAAGGCAGTCCCTCTGTATGCAGTAATAGGAAAATGCTTTCTGGTCTCACATTAAGTAGGTATGTGATGGGACCATAAAATAAGATGATTTATTCTGGGCTTGCTCTGGAGGTGAATTCAGGACTTAAACAATTGAGATTTAATGAACACTTCCTAGGCTCGAAGTGTTATTGAATACATGATGGAATTCCCCTTGTAGCTCTTGGGGACAGCTATGGTGAGGAGGAAGTACCTCTGGTACTGTGTTTCTGTCTACATTCTGCCCTGAGCTTGAGTCCGTGACTTTCTTTGAGCCTGGGAAGTCCCAGCAGTGCTGCCTAGAGCATGGGAGTGTTCAGGGCAATAAGGCCCATGAAGGGATCTCTGCAGGTGAATGCCCAGAGTCCAGAGCACCTGGTTGCTGACCAGTGCTCAGTAGTGTTACCTGAGGGAATGCCTGACTAGCAGATGGACTGACTGACTGGACTCCACACAAGTTACCTTCCTTCTTTTTGATAAAAAACCTTTTTCTTAAAGATTAGAGTGTGTTTAGTTTAAATATTGGATCAGGTAGGCCCAATTTGAATAATTGAAGATACTCATCCTTCAAATACTAAAGATACGTTACATATTTCACTTTTAATTTTCATGTGGTTACATGCATTCCAAACCAAAAAAAAAAAAATGTTTTAAATAAATCACAAATCCAGGGGTGCCTGGGTGACTCAGTCAGTTAAACATCTGCCTTCGGCTCAGGTCATGATCCCGGGGTCTTGGGACCAAGCCCTCTTCCTCTCCCGCCCCCCCGCTTGCACACGCACTAGTGCTCGCTCTCTCTCTGTCAAATAATTAAATAAAATCTTAGAACTAAAAATCACAAATCTGTTAAAAAAAAAAAGGGGGGAGTATGATTTAGGCAGTGTACCTAAATCAAAGATATTATCAGATTGATTCTTCCAAAGTTATACCAGTCACTAACTACATAACATACCAAGGGATTTTCAAAGGGCAATATTGAGAATATCCCATTTTTGCAGTTTGATTTTTCCATAGTTGTGTTTGGGTTTTAGATTTCACTGAGCTTGCCTGAGTAGAGCAGTTTTTATTGTTGTGGTTGGAGGTCATCTCATCATGTAATTCTGCTGATTTCGTTGTCTTTATGCTAACAAAAACAGGCATTAAATTAGCAGAACTAATTCATAATGTTATTTTTTCTTTTGAAAATTTATATCCTAATCACTCATTTTTGAAGAAAATGTCATGACATCAGACTCCTCTAACTTATAGCAAGGTCTGAGATGTGACAGAACAATTTTAGTCCAACAGCTTACGTGTAATTATCTGAAGTAATTTCCACTTCTAAAGACAACGAATGTGGCTCTAAATCGGTCTTCCATTAATTCTCTGCATTTTCTTCTATTTCTTTCCCTTAAACGTAGGTCATGGGAATAGTCCTCTAGTTTATGTTTAGATTGCTGCTTGTTCGCTTATTCTTTTTTTAGCATTTTAAAGCATTTTTACATTTGCCTCCCACTGTTTTGTTTGGCAGCAGCTTTTTAAAGCAGCTAGAAGAAAAGTTCCACAGTAGCAGGGTGCCATATAAAACAGGATCCCACACCTATAATCGAAATGGCCAAAGATGATAAAATACCTGCCATTAAAAAAAAAAAAATGTTCTTTACAACTTATCTGGAAAAAAGGTTTCCTAAGAGTGACATGTAACATAAGAACATTTGAAATGAATCCAGATAGCCCCTCACTTTCTATGGAATGAACAATAACAGCAGAAAGAAAACATGTTTATAAAAAAAAGATAGGCTTACTGCAATTTTGGAATGTGGCTCTTAGTAGTAAGTAAGTAAGTAAGTAAGTTATTTATTTATTTATTTATTTATTTATTATTTATTATTTTAATCACCATACATTACATCATTAGTTTTTGAGGAGTAAGCTATTTAAATCATTATACATACAATAATTTCCAAAAGTGAACAAGTCCTTTACATTCATAGTATTTAGCAATTTGGTTTTAAATACCTTCATTCACATGAGTGATTAAAGTGAACATCATTTACAGAAAAATAAGACTACAGGGGTGCCTGGGTGGCTCAGTGGGTTAAGTATCTGCCTTTGGCTTAGGTCATGATCCCAGGGTCCTGGGATTGAGCCCCAAGTCAGGCTCCCTGCTCAGAGTAGAGTCTCTGCTTCTCTCTCCCTCTGCCCCTCCCCCTGCTCATGCTCTCTCTCTCTCTCGCTGATTCTCCCTCTCAAATAAATAAAATCTTTAAAAAAAAAATTACATTAAATGCATACAACACTGTTATATAGGTCATATGCAAAATCTCAGCAAATGCCCCCTCTTAATTTTTAACTCCCTCTTAAATTTTTAAAGGATGGGTCCCACGTCGTGATGTAGAAATAGATTTTCTCTGTAAAAGTAGAAAGAAATACACTTAAAAGACTAACAATTACTTACAAATCAGTTGAACAATTAAAAATATGGCCAAAGAACAATGTGAGCAAGGAATGGGTGAACTTTTCCCTGCCCTCCTTTTGTGTGTGATAGAATTTTTTATTAGTAATGAAAACAGTTACTGGATTGAAGTTTCAGATTCAGATTTACATTGATGAGATGTGGGAGGTGGTAGCTTCTGCTTCTGAGTATCCCCCTGCTTCTCTTTCTGGCTCTGCTCTTGTTGAAAGGATGGATGTGTGGAGAAGAAGCAAGGAAAAGGGTAATTTAGCATAGATGTTGAGTGTGTTAGTGTTGCATGTGTGTGAGTGTGTGTGTGTGTGTGTGTGAGAGAGAGAGATGTTGAGAGAGCATGTGCATACACACAGAGCCCCCACATTATTCTGCTTCTGAGGCACAGTTAACTGACAGGGTAATCATCATCTGGGAAGTGTTCCAGTGCAAGTCTCATTCATTACACCCCAGATGAGTTGGCCTCTGCCATCTCCCCAAAGAGGATGCAGAAGAGATTTCCAAGACCACAGCCCATTTCATGACTACAGGAGTCCTTTTACCCAGCTAGTTCAGGGAGGAGGAGCTGAAGGAGGAGCAGAATTTAACCCTGATTCTCTTCACCGGACATTGCCTTAGGGTGCTCAATTCTCTGTTTAGGACACTTTTCTGCTACACACTAAGATTGTCTTTCATTTAATTGCTGTCCTACTCCATGGCTTTAGGTCTCCATTTCCTTTTTATTATCTCCTGAATTGGCAGTCCAGGTGCACGCACTGGTGCTGCTTCCTTATAAAATAGGCTTATATTAAAGAAGTTTTTTGTTTTTGTTTTGAGAGAGAAAGAGAGCTTGTACACACACACGGGGGTGAGGGGGTTACAGAAGGAGAGAGAATCCTAAGCAGGCTCCACCCTTAGCCTGGAGCCTCTCACAGGGCTCATTCCCACAACCCTGAGATCCCAACCCCAGCTGAAATCAGGAGTCCCACAGCTAACCTACTGTGCCACCCAAGTACCCCAAAAGAAGTTTTAAGGGTCTTTTTTTTAGCAATAGTTTCTAACTGTAGTAGGCTTTTTTTTTTCCCTCCAACTTGAGCATGTTGAATTTCTTACATGTCAAAAAATAATTGCTCAATATTCAATATTTAATCTCAGAGAAAAATAGATACAAAGTTCTTTAGTAAATGAGCTCTGATAGTTATTCAAAGTAGATGGGGATAAAATTGTGCTATGAAAGCTATATCCACATAGAAAAATTGCATTAGCTCTTCAAGAAAATAAAAAACAAGCATATAATATTTTCTACCTCATTTTTTCCCAGCATTTAATGGCATAAAGCACAGCCTCTTCAGATTGCTTCAGTATGTCCAATGTTGTTCCATTGATTGTGTAACATGTGGCAAATATTCTATATGTGTGTGCACATGTGTATTCATTCACATATATGAAATTGCCACATGCCCCAAAAGCTAGTAAAATGAATGCTGGTCCTTTTTGATTATCTGCATAACAAATAATCCCCAAATTCCATCTCCTGAGACAGTAACAACCATTGTTTTTGCTTATGGTTTCTATCAAGAATTTTGATATGGCTCAGTTGGGCACTTCTGGCTAGAGGTTTTCCACAGATGGTGGTCAGAGCTGCAACAGCAGGGACTGGGAGGCCGGGGCAGCTGGGAGCTGGCTGGACACCTCTTTCTCCATGTGTTCTTAGAACCGCTCTATGTGGTCTCTCTGTATAGGCTAGTTTGGATTTCTTTACATCATGGCAGCCTAAGACATCTAAAATGGTGGTGTAGAATTGCAAAGGTGAGTGCTCCAAGAGACAGGCAAAAATGGTGTGCCTTTTATAACCAAGTCTTATAAATTTTGTAGCATTACTTTTCTATAGTACTCTGTTAAGACTGATGAATTTTGTATTGAATTCGGCTTAAAATATGTAGTAAGAAATGCATTTCTTAGTAACCCCAAAACAGTTGTACTTTTCTCCAAGCCCTCAGGTTGCAGGTTTCCTGAGCTTTAGTGATATTATTACATCTACTGTTTAGATATAATAACCTATTCATTTTCTAATGATATGGTGGAAAATCTGGGACCTGACTCTTACTCATTTATGATGTGATTTGGCAAAGTATTTTTTTAATCTATGGCTTAGATCCTTTCCATTTATTCATTTGCCCATTCATTGCTTTTATTGTATCTATTAAAAACCACATCAAGTTCTTCATTGAGCTCAAAAATTGAATAATGTGTATTTGCTAACAATAACCATAATATTGACACAATAAGGCAATTGTAAAATTAAAATGGATAATGGGAATTAAATCACTAAAAACAATGAAAACTTAGAGGTTTTCAAATCGAATGAATATCTGTAAATTAGTTATAATAAGATAGAACCTGATAAACTGAACACACTAAGCAATTTGCCATTGGTCACTCTGTCCAAACTTTTAAAGTTCTGCATTCTGTACTGTTGACAAAATAGAGATCTCCGGATCCATATGATGGCCAAATCATTGTATTTGATCATACAACTTTCACAGTGATGGCATTGCTTGTCACAGTAGTAAGACCATTTTACTATAGCCCTTACTGATAGTCTCCCTCAAACAACCCAGGCTTACCCTCTTCTTGTCAGTGTGACTATGCACTGTGGGCAGAGGTAGCTTATAGAAAGAAGTGTAAGTAGAGAAGGGAAACTCCATTTAGTCAGTATAGAATGAGTACAATTAGATACAGTATTTTAAAAATGACTTCTTCCATGCATGGAAAATAACAATGTTGACAGTGTTATTATCAAACACAAAAGCATGATATATGAGAGGCAACACAGTTGAATGGAAAGAAAATTATGTACTGGGAGCTTTGAGACTTCTTGCCCTTACTTCAGAGTGATGTTAGGAACATGATTGTTTTGACACGGGAAGACCAGGAGGGTGGTCACAAAGGCATTGACCTGAACAAAGAATAACTAATGTGTATTTGTTTTGTTTATCTTAGGAAACTGGGAAGTATTATTGAATAAAATGACTGGTTTCTCTGTCTGAAACATTGGTCTTCCGGTCTATAACCCACAAATCCATTGGGTAGATTAGGTTTATTTTATAATTTAAAAATGAATATTTGTAGACCTTAATGGATTATGATTAAAATGTCCTTCTTGCATTTGCATAAGAGTAGGGGTCATATGTTACTTGATTTGGTCACTCTTGAAAACATGTGCATGCTATCCAATACCGGGCAGTACAAAAGTCCTTAGAACACAAAGGTAATGTTGAATAAAGAAGAACAGGAAATTATACACCAGACCAAATTAGTTTTAAGGCTTCTGGACTTAAGAAGTTTTTTAAGTGTGATGTCAGATCATTTTAGTAGTGTAGCCAAAACAGGGTATTGGGTGGGGGGAGAAAACTAGATGTTCAATTTTCCAGAGATTTCCTGTGTTTATTATTATAAGACTGTGATTTATTAAAACTGTCTTACTTCTTCAAGCAGACCAAGATTTCCTGTGTGCTACTGAGGCTAAGATATATGGGGTTTGTGCAGAGTCTGTGAATGAGACAAGGTTATAATACCCAGCCTACAATGCTATTCATAGCTGGGTAGAGCATTTCCACCCAGAATTGTCAGGAAGAGCTCTAGTCTAATTTTTTTCATTACTGAAATTACAAATGTATTACATTTAAGAGGAGTTACTGCTCAAATTGAGTTTTGAGTTATAGTGTCTGAAACCACATTATTTACATTTTTATAGTAATCGATTGCATGTGTTGAAGAAATTGTGCATTCTGTACCCGTCTTTCCTCCTACACTCCTGCATATGGAAAGTAATACCATCAGTTACGTCTCATCTAGCTAGTAGACGGTAGGCAAATGCCTTCTGACATTGCTTGCTTATTTTGAACTTATGTGAATGTTGTCCTGGGTGATGGTGGAGGTGTTGGGGCAAACAAAAACAAAAACAAAATCCTTCAAAAATATTTTTAAAAAATGATTCAGCAGACTATATTAGCAAGCAGGGGAAAATGAGGGTTATAAGTCCATGAGTTTAAGTCTATTTCCCGGCAGAATTTGCAATGGTTTATTAAGCAGAGAATTTATAAACATAGATAGACTCAGAGATATTATGGATATACCAAGAATAAGACATTCCAGACTGATCTCATTACTTTCTTGATAGTTTTTTTTTTTCCCCCTGAAGTGGGAAGGAAAGAGAATACAGTAAGACACCATGAGTATGTATTTCATGAAGATCCTTAACTATCTTGACATTGTTAAGAGCATAGTAAGACATTTCACCAAGGTTGGTAATTTCCAAACTTTTTTAATTTTTTAATCCATGGAATTTTTTTCACTCTAGTTAAAACATAGTTAGGACCTCAATATGTGCTACAGACAGGAAAACTATGTTGAAATGTTTGTATAGATTCCCTCCCAAGAGGGGCCCTAGCAATGTACTCACCTGGACATACATTTCAGTGAAAGTTACAAAAGTTAGATATTTTTGTATTTTTCTTAAAGAAGCTTCCTCTCTATATTTCAGTCATTTTAGATCCACATAATCTGTATTTGCCTCTGAATAAAAATAAAATGAATCTCCTTTATTGAAGTGGGAGCCTCAAATGCACTGATTGGTATTCCCTTGAGCAGAAGCCAGCAGCAGCCTTTGTGATTGAATCTGCCGTGATTCTGTCTTGTGGATGGCTAACATCTCCTGAGAAGTTGTGGGACTAGAGATACCTGTGTCTTACAGCAGAACAGAATCGGAATCTGTACAGATGGGTCCAAGAAATCTGTATATTCTAAAGTACCTCAAGTAGTTCTGATGATGAATCTAGTTTGGGAGGCACTGGTTTAGATCATTAAACCACGCGTCCCCACCAAAATTGTTTAGCTTGAGGGTGGGATCTTTCTAGGAGCTTTTCCCTTGATCTTGTGACACATGAAATCTTTAGCAATGACTAAGATAAAAGATAAAGACAATAGAAGATATAGGGGTTATATTTATCAAAGAGGTATTAGAGAATGTGCTTTACAGTCAGTGGACTTGGGTCCCATCCCAGCTCTCCCAGTCACTAGCTGGGTCATCTTCCTCATCCTTAATATCTCTAGTTATCTTCTACAAAAATTGTTGCTCTCACTGGATTGTTAAAAACATTTAAATAGGTAATGCAAATAAGGAATTCAACACACATAGGTCTAACATACAGACTGGCATAAAGTAAATGTTTTTATCATTATCACCATCATTGCTAACAGTAAAATCTTAGAAGAATTAGTAGAGAAAAGAATCATGGTTCAAGATGGGTTGAATTCAAAATAGAATAAACAACAAGGAAGAGAAATTTCGGTTCATTTAAACAACCATTTATTAAATGCCTTTTATGCAAAGTCTTCAAGGAGCTAATAATTTAGTCAGGGAGAGAAACATATAAAACAATAAATCATACAAAATGTGATGAGAGCAATGTTATACACACATAGCTATGGAGATAATAGAAACATGTGAATCAAGCTGATTGTTAAGAATATCTTAGGAGTTTTTGAGCTGAATATTGGATGAAATAAATGAACTCGATGAAAAAAATGATTTTCAGGCAGATGGTACATGCGAAGGATCAGAGAGGCAAAGCAGCTTGACATTTTGCTATGGCTAAAGGAAATTTGGGAGCACTTCAAGAACTAGATGAACTATTAAGGAAAAATAGGATTCTGGAGTTCTCAAAACTTTCAAGGGCTTAGTTGCAAACTATTCTGAAATACTGGGGAGAGGAGAACAGGGTTCCAGCCAAGGAATGACTAACTGTGATATAATTCTGTCCTCAGCTATTGTGGTCATGGGGGTCTGATCTAAAGTGACACCAGTTTTCTGGAGTCGAATAAGTTGGGTTGGTGTGACCTAACCACAGCACTCTGGACAGTGGTGATGCTCACAGAAAGCAAAAGAAAAATCTTATTCCTTTGGGTCTATGTGAGTTGAAGGAGAAACTTACTCTAAAATTTTGATTCTTCACTCCAGGATGGAGGTTCAGACTCCTCTAGACTCTTCATATAAATCAACCAAGGAACTTCTCCAACATGCACATTTACAGTTTATGCTCTCAGAAATTTTGATTCATTGGGGCTGCCATGAAATATAGAAATAGGCATTTTATAAACCATCCCAGATAATTCTGACCCAGGCAGTCTTCAGACGTTGGTGTTTGAGAAGCAATTCTCAAAGTACACTGGACCTTGCAGTAAGACCATGCCCCTATTCCTGCTGGTGGGAATGGGTTTTCTAGGAGATTTCCAGGCATGGTTTTCAGTAAGTCTGTGTCTACATAGAGCATAGCTAACAAGAGGAAGGGTCTTAATTCTTTCAGTTGGATGTAATTAAAATAAAATTGTGGGTCCCACAGGATCATGGGTTGGCAATGACTTGCATATATACATTCAGAATGCCAAAATAATTAAGTCCTTCCAGTCTTCACTTGTGCATCATATGGAAGATTAAAAGGGACCTAATTTGTATCCTACTATGGGAGTTTGAAAATTCACTTTCCTTACCTCTCCAAATGTCCTATACCCCACATATGTTTTAGAGTCTCTTGTTCTCTCAATGAGTCTTTTTCTTTATGCTTCTTAGGTTCTGTATATCTCTGTTTAGTCCCCTGATTCCATATCACAGTGGGTGCCTGGCTTGCACCAACAAAGATAAAGTATATGGGTCAGGGTCAGGGAGGCATCCATGCTGACAATGACAAAGATTCCTTTGAATGATGGTGGGGTCAATGTTCTGACCCAACTTTTACTCTGTTTAGGATCTTTTTTCATTTCCATCGAACTTATCAATGTTAATCATACTACCCAAAGAACACATCCTATTATAGTCTATTCCCCTTCTTCTCCTCTTGGTAACTTTACTTCCTATTTGATGCTTCTGAAATGCTGTCAAGTTTTAACCTTGTTGCCTCTGTCAAGGTCCCTTATCACAAACATTTGAACTAGGGAATATGTAGTTTTCCAATGAACAAACATTAGGTTATGTATGACTCAATTGCCTTCCTCTTCAAGGATTGTGTTTTTGGTAAGGTGCAAAGTATGATCTGGAACCTGAGGTCATTTAGTTTTGAGAGTAGTTGGCCAGCACGTAGGTCTCATAACTCTAAATGGAGTAAGTTGTTGTGCTGTTGCTAACTGGTAGTATCTGGACCATTCAGGGCTATCTTTCTCATTCTGAGATCTGGGAATCACTAGAGGACACAGGCTAACCACTTGTAGGGAACTTCTGAATTTGAAGGTATCAATTGGAGGACCCTCATTAAGAAAAAAGAGTGTGTAATGTCAAGTATAAAATTAGGTACTAAAATTAACAATTAATTTTGAATGAGCAAAAAACCTCATGAAATTGTAGTTTTAAAAGTTATCAAGTATCAAAATTACCTTGAAATTAAGGAAAAGTATTTTAAAAATTAAGTGTCTGAGGTTACATCATAATACCTTTTTTTTAATGGGAAGGAAACGTAACATGAGACCTACCCTCTTAAATTTTTCAGGGTACCATACAGTATTGCTAAATATAGGCAGAATATTGAACAACACATTCAGAAGTTAACCATCTTGCATAACTAAAACTTTACCCATTGGATAACAACGCCCCATTTCTCCTTTTCCCTCAGCCCCTCACAATCACCATTGTACTCTCTGCTTCTATGTGTTTGACTAGATTATAGATACCTCATATAGGTGGAATTATGCAGTATTTATCATTCTATAATTGGCTTACTTCATTTAGTGTAATGTACTCAAGGTTCATCTGTGTTGTTGCATTTGGCAAAATATACTTTTTTTGATATTTTGTTGTCAGTTTATACCACATTTTCTTATCCATTCATTCATCCATGGAGATTTAGATTATTTCCACATCTTGGATATTGTAAATGATGCTGCTCTGACTTGGGAATGCCGATATCTGTTCAAGATTTTGATTTTAATTCTTATAGATAAATACCTAGAAGTAGTATTGCTGGAACATACAGTATTTCTATTCTTAATTTTTTTGTGGCACTTTCACACTGTTTTCCATAGTGGGTGTGCCATTTTACATTTTCACTGACAGTGTACGAGAGTTCCATTTTCTCCACATACTTCCTTGCCAACACTTGTTATCTTCTGTGTTTTTCATATTAACCATGCTAACATGTGTAAAGTAATTATCTTACTGTGGTTTTGATTTGTGTTTCCTGATGACTAGCGATATTGAGCATGTGTATATCTGTTGGCCATTTGTATGTCTTCTTTGGAAATATGTCTATTCAAATTCTTTGCCCATTTTTTAATTGGGTTGTTATTTTTGCTATAAGGGTGGCAGCATGCCTTCTATATTTTGGATATTATCCTCTTATCTGATATGTGGTTTGCAAATATTTTCTCTCAATTTGTAGGTTGCCTTTCCACTCTCCTGTTTTCTTTGCTGTGCAGAGCTTTTTAGTTTTGTGTAGTCCCACTTGTCTGTTTTTGCTTTTGTTGGTTATCCTTTTGGTGTCATGTATGAAAAATCATTGCCAATATTAGTGCTGTAAAACTTTTTTCTTTCTTCTTTTTTTTAATTCCTAAGAGTTTTATGGTTCCAGTTCTTAAATTTTAGTCCATTTTGGGTTGATTCTTATGTATGGTGTAAGATCAGGATCCAATTTCATTCTTTTACATGTTGGTATCTAGTTTTTCCAGCACCATTTATTGAAGAGATTGTCTTTTCCCCATTGTGTATTTTTGGCACCCTTGTCAAAGATCAATTGAACGTACATGCATCAGTTTGTTTCTGGGCTCTCTATTCTTTTCCATTGGTTTATATGTCTGTCTTCCATGTTGTTTTAGTTACTGTAGCTTTGAAATATATTTTGAAATCAGGAAGTGTAATATATCCAGCTTTATTCTTCTTTCTCAAGATTAATTTGGCTATTTGGGTTTCTTTGTGGTTTCATATAAATGTTAGGATATTTTTTTTTACTTTGGTAAAAAAATGGCATTGAGATTTTGATAGGGATTGCATCTTTAATTTATAGATTACTTTGTGTAGTGTGGACATTTTCACAGCACTAAATCTTGGAATCCATGAACATGGGATGTCTTTCTGTTTGTTTCTAGCTTCTTTAATTTCTTTCATCAATGTTTTATAGTTTTCGTGTATAGTTCTTCCACCTCCTTGGTTAACTTAGTTCCTAAGTACTTTATTCTTTTTGATATTATTGTATATGAGATTTCTTAATTTCCTCTTTGGATGGTTTGTTAGTGTATAGAAATGAAACTGATTTTTAAATGATTTTTTTAAATTCAATTTAGTTAAACTATAGTGTATTATTAGTTTCAGGGGTAGAACTTAGTGATCCATCAGTTGCATATAACACCCAGTGCTCATGCCATCAAGTGCCCTCCTTAATGCCCATCAGCCAATTACCCCATCTCCCAACCAACCTCCCCTCCAGCAACCCTCAGTTTGTTTCCTGTAGTTAAGAGTCTCTTATGGTTTGCCTCCATCTCTGTTTTTATTTTTCCTTCCCTTCCTCTGTGTTCATTTTTTTTTTCTTAAATTCCACATAGGAGTGAAATCATATGGTATTTGTCTTTCTCTCACTTATTTTGCTTAGCATAATACTCTCTAGTTCCATCCACGTTGTGACAAATGGCAAGATTTCATTCTTTTTGATGGCTGAGTAATATTCCGCACGCGCACACGTGTGTGTGTGTGTGTGTGTGTACACAACACATCTTTTTTATCCATTCATCTGTCAGTGGACATCTGGGCTCTTGCCATAGTTTGGCTATTGTGGACATTGCTGCTACAAACATTGCGGTGAATGTGCCCCTTTGAATCACTGTTTGTATCCTTTGGATAAATACCTAGTAATGCAGTTGCTGGGTTGTAGGGTATTTCTATTTTTAACTTCTTTAGGAACCTCCATATTGTTTTCCAGAGTGGCTGTACCAGTTTGCATTCCCACCAATAGTGTAAGAGGGTTCCCCTTTCTCCACATCCTCACCAATATCTGCTGTTTCCTAACCTGTTAATTTTAGCCATTCTGACTGGTGTGAGGTGGTATCTCATTGTGGTTTTGATTTGGATTTCCCTGATGCTGAGTGATGTTGAGCATTTTTTCATATGTCTGTTGGCCATTTGTATGTCTTCTTTTGGAGAAATGACTGTTCATGTTTCCTCCCCATTTCTTGACCTGATTACTTCTTTTTGTGGGTGTTGAGTTTGATAAGTTCTTTATAGATTTTGGATACTAGCCCTTTATCTGAAAAGTCATTTGCAAATATCTTCTTCCATTCTGCATGTTGCCTTTTATTTTTGTTGACTCTTTCTTTTGCTGTGCAAAAACTTTTTATCCTGATAAAGTCCCAATAGTTCATTTTTGCTTTTGTTTTCATTGCCTTTGGAGATGTGTCTAGCAAGAAGTTGCTGTGGCCAAGGTCAAAGAGGTTGCTGCCTGTGTTCTCCTCTAGGATTTTGATGGACTCCTGTCTCACATTTAGGTCTTTCATCCATTTTGAGTTTATTGTTGTGTGTGGTGTAAGAAAGTGGTCCAGTTTCATTCTTCTGCATGTGGCTGTCCAATTTTCCCAACACTATTTGTTGAAGAGACTGTCATTTTTCCATTGGATAGTCTTTCCTGCTTTGTTGAAGATTAATTGACCATAGAGTTGAGGGTCCATTTCTGGTATTGTCTATTCTGTTTCATTGATCTATGTGTCTGTTCTTGTGCAACTGATTTTTGTATTCTGATTTTGTATCCTGTGCTTTACTGAATTTTTAAATTCTAAGAGGTTTTTTGTTTTTGTTTATGTGAAGTCTTAGAGTTTTCTACATTCAAGGTCATGTTATCCGTGGAGCGCGTAGGTGGTTCAGTCAGTTAAGCATCTGACTTGATTTTGGCTTAGGTCATGATCTCAGGGTCATGAGATCAAGCCCCATGTTGGGCTTTGCACTCAGCTCAGAGTCCTCTTGAGATTTTCTCTCTCCCTCTCCCTCTATCCCTCCCCCTGCTCACTTGCATGCTCTCTCTCTCTCTCTCAAATATATAAAGAAATAAAATCTTATTAAAAAAAGATCATGTCATCTGTGAAAAGAGATAATTTTACTTCTTCTTTTCCTTTGCATGCCTTTATTTTTCTTGCCTAATTGCTTTGGCTAGGACTTCTAATTCTGTGTTGAATAGAAATGGAAAGAGTGGGTATCCTGTTTTATTCTTGATCTCAGAGGAAAAGTTCCTCACTGTTGAGTACAATGATAGCTGTGGGCTTCATATATGGTCCTTCTTAAGTTGAAGTAATTTTATTCTATTTCTAAAGGTTTATTTGTTTGAGAGTTTTTATCATGAAACAGTGTTGAATTTTGTCAAATGCTTTTTGATGAAGCATTTTTTTGGTCAAATTTTGACATATATTGAGATGATCATGTGGCTTTTATCCTTGATTCTGTCATTGTAATGTATCACATTAATTTATTTGTGCATGTTAAATCTTTCTTGCATCCCAGGATAAATCCCACTTGGTCGTGGTGTATGATCCTTTACACATCCTATTGGTTTGCTAGTATTTTGTGGAGGATTGTTTCCTCTGTGTTCATTAGGAATATTGCCCTGTAGTTTTCTTCTCTTGTAATACCTTGTCTGGTTCTGGTATCAAGGCCTTATAAGACCAGCTTCTACTGCATGTTCTTATAAAATGAGTTTGGAAGTATTTCCTCCTCTTGAATTTTTTGTAAGAATTGGAAGAAGGATTGGCGTTAAGATTTCTTTAAATGTTTGATAGAACTCATCTAGTCCTATGCTTTTCTTTGTTCAGTTTTACTGATTCAGTCTCATTGCTAGTTGTAGTCCTGTTGTGATTTTCCATTTCTTCACTTTTTTCTTTATTTTTTGACTGCATATTTTTAGTTTGCCTCTTTCTCATAATAGCACTTTATAATATTTTCTATGGAGAAGCTAGAAAGATGATTCAGTCTTTTGTGGTGTTAAGGTTTTGTTTTTTGTTTTTATTTTTGGTAGGTTAGCAGAGTGTATTTCAGTTTAATAATACATTTTTGGTAATGTTTTGTTACATTGTATCTAATACTTTGTGATGTATAACCTTATAAACAGATACACTATTTCCAAAGAATTACTATAATTTTGTACCCTTCATAGTGGAGAATTTTGATATATTCTATACTGTGATTTTTGTAAAAGATAAAAACAAAAATATGAATGATGTACTTAATTTTATATACTGCATATTGCATTTATTTGTAAGAAAGAACTTCCATTTAATTTGACATTGATGAAAACTGATTCATTCACTTACAGTTTTACACATATAATGTTTAGCAGAATTTTCTATAGGCTAGCTTCTAGTTCTATACATTTTGAAACTTGTTTCTCCTCAAATATTTACATATTTCTTGTGCCAGATATTGTAGGACATGGTGAATATGGACTTTTTGCTTAACTCTAGAGTAACAATTTTAATAGGAGGTATAACTGAGTACTATATGTTATATAATGTATTTTATGTATTTTAAATATATGAGACTATTTATACCAATATTCTGGAAGAGCACAACAATCATGGGCTCATCCTAGTGGCAAAGTTTGTGCCTGAATTCATACATACAGAAATATGATATAGCAATGTAAAAGAACCAAATGGTGTTCCAATCTTTATATGCATTACTTGAAGGCCATTACAGGAGACTCAGCATAATGATTAAAGAAACATTTTGTATAATTGCCCTTTTGTCTTCTCTTCTCATATTTGTTCACTGCTCCAGAGCAGTAAAAGCATCTTGCCACCAAGACATATCTCTCACCTCCCATCCTATTTTCCTCCAACTTTATTGCTATTTTATTTAGATTTTCTGTCTATCTTTTCCTCTTTTTCCTAGCACCTCTCAGTTTCCCTCTTAATATACCATGAGAAGAAATAAGGTGCAGCAGTCTTGTTAGAATGAGAGGGAGCGGGCGCCTGGGTGGCTCAGTCGTTAAGTGTCTGCCTTCGGCTCCGGTCATGATCCCAGGATCCTGGGATCGAGCCCCGCATCAGGCTCCCTGCTCTGCGGGAAGCCTGCTTCTCCCTCTCCCACTCCCCCTGCTTGTGTTCTTTCTCTCTGTCAAATAAATAAATAAAATCTTAAAAAAAAAAAGAATGAGAGGGAGGAAAAATTTGAGTTCTTTAGTAGGTGATTGGAGTGAAGGAAAGGACAATGGGTAATGCTCACCCAGTGATGATGTTTGACTTGGTCATGTTGGCTGTATCAGGGCAGAGAAAAAGGAGTAAAAGTAGAGTTCCATATTTAGGTTATAAGATCCAGTTGTAAGAGGTGGTCAAGTAATATAATTTGGCAGATACCACTTTGCAGATAACACTGTAAAGTTGGAATCTCTAAGTATTTTTTCCCTCACATTAATTTTAGATTCTACTCTAAACACTTTTGCCATTTAAGAACACAATGCTAAGTTGAATTCTTAATATTTCCACCCCAAAACACAATCTCCTCACCTTCAACAGAGCCACAGAGATGCATTGAATAATTTCCATGGTGATACAAAACAACTAAACTCTCTTACCTATTTTGCAGTCTTGCTAGTGACTAAACTCTTATTGAGTTAAAATAATAAATGTAGTGATTTTATATGTCATCAGTGTATGTGAGACTTCCATAAAAATTTTTATAATGCAGCTCTGGAACTTAAAGCCCTGTACCATGTGTTATCTTTATAATTGAATTTGTTCTGGGAAAAGGAAAAAATGTTAATCAGTGTTAAGTGAATAGGAGTCAGTTCTTCTAAAAAAAAAAAAAAAAAATAGAACCTCAGTTTTTTTCTGCACTTCTATTTAAAATTAATTATAAATATTTCACTTTATTGAACATATCAGACAACGTATATTCAGTTGGAAATGAGCCATATTTACTTAGTGAATATTCTGTTTTCTCTATCAGCTGTTATTTGGAAGAGAGATCAAGAGTAATAGATGTTTTTACTTTCATTTCATTGGACTTGAAAATGAAAGAATTTTGTGATTTTTAAAAAAAAAAAGATTCTATAAAATCTTTCTCCCCATAATTATTTGAAGAATTTTAATAAAAACATATGTTTTAAGTTTAGGCTAATTAAACCCTTTTCAGTACATAGAAAGTTCAATTTATCATAGAAAAATAAATATGTACATATATGTGAATAGTCTTATTCTGTGAGTATTTTTGAATAGTTTCAAGTTCTATGAATAGTTTTGCTTCATTAAACCCTTAGAATAATTTGCTCTGTTAAAAACAGGCCCCTCAGTTATTTACATTTAGCCTAGACAAAGTGTAGCTTAAATATTTGTCTCATTATTCTAATTTAGTTTACCAAGAAAAATGCTTTCTTATCTGTGCTACATAAAACTCCAGATCACATGACATTTATATTTTGTGGTTTGGTATGTACACATATACACACATATCTTTCCCTGCTGGTCTGTGTGTTCTGTGTGTCTGCTTCATTTTTCTATGCCATGTTAAATAGGTAGTAAGTGCATAAAATATTGAATCAGTATTCAAATATTGAAATTAATTTTTAAAATTATTTTTTAAGGTCTTAGGACATTTTTAAATTAACTTTGGTGTCCCATCAATGTAAATTTAATAGCTTGTGTACAAAATATAATTGAAACTTCTAATGTTTTTTCTCTCATTTAGTTTATGAGAAACCCTTTGTCATTGTTTAGGACTTGTGCATTATGTTGAAATCCCAATAAACTCAGAAAACTTGGATGAGGACCCTATGTATTTAGGAGAGATTATAGTATTCAGATAATGACAAAATATTAGTAAGATGTCTAAATATGTATAATGTGGAGTGTCTAAATTTACCACATGACAGTAGCAAATAAAATCTCTATGACTATTACACTCTAATCTTTATGACCTTTTGCATATCTTTAATACCCTTGCAAAGTGTTACACAAATATTATTATTTGAATCCATATATAAAGTGGATTCCCAAGAAATTGATTAACCAAGGTATAGCCGGTTTTGTTGGCCAGATAGACTTAGGTATTGCCATTTCCAGACTGTGGCCAGTTGATAGCAAAGTATGTTATCAACCAAATTATGGGGATTTTTATGATCTTAAATGAAAAGTCACAGCAAAATCTTTAAAATATGTTAAATCAAACCAGATGTAGAAAGGTTTCATTAAAATGTCAAAATAGTGCTGTAAAGGAATAGTTCCATTATTGTTTGAATAATAGTTTAAACTTTAGACATTAAAATAACATCAAGATTGTAGTATAGCATAAGCTTCCTAAGAGTAAAAAAAAAAAAAAATAGTAAGGCAAGAATTTTATACCTTTACCTGAAACCTATTTTATTTATTCATTGTAATAAAATTATATCCTATCAGGATTTTCTAAAGCTCTTTACATAACTGTTTTTATTGACCAAATTTAGACTGAATACTACTTATTAGATTACCTCATTATACTGTGACTATTTTAAAAAAGGAAAAACTGATTTGTTGGAATCAAATTTATGTATTATAATTTCACTATGGTATCTTCAGTGATTATCAAAGTTTAGGTTTCATGACCTGGAAATTTGGTTACTATCATCTCTATTCATTTTTCATTTTAACTGACTGAAACATCTATTCAAATTTTTATTAATTTACATGTGGAATGAAATAATAGCGTACAGGTCAATATGACCTATATTTCTTAAAGAATGTGTTTTGTGCCCTTTATGCTGGTTTTTGATGCACACTTTAACCAAATCTGTGTATTGGTTAGATAAGCACTTTATTCATTTCTGTTACTATGGTTATGTAAATGTTTCTTTCTTTCTTTTTTTTTTTTTAAAGATTTTATTTATTTGAGAGAGAGAGAATGAGAGAGAGAGAGAAAGCACAAGAGGGAGGCAGGTCAGAGGGAGAAGCAGAATCCTGCTGAGCAGGGAGCCCAATGTGGGACTCGATCCCGGGACTCCAGGATCATGACCTGAGCTGAAGGCCGTAGGTTAACAAACTGAGCCACCCAGGCACCCATATGTAAATATTTCTAATAAATATTTAAACATGCTATGTTTAGTTAGATGTAAGTATTAGTAATATTAAGATTACTGTCCAGTAAGAGTGTTGTTTTAGATTTCATTACAGTGCCCTAAAACTAGTAGTAACTTTGTTTGAAATTAGAAGTGGTATTCTACTTTTTTTTACTATAATTTGTGTGTACATGTTTGCATGTACACTTGTGTGTGTGTGAGAAAGAGACAGACACAGAAAGGCAGACCTCATAATCTAGCATCAGACAGAAAGGCTAAATTCATAGATATGTAATGAAAGACTGTGTTGAAATATGCAGAAATGCTAAATAATTTTAAACGGCTATAAACTAATGGGGATTACATTTTTGAATAAAGTCCTCTCCCTTACACGACTAGCCAGTGTGTCCTATTAATTTTTCCTGGGAACTTCTATTCCCAGTACCATTCTTCTGGAACTTGTTGCATGCTGAATTCTCACAATTGCCTGAGAATTGCCTCACTTGTCTCTAGACTGCCCTTTGCCTTGCTCCCATGTTGATCTTTCCAAAATACTGCATGCATCTCAGTCTTCAGCTAATTCAACACCAATTCCCGATGGCTTTCTACTGCCTTCTGTATTTTTCGAATAATGTGAACATAACTGGAGGACACATCACAGTGTATGGTCCCCTATCTTCATTTATAATCTATTCCCACATTATTTACCCATAATCTTCTCTAGCCAGATAATGCTTTCCTACTGCTGCACCTATTGCCCTCTCTTTTCCAACTCTATTGATTTTCTGTATTTCAGCTTTTATGGCTATGTAATGAATTACCTGAGAACTTAGTGGTATAAATAAATATGTGCTATGCTCATGAAATCTGAGGGTTGGAACTTGAACAGATGCTCATGAAATCTGAGGGTTGGAATTTGAACAGGTCACACACGGGAGGACACCTTGTCTCTGGTCCACAGTGTCTGGGGCGTCATCTGGGTGACTTGAATGCTGGAAGCTAAAGTCATCTGAATGCTCTTTCAGTCACAGATTTAGGGGCTGATGCTGGCTGTTGTCTGGGGGCCTTAGTTTCTTTGCACGTGGGTCTTTCCACCTGGGCTCCTGCAAATGGCCTCTCTGCAGAAGCTAATTTTTCTCGCTACATGTTAGCTGATTTCCCTGCAGTGGCTCTCCCCCCACCCCCAAAGAGAAAGCCATATGGAAGCTGTATCCTTTTTTATAACCTGGGCTCTCAAGTCACATGTTATTATTTCTGTTATACTCTATTGCTTGGAGCAATCACAAGTCTGCCTAGGTTTAAGTGGGAGGTAACACAGTTCACCTCGATAGGGACTGTTGAGCTTCTGGAAGAGCATGTAGGATTAGAGATATTGCTGTGGCCACTTTTATAAATTTTATTTATTTTTAAAGATTTATTCATTAATTAGACAGTGAGAGGGGGAGGGGGCAGAGGGAGAGAGAATCTCAAGCAGACACCCCGCTGAACACAGAGCCCGACCCAGGGCTTAATCTCAAGACCCTGAGATCATGACCTGATCCGAAATCAAGAGCTGGCCACTTAATCGACGGAGCCACCCAGGCGCCCCTAGCTTTTTAAATTTTAATATGCTGTAGTCATGTTCTACAGTTTGTATCCCATACCTCTTGTAACTCTCCTAGACTATTATAGGCCCTACAAACCTTTCCCCTTTCTGAACTCATTTAACCTGTGCTCTCATTTATAACCAGTGTATTCCTTTAAATTAAGTGTTTTCCATATGCATCTGTTTTATCTCCCCAACTCTATTGCAAATTATTTAGTGCAAGGACTTTACTTGCCTTTATTTCTATTTACCACAGGTTTAGTATAGGGTTTTGGACACAGTACGTGCTTAATAAACATCTGGCTTAAAGTCAAATAGGCTCAACATGAAATTAGAGACTTGGGTTCTATGCACTGTAGATGAACACAGTGATCAGTCTTTGTACAGAATGCAGATACTGGTGGCAGATAGTGAATGTGATCCCTAAGAAGTAAGCAAGAATCATCTTTTAGACAGAAGTAAATGTGTTTGGATCGAATGAAACTTGGAGGCTTAAATGTCAGTAAGGTATGATGGCAGTCAACTTTTTTTTGCATCTTAAATATTTAAATTTAAACTGTTTTAAAAACTCATTTAATCCATATTATATTCCTTGAAAGTATTAAATGTAATTCCACCAGCATTTCACTGAAAGTAAGACCGATTGGCTAATAGCAGTAAATATTGTAATATTTCATATTTTTAAAAGTGTGTAGTTATAAAGCGTTTGTACTTTGATTAATTTTTATTTCATTTTAAAATTAAAAATAAGGGGCACCTGGGTGGCTCAGTCAGTTAAGTGTCTGTCTTCAGCTCAGGTCATGATCCCAGGGTCCTGGGATCGAGCCCCACATTGGGCTCCCTGCTCAGCGGGAAACCTGCTTCTCCCTGTCACACTCCACCTGCTTGTGTTCCCTCTCTCGCTGTCTCTCTCTCTCTCTCTGTCAAATAAATAAAAAAATTAAAAAAAATTAAAAATAATACTGCCTTATTGTAACAAGTCAAGATGTATAGAGAAAAAGCACGTCTTTCCTCATCCATTCCCATATTGAAGATACAGATTTTGGTTTGGTGCATTTTACAGCTTTCTCCATGCTCATTTTGTATACTTTTCATTATTTATGTATTATTCCTTTTATTTATTGTTCCTGCCATAGTTTATTTCCTAAATATGTAAAGCTCATGCTTATGTCAGTGGTAATTTGTCTATGTGATGATTGAGATTTGATCATCAGTTATTTGCTCTAAGAGGCTAAATTAAAGACTTTGTGGCAAACTAAAGATTTGATAATTTAAGGTTGATTTTTAAAGATTCATAGAAAATATAGAAAAATAAAGGCTTGGAAGGATGGGTTAAATTTTCTTACTATGTATTCCATTGTATGCATTTGTTTTCATTATGAAAACAAATAGTAATCCAATGATGATAATGCATAGGACACTATGACTATTACTAAAATATTTATGCTAACCAAATAATATGCTATCATCTCAGCCTTGTTAAATTATTCAAACAGATGTGTAATTTTTTACTAAATAATGTAAAATTTCATACATTGAAAGTTATTTAGACATAAAATTTTCATATGGAAAGCAAATGCATGGCAATATATCCTTTAAAACTCTCCCCAATGGAGGGGTGCCTGGGTGGCTCAGTCAGTTAAACATGGTGCTCTTGGTTTCCACTCAGGTCATGATCTCAGGGTCATGGGATCAAGCCACATGTCAGGCTCCGTGCTGAGCAGAAAGTCTTTCTGAGACTCTCCCTCTCCCCCTTCCTGTTTCCCTCCCCCTACTCTTGTACTCTCTCTCCCCCGCCCCCCACTTTCAAATAAATAAATAAATAAATAAAATCTTTAAAAAACCCTCTCCTTAATCTCAAGGGTATTTTTATTTGAAACTTGGGTTGTGAAATGAAAGGAAGAGACTAAAAATCAGTCAAGTGAAAATAGTAAAGTTAAGAATTGTTGACTATTTGTAATCATTTAGCCAGGTCCTGTTATGTGAATAAGTTAAACCCAGATCTAGTTTTCATGTATTTATGACTTTAGACACTATTTATCTTTAGCTACGTTGGCATAGCTTATTATTTCTAACATTAATTTATAGAATATAATTGCGTGTGTAATTATAACCTTCCTATAAAACTAAACCATGCTTGATAAAATATTTAAAGTTGAATATATGTAACTATTTTGTATTTCAGATGGCTGATCACACTGAAGTGATGAAAGGCATTCATCAATACCCAGGAGTTCGATATCCTGTCCTTACTCCTAATCTTAAGGGTTTTCACCGTGCTGTAAGTGTGCTACTCATTATTTTCATATCAATATGCTTCTTACTGTTTTAAGGTCTTTACATAGTTAAAACGGTATCAGATGTCGCTTCCTTGTTACCCTGTATAAATGCTATTCTAACATAGGTACATGAGTACAATGCGATCTGTAAACCTCGGGGTATTGTTAGGGTCTGAAATCTTCCACATTAATGGCCCTTCCAGTTTAACCATTCATGAATGGAAACACAAAAATACAGTTACCCATTTTGATGAAATTCTTCTGAGAGTATATTTTGTGCTTCCCTCTTAAATAAGGAATACAGAATTTAACTTAAACATTTCTCAATATAATATTATTATTATTATTATAGTGGATCATTTTTGTCAACTTTTTTGGATCAGCTCTCTGATGCTGTTGTTCCCTCCCTCTAGGTGAAGCTAATCACTGTCATTTGCAGCTGCCTCTAACAACCTTCCCTGTTCCTCTTCTGGTTGGTTTCTTCCAGTCCTATGTGACTTAAGAATTTATATGCAAAAAGTTTTAATAATGACACGTACAAGAAGAATCAGAGCAATTTTAGGTCAAGGCTTGAGGTGTTATGCTCACATGGCTTTACTGTAAAAGTTTGGCAGCAGCTATTTCTGGTGGTAATATTTGTCACTTTTGTCTCTGGGACTGTGTTGCATAAATTTGAGGTTGTGGGTGCTAGTTGATATATCACCTGTTGTGTAGCTTGTTAAAACCACTCTTCTTTTGTTTATTTTGATAAATTATTTTTATCCCATTGTAAAGGAAGAAAGGCATTTTAAGAAATTATAAATATTGCTGTCACTGGTCCTAACAGAGTAAAGAATGTCTCCACCTTGAAAAAGATGCCAACCGAGTGCACACCGTCGTGCTAGCTTGGAGGGGCAGGTAATGGAGCGCACCTCGCGGCTGGGGCTTGCGAGTCAGGTGCACGTGCGCTCAAAGCAGGACTTCAGAACTTTTAGTGGCTTTAGTGATTTAGCCTCTTTGGGCCACAGTTTTGTCATCTATAAAATGGGCAAAATGATACTTAGTTTATAAGATTATGGGTTAGAAATAGGGCGTACAAAGTACTAACAACAATACTGGTACATAGTAAGTGTTCAAATAAATAGAATTTTAATTTTAGAAGTTAAAAACTTATTTTGGGTGGAGGACTAGAAGCCAAAGTTTTTTTAAATGAAGAAAAAAATGACATATTTTCTTTCTTAATATATTAATAGAGTATGAGAGAGGAGAATCTTGCACAGTGCTAGAGATACATTAATAGAAAGTCTTTAAAAATCCAGCTGGAAAATGAAGAAACTTGATATTTGAAAACAAGTCACTGGAGAAGCCTGGAGCAAGGACAAAGGATGGCAAAGGGGAAAAATGTTGAAGTTAATGTTTTGGATTTAAAGACTGGCTAAGGGGCGCCTGGGTGGCTCAGTTGGTTAAGTGACTGCCTTCGGCTCAGGTCATGGTCCTGGAGTCCCGGGATTGAGTTCCACATCGGGCTCCCTGCTCAGCAGGGAGTCTGCTTCTCCCTCTGACCCTCCTCCCTCTCATGCTCTCTGTCTCTCGTTCTCTCTCTGTCAAATAAATAAATAAAATCTTTAAAAAAAAAAAAAAAAGACTGGCTAAGAGGATTAAGACATTAGACACACAAGGGTATGGTTGTAGCAGTCAAGGTATGAAACAACGGAAGCTAGGTTAAGAGACAGGAAGAAAATTCTGGTTAAAGTCCAAATGATGAATTGGAAAAACATTTTTCTGTTAGGTTATAGGAAGACAAAAACAGAAAGCATTTACTTTCCTCTATTTTAATAATTGGTCTAAGAAGAATGTTTCCCATAGATATTAAAAGGTTTTATTGGGATGCTAGTATTTTCCATAATTATGGTTAAGATATTTCTGAAGCCTACACATAATTTAGGAAAGGTAAAATTAAATTGGAACATCATCACTGTGTTTTCTGTGCCTCAGATTTATGGGTATTGCAGTTTAGAAAGTTCTTGTGTTATCACCAAATATTTTTAAGTTTGAAAAGAGCATATGAGGCAGGATGAGCAGACTCCAATTTTAAATTCCAAGGCAAATATTAACATAAGTATGCCTTTATTGAGTAGTTAATATTTCTTCTAATGCTATCATGTACATTTTGGAAATTTCTAGCTTTGGCCTTTAAATTCTCTTTTTCAGGTTGCTGCTGGAGCCACTGAGATATCAGTTTTTGGTGCTGCATCTGAATCCTTTAGCAAGAAGAATATTAACTGTTCTATTGAAGAAAGTATGGAGAAGTTTGAGGAGGTTGTTAAGTCTGCAAGGCACATGAATATTCCAGCACGAGGGTATTTATGAAATCCCACAAATGCTATTTAGTTAATATCTATTGTATAAGCTCATTTATGAACTAGGTAGACATTATTTTACCTTTCATAATATATATAGGGTATCTTTTGTACCTTGTATGATCCGGGCCGTCACTGTATAGTGATACATCTTGTGTATATCACTTAATAATTATTAGTGTATCCAGCTTTGAAGTGAATAATGCAGCTAAGATCAGAGGCAAACTTGACATTGCAAGCCTGACATTGCATGCAAACCTGACATTGTTACTCATTTTATTAATACTTACCCTAATGCAGCCATCAATTCATCTCAGCCTGCTGTGGGTTGAAAAATTTGTGTAAACTCATAGTAGCGTTTGGGAAGGAATCATCTAATGTGGTTTCCACAGCTTTAACCTTTTTTTTTTTTTAAGAACCATGACTTTTTCTTCAAATATTATTTTATGTAGAACTTCAATACAGTATGTAAAACATAAAATTGAGCCTTTGAGCTGCCCTGGGAAATTCAGCCCATCATTTCACCCATTCAACCTCCCCCTCAACAGCTGACTTCCCTGTTTTCTTTGTGTGACCCAAAAACAAAGGCAAATGGGGAAGGAGGAGAGAGACCTGTTTCCAGAACCAGCAGTTGCAGCATGGACTGCAAATAGGCTGTACTCCCAGGCCTATGCTCTGTGAAATGTATAATAAATTATTGGTTACTTAAGAAAGCATTTGTTTCTAAGACATTAGCTAATTTTCTATTGCTTTTTATAGTTACAGAGATATGATAATCTTAGCATATTAACAAATTAAAATGCAGAGCATTTGTAAGAGAAGCCCGAAAGCTGTAATTGGATTTAGAGGCAGGTTGTACTTCCCTTGGTTGAGGTGAGCAAAATTCAGAGTGGCAAAGGAAGGTTCGGTGGTTAATGAAAAGGCAAGTGGACCCAATTTTGAGTGATGGTATTAGAAGAGGGTTAGAAGTCACTCAAGGTCATTTGGTGAGCAAATAGAGTTAGAATACACCACAGGGCACTATCTTGTTGGTTGGGTTACTTTTGTTACCTTCTTCTTCTTCTCTCCAGAGTGATAGTTTCCAGCATGAGTTTTTAAAAATACAAAATTGTTCTTGTAATTGAAATATATACATATCATGGAAGGCACATACAAGAAAAATTAAAAAACCAAGATAATGTGTTTCCATAGACAGAAAATAAAGGATGTGTAATTTTAAGGCAAAAGTGAATAACCACAATCAAAAAGAAGAAATGTACTATCATTTTCTAAATTCAAACATACAGAAGTTGTTTTGTCTCTCTTTCCTTTGAAAGAAAGGGAAAAAGAAGAGGCCATTCTATTTTAATGTGTGTTTAAATGCAGAGTGTATGTTTTACGGTAAAGTCATTCTTACTGGAAAGTTGAAAACAATGCATAACTATACAAAGTAAAGTGCATGCACAGCTTGCACTTCAAATAGGAAGTTTGTTTTTTTCAAATGGCAAGTTTTTTTTAAATGTTAAAAGATGGATGTAAATTTAGCTTTTCTCTTCATAAGGTAGAATAGGTAATGTATTAAAGCTAATAGAAACCCTAAATCCTCTTGAATACTGATTGTTGAGCAATTAATATTGTCCCATCAGCAAAGAAATTCCTAACCATGCTACAACTTAAAAAGTTTGCCAGGCCTTGATAAGAAGGGTACAGGGTGCAAGATGTGTACAGGGTGCAAGGGTGTACGAAGTGACCCACAGTCCAATGCAATAAGCAGAGTCCACTGGAGACTTGCTGGAGAGTTACACAATAGACAGATGTGTATTTTCCAGTGCAGATTTTGTTTCTTGGGAGCACAACTTGCAGATTTTCTGAAACACTATTCGTTTTTAGAAATACACCTTTCAGTATGTGAGTTTGCTCTTTGTGCAGTAGAGAATTCTCTTCCTCCTCCCCCAAACTTTTATAGAGTTTAAATTAGATTTTATTTTTACTGGCAATCGAGATTTTAGATACTCATTATTAAAAGTCATAGGTCATTAGTAATCATTTAAGAAAGAGTCATGCTCGACCAGTTGAGACTGCAGTAGATGCTTCAGCGTGTCTCACTATGGCAGCAGGGCAGCAGCTGCATCAACATGCGCTTGATCACCGTCCAGAACATGTATGTCATCAGCTGTCAGATTTAAAGGCCGTAAGGCAGTACACGTTTTATAAATGCTCACTAAAACCATTTAAATTTTTATAAAAATAGTTAACTTTCATATGGTTTAAATAGCAGCTTTTATTAAAGTTACGAGGGCTATTGTTGGATTTTCTCCCTCTCCCTGAAACACATATATACACATGCATGTGTACACATTTTTTTACACGTGCTCAGGACTTCACACAACATCTGGGACACATTGGGAAAACATACCATGCCAAACCATTGACATAAAATGCACAGTCAGCTAGCTGCTGCTGAATATACATTATATATGAATGAACAATGAAATGTCTACGTTTTAGACTTCATTTTTTAATGTGTAATTCATATGACATGTGTTTAAAATATGTAGGTTATTTTTCTATTTGTCTGAATTTTTAAAAAGTGAAAAAGGCAAAGAAAAATAAGTCTGTGATAAATGTGATCATTTTCTCTATTTTTATCAATGCATTTGTTGAAATAATTATCTCTTGGCTGGTCAAGATCCCTTCAAAATTGAAATGCCTCGAGATATGAAGGTAGTACTTTAATATATCAGACATTTAGCTTTATTCCTTTTTGTCTAAGTATCGACTTACCTTAAATGAAGTCACAAGAATCACATGCTCTCTCTCTTTGTGAGAATATTAATTTAAAAAAGGAAACTATCACTAAGGAGCCATTATTAATTTTACTATTAAAATGCTTATAATAAGTTCACAAGGTCAGCAGTTGTACATAACAAAGCAAAACTTGTTACATAATTACATCTTAGGCCTCTCCTACAAAATCACTTAAAATGAGTTGATCCGTGATTACTCTGAAAGAACCTATTGAAAGTTGAAAGAAGTATATTTGTAACAGTTTCCCAGAAGTCAAACAAAATTATCCATCCATTGTTAAAAAAAAAAAAAAAATTTACACAATGCAAAAATATTTAACTGTGAACTGTAACTGCTGAAATTCTTAAATTCCCGGAAAAAAGGTACAAAATAATGAGAATAAGGAGTAAAAGACAAATTAGTCGTTAACCTAATAAAGATAATAATATATAACTTTTAGATACAGAAAAACAAAAAACAATTTTAGGATGTGATTAATGTTTTACTTTTCAAATTAGAGTTTTTGTTTTCTTTGGGTAAATAGCCAGTAGTGGAATGACTGGATGGTATGGAATTACTATTTTTAATTTTTTGAGGAATCTCCACTTTGTTTTCCACAGTGCCTGCTAGTTTACATTCTCACCAACAATGCATGAGGGTTCCTTTTTTTTTTTCCACCTCAGTGCTAACACTTGCTATATATATATATTTTTTTATCTTTTTGATACTAGCTATTTTGAAAGGTATGAGGTGGTATCTCCTTGTGGTATGATTTACATTTCCCTGATGATTCATGATGTTGAGCATCTTTTCATGTGTCCCTTGGCCATCTCTATGTCTTCTTTGGAAAAAATGTATTCAGGTCCTTTGCCCACTTTTTAATTGGATTATTATTTTTTGATATTGAGTTGTATAAGTTCTCTATGTATTTTTTATATTAGCTCCTTATCAGTTACATCATTTGCAGATATCTTCTCGCCACTTGATAGGTTGCCTTTTCATTTTGTTGATGGTCTCCTTCACTGTGCAAAATCTTTTTATAGTTCATTTTTGCTTTTGTTTTCCTAGAGTGCATAAATTTTGCATCTCTTGATCTACTATGACCCTCACCACCTACTTTCCTCTTAGGCGAGACCAATAAAAATCCAATCTGGTTTAAAGGCTTCTGAATAAGATTGTATTATGTATATCAGTGACCAGTTTCCTTGATGAAACACCCATGATGTTAGGAAATTCTTGTGCTTATTATTTTTTGACTTGTTGTCTAGCTCTGTATAATTTCTGACCTTTAAAATGGCAGTCTTTCTGTTGTGAAGTAAGGGCATAGCCCTCTCCCTCAAAGTGGTCAGTTTTCACTGGTTTTCCTTTTGAGAGATAATTTATAACACCCACTTAATCAAGAACTTGCAGCCTTCTTATTTGTTAGCCAAGCCATTTAGGTCATTTTGCCCATGTTGTATTTCTCATTCCCCCTCTGTCTGATATAACATGTCATTATGGATTCTGATCCTGGCCCTGAAGGTAATAGCAATATTATTGAGCGTGATAGTGAGCGTCATTCTTTAAGTCTCAATTTTTTAAATACACAGTGACTGGCAGGCAGTGTTTCTCATGACTAATATAGCAAATACCTTCCATTGGATGATCTACCCCAATGGAATTCACTTGTATATATGGCACCATCTTCTAAATGGACAGTTTATTGGTCAGGTTCCTTTCCAACCTCTGTTAAACTGAGGCCTTTGTGTTGGCCTGGAAGAAAAATCAGAAGAGCAATTCATAGCATCATTTACCAAAACATGGTACATAAAACTCTAAAAATGAGACATCTGTTAAAGCTATTTTCTGTCATGCATATGGTTTGAGGGTTTATACATTTTTTTTAGCCTTACATATTATTCTGGCACTGCTATGTATCAGAATAACACATCCCCGCAGTAGTTAATATGTGTAAGCTGTGTTGGTATGGTCATGTCTAAACCGCCTTCATAGAGTCTTTGAGAAAAGAGTGTGTTTTTTTCATTTCTCATGAAATTAGCATTTGAGAGCTAAAAGAGCATCTTAGCAGAATTGCTCCTTGAGACCAAGGGACAGTCTTTATTTCTTATATCATCCACAGTGTTAAGTGTTTAACAGGCTTTCACAATCCACTTTTGGTTGGCTTACTAATAATGGAATGCTATTTTGCATTGTTTATAGGTGGATGTACTCCGCATGACTGCACCAAAACAGCTCCTACATTTAAATGTCTTCATTATGTGTAATTGACATCACGTGTCATCTCCTTGCTCTTGGCATTGCTTTTCTTGTCTGAGGATAGCAGTGGTTGATTGCTTCCTTTCAAAGTGTTTGCAAAATTTTTTCCAGGCTTTTCCTCATCCTTCTTGCCAGAATGGTGAAAGGATGCAGGGTACTTGTGGGAAGGTAGTACTTGTGGGAAGGTAGTACTTGTGGGAAGGTACTTGTGGGAAAGGATGCAGGGTACTTGGGTAAGGCCTCACTGTAGGTACTTTCTCATGATTCAGTTTTACCAGAAAAAGTTGTTAAAGACTTGAATGCCTCAGTTTCTCTTTTATCGTGATTTTGCATAATACTGATAAATGGCCTTAACAAGCACAAATAAAAATAAAACAACTCACATTTCTATCCACAGAGTTTATTGTAACACCATCCTTTTAATTTTAGCACAATGAGCTTCAATATTGGTTGGCAAATCCTTTATTATTCGGTCATCCTATATAATATATCCTATATGATATTTAAAATACTCTACGTCTGAACTCATAAATATATGCTATCTTCTCTGGCTATAGGATTTAGAACTTTAATCGCCTGTATGAGGTTATACATTTAGAGCAAAGACTAGGAATTGCATAGAAAATTATTCGAATGATGAAAATGTCACCTTAACACATTTGTGGATTAATTCATTCAAGAAATATTGAGTGTTTTATATAATGAACTGTCTAGTGATACTGTATGGAATATGAAAATGAAAAAGTAGCCAACCTTCAAATAGTTTCAAGCAGACTGGAGAATAATATATAGAGAAAAAATTATTATATTGTCAAAAAAAGCAAATACATTAAGAGATATACAGAAAAATCCTATTCAAGTTTAAAGTAATACTATATTAAATTTCTCTGGGGTAATCTGGAGAAACTTAATGCAGAAGGTGTCAGTAAAATGAAGTCATTAAAGATAGGTAAATATATGGAAGCATAAACAGAAATAATGGCTTTTTCAGGTGGGGCAGGAAATCTACAAAGAACAAAGGCATAGTGAAGAGAAGTCTCAAAAAATGCTTAGGTGACAGGGAAAAGTTTACTTTCACTGGAATGGGAGTTTTTGAAGCTGTGTAATGGGGGAGAGGTAGAAATTTAGGTTGAAGTTTCACAAATTGCTGAACTTGAATACCAAGTTTACTTGGTAGACAATGGCAAGCCACTAAAGATTTTCAAAGTATAAAACTATGTAAACAGATCTGTGTTGTGGTCATATTATTTTGTCAATAGATATTGGTGTACAAATGAGTGATGTGAGACCAGAGGCAAGGAAAGCACTTAGCAGATGTTTGCAGCTGTCCTGGAGAAGATATTCAGGGACCGTTCTGTATACTTGGGCTGGCACTGGCAGAGGTCATGTGCTACAGAGGCTGGAGAGGAAGAACCAGCCAACCCAAGTTATTGAATATGTTCTCAAAGATGACCTTTAAGTGATCTGGCAGGACAGATTCTGAAAATGACTGTATTACTATTATTTTTTTTTAATGGCAAATGCAGGGGAAACAGGAATGAGCACCATTTTGGACATACTGAGCTTAATATGCCATGTGAATATGTCAGGGAATCAATTTGTAATGTTCATGAGATTTTGAGTTGTTCCTGGAGTTATCTATCTGCGTAATGATGAAAGACAGAGACTGCGGGGGACTGAGTTGATGCAGAGACTCCCTTTTTTGTTCCTATTACAAACACATAAATATAACCACTTTTAAAACATACAGCCAAACTCAGAAAGGAAAGTCCTCAGATTTCATCAAAGAAAGTGTGGTAAGCATGCAGGTTGATGCCACTAACACATGGGCTTATATAATCCCTAGTGGCTTGAAAATGGGATTTTAATGTCTATATGGGAAAAGACAGATATTCTACTAAAACATGGATTTGAAAGTGATTATTCTTGGAGGCGGGAATCACCTCCTTGTAAATGCAAAGTCAGTGGAACTTGTTGGTGTATCCTGGAAACCCAAATTAAGAAATTCAGGTAGAAATTTGTCCAAGAACTGGTAAAGTCCATAGAGCAAGGGCCAAAGGAAGTCAGATCTTGTTTATAGGGACATTTGAATAAGTCAAGACTCTCATGGAATTCCTACAGAAACTAAAATCACTGTGAAAAGACACAGTACAATTTATAAACCACATGATGATACAAAGTGTATGCTAAGAAAAAAAAGCAAAAAAATATAGGAACACTTTAACAGAAAGGAAGGAAATAGAACAATCTGAAGAGAGATTATAAATTAACCCCTCAAAATAAAGAGGAAAAGGAAGAACATAAAAGAACAGATCTTTATAAAAAATAATGAAGCTTTTACAAAAAGAAACATTTCTTTAAATTAAAAATACATTTATTAAATGAAAACAATGATTGCATTGAACAGCAGATTACATACAGTCGAAAGGGGTATTAGTTACTGGAAGTAGGATTTAAGGAAATTGCAATAATAAAACACAGAAAAAATTAATAGAACTTTTGAAAGTGAGGTTAAGAGAGAATGCCTAACAAGATTTTCAGGAGGAAAAAAAGGAAATCAGATGTGAGAGATAGGTTTGATGAATTAATACCTTGAGGATTTTCTAGATTTGAAGAAAAACATCAATGTAAATATTAAAGAAGTATAACAAGTCCTGACATTCTCATGGTAAGATGTAGAATATTAGATATAAACAGAATCCTAAAGATAATAGAGAACAAATTACTATAAAATTGCTATAGAGGCATTACCACTAGATAGCAAAATTCTCATCAGCAAAACTGAGACCAGAGATAGTGAAGTATGTTCAAAAAGGTAGAATAACTTAACCTAGAATTTTATACCTAGCCAAACTATTATACATTAATTAAGGTGAAATAAAATCATTTGCTGACAAAATGGTCTGCTAAACTCAACCATTGGTGGATAAAAGTACTAAAGGACATTAAGCCAGAAGTAAGAAACTGGATAAAAAAAAGAAATGGAGAGGTTGTAGTTTGGGGCTTCATCAGAGTAGAACGATTTGAGATAGGTCTGTGAGAAATTTAACCACCAGCCAATCAAAAATAGATCAAAGGTTCTATGGCATAATAGTGAGGAGATTCTTGAGACTAGCTACTCTCAAATCTGTGTATTGTCCCCTTTTTTATGCAAGGGAATCAGGCAATCCAGGGGAGGTAGTATTGCTAATGGTTTAGTGGTTTTCAATTTTAACAAAATAATGGAGATTTAGAAATTATTTTGAAATATTAGTGGTTGAATTTCATTCCCTAAGTTTGTGATTTAATTGGTTTGGAGTGTGTCCTAACCATCATGGTTTTGTTTTTTAAGCTCCCCAGGTGATTCTGTGTGGGCAAGTTTGAGAGCCACTCTAATTGATTGCTAGAGAAGAGTGGAAATCTAGACGTTGACTCTAGCCACTAGTCAAAGCAGATGATGTAGACTATTTTTATCATGGTAGAGACATTCTCACACTCATGAAAGTATTTCACTTATTACCAGCAGCAAGTTTTTCTGTAAAGGACCAGACAGTAGTATTTTAGGTTTTGTGGGTCAAATGGTCTCTGTGTGACTCCTCACCTCTGCTCTTACAATGCAGAAATAGCCATGGATAATAGGTAAACAGATGGGCATGGCACTGTTCCAATAAAATTTACTTGCAAAAGACTAATGAGCAGGATTTGGCCTGTGGGTCTTAGTTTGCCAACCTGTGCTTATAGAATATTAAAGTAAGTTAATGAACATAGTTGAGAATCCTTATGTTTGTTTTGGAGAAAGTAGCTCCATGTGTGAATGGGTTAAAGGAGTGGCCACCTACAAGGATGGAGAAGAATATGTGAAGATGAATGCAGTGAAATATGAAGACCCAGGCAAACCTGGGAAGGAATCAGAGGGAAAACTTGAATGAATGAAAATGCACATGGACAAAGTTGGAATCGGTGGAATATGAAGACCAGGCAAACCTGGAAAGGAATCAGGGAAAACTTGAGTGAATGAAAATGCACGTGGCCAACTTAAAATTATGGCACAAAGGGGTAGCTATGGCCAGATTAGTTGAAAATGCAGGAGAGGTTGGTTTTGTTTTGCTTTTATTGTTTTGCACCTTTTTTTTTCTTTTCTTTATTTTTTTTTATATATATATTTAGTGGGATGGCATGTAAATGCATGGCTTGGATTTTCTATTTAATCACATTTAGATATTTTGGGTTTAGAATAAAGGTGATTATACACACACACACACACACATAAAAAATACATATTTATCTATAATCATTGTATCTGAATTGAAAATGTTTGTTCTTTTTCAACCTTAGCCTCCTTTTCCAAGTGTTAGGTTTATGTAACATTTTCTTTCCAGTTGTCTTGATTAAATTTATACAGATTATTCAAACAAGATTAAATTATAGTAATTATTAGAGCAGAGAAATGGATTTCCTCTCCAGCATAACTTTCAAATTTTAATTGAATTAACCTCTTTATTCCTTCTCTGTCTTCATCACTGCTTACCTGATTTAGTAAATTGCTTATTTATTTGAATCACAAAACACAACTTTTATTCACATTTTAATACTTTTGAAATTGGATTACACCTTTGGAATCAATGGGTATGGATTGAATCATTGAATATATAGTTTACTTTTTCACTCCAAAATCTGTTATGAAATTCATAGTGTATCTTATAATGGACAGCATCTTAGAATCATAGAAATAATGGTTTTATGGTTTGTCTTGTTTTTGCCTGCACCTTTCCTCTGGCAACCACTTCCAGAGTTCTCAAAGAGTTAACATTCCTGGAAAATTACTCTGATCTTGTCACTACATTACCTAATAACTTTGAGCGATCTCAAAGTTCAGACTCCTTGGCATGGCATTCAAGGGCCTTATTATCTAAATCCTGTTATATTCTCACTCAGAAAATTGGATCTCCAGCCTCATTTCCTACCATCCCTGTCTCACTCATGTGAATTGCTTCATCCCTGACAATCAAACACATGATGCATTATTTTAATAGAAGCGTTGTAAAATCTCTGAGGAAAGTTTAATAAAATGGGATTGGTGTTGAGCTGAAAATAGCTAAAACAGGCTTTTTCTAAAGCTTAATACTTAAGATGGAAAAGTATTATTTCAGGAAAGACTTGACTTTTTATATTAAATTGTTGAAGAAGCTTATGGAATATCTTTATTTGGAGTCTTTTAAACAGACTAGAAACTCTTCTGTTTGGGATGATTTAAGTATACCCACAGGAGATAAACAAGATGAACTTTGAGGTTGTGGCCAGGTTTAGAAGTTTTGGGGTGATTAATGACTGTATCTAAATAAGGCCAAAAGATCCAAATGGGAGTAAAAAGAAATTCAGTTAGTCATCTACATGCTATCTCTCTATGATTCCAAAGACCTGGATATTTAACAATTGAATGTATGTACTTAAATAAAACTATGTAGTTCAGTGATATTTTCTGCTTTGAATGTTCATATATTGCTGTTGTATAAATAACTCCACAGGATAAACACATGTTATCTTATTCCCATCGGCCATCAGATAACATATCAAATTGTAATTACTAGATAAAAATGTGAGATCAATTGAAAATGTTCCAAAATTGTTTTTGTTTGTTCTGAGAATAGTAATGAACTGGTGTAAAATACACTTTTGATGACTTTTTAGCTATTTCTTAATTTTGATAAAATGAAAATTAGGAAATGACTTATCCATCATCCATATATTTATATGATTCTGTATTTTAAATTTAGGTATGTGTCTTGTGCCCTGGGCTGTCCGTATGAAGGAAACATCACACCACAAAAAGTGACAGAAGTAAGATACCCCTGGTTTTCTGGTTCTTGGTAAAATGATGTATATTATTTTAAAAAGTGGCCTGTTTTCCTTACTGTGTTTTGCATCTGACAACAGAGTTTAAGGAGAACCATGGAATGGAAGACAAGTTTGATTACTTAACTGTTTCATTTTGACACTGCAGATGGATATATTGGCTACAACTCTTCAAAGTTAAATAACCTTTGAGTCTTATCATTTGGGTGCTCAAAGGTGAAGGAATAAAAACACCTGTTTCATTTTTACATGAGTAGAATGCAGTGAGGGCCTTTCCACATTCCATCAGAATGTCGGGACAGTTTGTGCACACACACTTCAACTTTGCTTTGGTTGCGCAGGTAGGCTCCCTTTGTTTTTGTCCTGCATACTTTGACACTTGTATCAGAGTATACACTGCTTTTGCTGTACACTGTTTTTGTTCCTTTAAGATCCAAGAGCTCTTACTGCTGAGATTCAAGTTGCTTTTATTAGAGAGCAATTTTGTGGTGATAGATTATATCCGTTAAAGACCTGCTTATTGAAGTTCATTTTCTACTTCCTGTTCTTGTTTATTAATTGATACTAATGAAGACAAAATATTCAGTCTTTGAGACTATATTAGGCTCTCAGAAACACATTTGTATGTGAACTATATTAATGTGCACCTGTTGTTAAGGCTGTTATTTTCATATATTTTGTAATGCATTACTAAAGTAGTGAAGATAGAGCATTGTTAGAAAATCAGAATTTATGAGGATAAACCTTCAGTTTGGCTAAAGCCATTCCTCTTTTGTGCTTTCATTTGAACTTTTGAAATTTACTGCAGATTTTTTTCAAATGAGTGTTGTCCCACAGTCTACTTTTAAGACCTTTACACATAGAGGCAGATACACTATAAAATAAAGATTCTTTCGTGTTGTAGTCCTTCACCTGCATGGGACCCTTCTAAGACTTTGTTATTAATTTGCATTTACAAATACATATTCTTTTCTTAAAATTTCCAAGGTGATAAAACTTCAGGCTCCGCAAAAAATGAGGCTCCAACTCTACCTGTACACCAAACCCCTTGCTTTTCTGCCTTTTGCCTTGTGGAGTCTCTGGATGTACCACACATACCCTCAGCCTCTCCATGCCTGCACCAGAATGCCTGAGGAGTTGTTGAAGAGAATTGCATAACAGGCAGATTGGAAGCATTAGTTGATGACCAGCAACTTTAAATGAGCCTTCTGTACTCTTCTACTAGGTTTTGTGGCCGACTCCCTCTCTTACTGCCTGCAGTCAGCATTGCAAACTGTTCAGTCTGTTCAAGCTTCTAGTTCCTCTTCTCATTTACTCCCCTGTATATTCAACTGCTTAGAATTCTTCCTGTTGACACTTGAACATGTTCAAGTCTCTGCCATCTGAAAGCTTCCTTTCTTAATTAAGCATCCACATCTATTTACTGGTTACCTATTTTTATCCTTCTACATCTAAACTTCTTCAAAGGGCTGTCTACACTACTGGTGTTTATTTCCTCAGGTGCCACCAGCTCTTTATCATCCTCCAAGGTGACTTCTAGACCATTCACTTCACTGAAATCCCTCTTTGTAAGACCACTACTTAGCACTTGGGTTAAAAAATGCAAGATCATATTCAGTACTCATCTTGACATCTTAGCAGAATTTGGGACTACTGACCACTTGTCCTTGATGACACCCTTGTTTCCTTAAACTCCCTTGATACCACACTTAGGGTTTTCATCCAACTGTGGTTAGGTTTCTCTTTTGAAACTTCATTGTCCTTTACCTGGCCATTAAGAAATTCCAGCATTTAATAGGCAGTAGGGAAGAATGAACATTATGCCTGTTTTTTTTTTTAATCCAAGTTTCCATCCAATAATAATCTCCTACTTGGACTAGGGGGCCCTTCTGAGTGCCCTCCAACCTGTTTTTGATATTGTTGATAGTGCCTTTCTGAAAGATTAATATTGCCACTACCCCCATTACCCCAACAGTCCATTGTGGCTTCCTATTGCTCTTATGATAGAATCCTCAACCAAAATTCTCAGCTTGGCTTGTTTGCAAGGCTCTGCATGGTTTGTCCTATGCCTACCTCACCAGATTTATGTAGCTTCATTCCCCCTTGGTTTTTGCTTTCTTGCCACACCTACCCTTTGTATTTTTTTCCTATCTGGAATGCCCTTTGCATTTTCTATTTCAGCTGTCTGGAACACATTATATTCCACCTGAAACATTCTTCTTGTACCCTTCTTCTCACCCTCTTCAACAAGTTAACGCCTACTTTATCTCAAGCTCTCACTTAGGCCCTTCCTACTTGATAGATGTAGGTCAATTTCCTTTGCTACATGCTCTTAGAATCCTGTTTCTTTGTTCCAAAATTCTTATTTTACTTGTATTTACACTTTCTTGAGTGGAATTGTTTGAGTTCAATCCTCAGTTGACAGCATAAACCATCTCAATACTTATATGCTTATTATATCCCAGCACCTAAACTAGTGCCTGTCATAAAATGGGCACTGAAGAAATACATAATAAATGAGTTACAGTATTTTTTACAAATGCCAGATATTGTACAAAGCGATTTTTTATATATTCTCATTTCATTTTCATAACCAACATGTCCTTATTAACATCATCATTAATACAATGTTTAAAAATTAATAAGGCTTAGAAAATATGCTAATAAGAGTATTTGTTGTCTCTATTTTACAGAAAAGAGACTGAGGCTTAAAAAGGTTAATCTTCTACCCAGTATCACATGACTAGCATGGGTGGAAGCTGAGATTTAAATCCAGGCTTGTCTGATTTCAGAACTCATGTCTTTGTTAACATACCATGCTGCCTTCTTGCAAACTCATATTGCTCTTTGAAAGTGACATTAGTTACCCAGCATGAAGGGAACTTGCAGTTTACTTTGCACAAATGCATCCATTTATAAGCCAGAAAAATTAAGTTAGAAATATTAGGTGATTCTGTCAATCACAAAACTACTTACTGACAGAGCTGGAACTAGTATTGATATCTCTTGACCTCTAATCTAACGTCTCGAGAAATACTACTTCCAAAGTAAATTTGTAATGTTCCTGTTTTGATGATAGGGTTGAGAAAGTAAGCCTCCCATAATTGAAATTGTAGCTTATAATTTCATAACCAAACTATGTAAATAGATAGTTATGATTCTAAGGCAAATTTGAATATTAGAAAAATATAGTAATGTCTTTAAAACCTTTATATAATGCTTAGGATTTAATAAACAGGAAAAAGACCAGAAAACTAAAATAAATGTTTCCCATGGATACGTAACTGATCTTAGTTGTGACTTTTACTTCTGGATGATGTTTGTTAAGGAATAACAGGGTTTGAGACTGTCCATTTCCATTGTTTTACTAGCTCCTCACCTTTCCCGACAGGTATCTAAGAGATTGTATGGCATGGGCTGTTATGAGATCTCTCTGGGAGACACCATTGGAGTGGGAACTCCAGGAAGCATGAAGAGAATGTTGGAGAGTGTCATGAAAGAAATCCCACCTAGTGCTCTTGCTGTTCACTGCCATGACACATATGGACAAGCCTTAGCAAATATCCTTACGGCTCTTCAGGTATTTTGTATTATTTGTGTGTATGTGCAAAATGGGTATCCTTACTTATAAACATTAAGAGTATTAGTGGGATAATATTTATAAATTGCTATGAATATAGTGCTTAAACAGTGTCTACCACATGACAAGCACTCAGGAAATATCTGAAAATTACACATTTATTTTTAGGACAATGATGTCTCCTATTGCTGTTAATTTGATTTGATAAAATTCGTTCTTTTTTTACTGTAGGGTAGTTGACATACAATATTAGTTTTAGGTGCAACATAGTAATTCAATAATTATATATATTATGAAATGACCACCACAGTAAGTGTAGTTACTCTCTGTCACTTACAACAATATTGACTATGTTCCACATGCTTGTCATGCTTATGACTTTGTTTTATAACTGGAAGTTTGTACTTACTTTTTAATACCGTTCATCTATTTTACCCATTCCCCCTACCCACCTCCCTTTTGGCAACCAAGTGTTTGTTCTCTGTATTTAGGAGCCTATTTGCTTGTTTGTTTTGGTTTTTAGATTCCACATATAAGAGAAATCGTATAGTATTTGTCTTTCCCTGTCTGGCTTGTTTGCAGACCTATATTATTATACATGAAGTATTTGTCTTTTCCATCTGGCTTATTTGCAATGTTCGTGTTGTTGCAAATGGCAAGATTTCATTCCTTTTTGTGGCTGAGTAATACTGCATTGTGTATATATGTACCACATCTTCTTTCTCCTTTCATCTATTCACGGACACATAAATTGCTTTCATATCTTGGTTATTGTAAATAATGCTGCCACAGAATGGATAGATGCATATATCTTTTTAAATTAGTGTTTTTGTTTTCTTCAGGTAAATGCCCAGAAGTTGAAATACTGGGTTGTATGGTATTTCTATTCCTAATTTTTTGAGGCAATTCCATACCGTTTTCCACAGTGGCTGCATCAATTTACATTTCCAACAACAGTACACGAGGGTTGCTTTTTCTCCACATCCTCACTAGCACTTGTCTTTTTGATACTAGCCATTCTGACAGGTATGAGCCAATATCTCATTGTGGTTGTGATTTGTATTTCCCTGATGATCACTCATACTGAATCTCTTTGCCTGTGTCTGTTGGCCATCTGTGTATCTTCTTTAAAAAAAACGTGTCTATTCAGGTTCTCTTCCTATTTGTAATTGGATTTTTTTGGTGTTAAAGTGTGTTTAAGTTCTTAATATATTTTAGATGTTATCTCCTTATCGGATGCATCATTTGCAAATATCTTCTCCCGTTCAGTAGGATGCCTTTTTGTTCTGTTGGTTTCCTTCACTGTGCCAAAGTTTTTTTATGTTGGTGTAGTTCCAATAGTTTAATTATGGTTTTGTTCTCTGTGCCTGAGGAGATAAGTATAGAAAAATATTGCTAAGGCCAGTGTCCTAAGAGATTACTGCCTATGTTTTATATTAAGAGTTTTATGGTGTCAGGTCTCATATTTATGTTTTTAATCCATTTTGAGTTTATTTGTGTGTATGGTGTAAAGATAGTGGTCTAGTTTCATTCTTTTGCATGTGGCTGTCCAGTTTTCCCAGCACCATTTATTAAACAGAGGGTCTTTTCCCTATTGTATATTCTTGACTTCTTTCATATATTCTGATGTCCTTTGTCATAGATGAATTGACCATGAAACGATGGGTTTATTTCTGGGCCCTCTATCCTGTTCTACTGATCTATGTGTCTATTTTTGTGCCAGGGCCATGCTGTTTTAATTACTTTAGCTTTGTAATATATTTTGGATCTGGGATTGTGATACCTCCAGCTTTGTTTTTCTTTCTCAAGATTGCTTTGGCTATTCAGGGTGCTATATACTTCCCTACAAATTTTAGCATTGTTTGTTGTAGTTATGTGAAAAATGCTGTTGGTATGTTGATAAGGATTGCATAGAATCTTTAGATTATTATGGCTTATATGAACATTTTAATGATATTAATTCTTCTAATCCATAAGCATGATATAGCTTTCCATTTCTGGAAACTGTCATCTTCAGTTTCTTTATTTAACATCTTACAGATTTCAAACTGCATGTCTTTCCTGCTTGGTTAAATTTATTCCTAGGCATTTTATTCTTATTGATGCAATTGTAAATGGGGTTGCTTACTTCATTTTTCTTTCTTCCTCTTTGTTATTACTGTATAGAAATGCAACGGATTTTTCTTTATTTTCTATCTTGCAACATTACTTAATTCATTTTGTAATGCTAACAGCATTTTGGGTCTAGTCTTTAGGGTCTTATATATAGTATCATGTCATTTGCAAATAGTGACAGTTTTACTTCTTCCATAACAATTTGGATTTTTTTTTTTTTTGTCTGATTGTTGAAGCTAAGATTTTTAGTACTATGTTGAATAAAACTGGCAAGATTGGATATCCTTGTCTCATTCCTGATCTTAGGGGAAAAGCTTTCTGCTTTCTACCATCGAGTATGATATTAGCTGTGGGTTGTTCATATGTGGCCTTTACTATGTAGAGGAATGTTACCTTTAAACCCACTTTTTTGAGAGTTTTTATTAAGTGATGTTGAATTTCATCAAGTGCTTTATCTGCATCTATTGAGATGATAATAAGATTTTTATTCCTCATTATGTTAATGTGGTATATCATGTATATTGATTTGTGGATATTGAATCATCCTTGCATCCCTGGAATAAATCCCACTTGATTATGGTGAATGATCCTTAATGTATTATTTATTTGGTTTGATAATATTTTGTTGAGGATTTTGCACCTATGTTCATCAGAGAAATTAGCCTCTTAGTTAATTTTCTTTTTTAATAGTGTTTTTATCTGTTTTTTGTTTTTGTTTTTTGTATCAGGGTAATGATGGTTTTGTAGAATGAATTAGGAAGCTTTCCTTCCTCTAATTTTTTTGGGATAGTTTGAGAAGGATAGATATTAACTCTTCTTTATATGTTTGGTAGAATTAACCTGTGAAGCCACCTGGTTATGGAATTTTGCTTGTTGGGAATTTTTTTATTACTGATTCAATTTCGTGGATGGTAATCAGGCTTTTCCAATTTCCCATTTTCCTTATTCAGTATAGGAAGAGTATATATTTCTAGGAATTTCTCCATTTCTTTTAGGATGTCCAAATGAGGGTGCATAATTTTTCATGGTAGTCTCATAATTCTTTGTATTTCTGTGGTGTTGGTTGTTATTTCTCCTCTTTCATTTCTGATTTTATTTGTGTCCCCTCTCTTTTTTTTTTCTTGATGAATCTGGCTGTCAATTTTGTTTACCTTTTCAAAGACCCTGATCTTAATTTTGATAATCTTTTCTACTGTATTTTTAGTCTCTATTTCATTTATTTCACTCTGATCTTTATTACTTCCTTCTACTAACTCTGGGCTTTGTTCTTTTTCTAATTTCTTTAGGCATAATATTGGATTGTTTTTTTGAGATTTTTGTTGTTTCTTGAGATAGACTTTTTTCCTCTCTTAACTTCCCTCTTAGAACTGCTTTTGCTATGTCTCAAAGATTTTGATCCAATGTGTTTCTGTCTTCATTTGTCCCCATGTATTTTTTGATTTGCTCTTTGATTTTTTTGGAGACCCACTGGTTGTTTACTAGCATGTTGTTTGGCATCCACTTGTTTGTTTGTTTTCTTTTTTTTCTTGTAATTTATTTCTAGTTTCATTCTGTCATGTTTGGAAAAGATCCTTGATATAATGTCAGTCTTGTTAAATTTATTGAGACATGTTTTGTGTCCTAACATGTGATCTCTTCTGGAGAATGTTCCATCTACACTTGAAAGAATGTGTATTCTACCATTTTTGGATGGAATTTCTGTATATATCTGTTAAGTCCATCTGGTCTAATGTGTTGTTTAAAGCCAGCATTTCTTTATCGATTTTCTGTCTGGATGATCCACCCATTGATGTAAATGGGGTGGTCAGTTTCCCTACTATTATTGTATTACTGTCAATTCCTCCCTTTATGTCTATTAATATTCTATATATTTAGTTGCTCCTGTGGTTGGGTGCATAGATATTTATAATTGTTATATCCTGTTCTTGGATTGATTCCTTTATCATTATGTAATGTCCTTTTTGCCTCTTGTTACAATCTTTGTTCTAAAGTCTATTTTGTGTTATATAATATTGCTATCCTAGCTTTTTGTTTCCATTTGCATGGTATGTCTTTTCCATCCCTTCACTTTCAGTCTCTCTATATATGTTTAGGTCTGAAGTTAGTCTCTTGTGGGCATCTTAGAGGTGGGGCTTGCTTTTTTTATTCATTCAGTCACCCTATGTCTTTTGATGGAACATTTAGGGTATTTGTATTTAATTATTGATAGGTTTATACCTTTTGCCATTTTGTTAATTGTTCTCTTGTTGTTTTTGTAGTTCTTCTATGTTTCTTCCTTCTTCTCTTGCTCTCTTCCCTTTTGATGAGTGATTTTCCTTGATGTTATGCTTGAGTATCTTTGTCTTTAATTTTTGTGAATCTATTATAGGTCTTTGGATTGTGTTTACCATGAGGTTCATATACAACATCCTAAGTGTATAGAAGTTAATATTAAGCTGATGGTTGCTTAAGTTAGAACACATGTATTGATGATGATGTTAATAAGGACATTTTTATTCCTCCCTCTCCATGTTTTATGTATATGATGTCTATTTTCTCTTTGATTTTGTGAATCCCTTAATTAATATTTTAAACAGAATTGATTTTCCTTTTTTTAATCTTCATACTAGCTTTATACTTGATTGATTTACTACCTTTTTATGTTTGTATGTTTGCTTTTACTAGTGAAATTTTTTCCATTAATAATTTTCTTCTAGTTATTGCCTTTTCCATTTAAAGAAGTCCCTTTAACACTTTTAATAAGGCTGCCTTAAAGGTGATGAACTTTAACTTTTGTTTGTGTGGGAAACTCTCTCTCCTTCAATTCTGAAATAATCTTGCCATGTAGAGTATTCTTAGTTGTAGGTTTTTTTCTTTTTAGTACTCTGAGTATATCATGCCACTTTCTTCTGGCCTGAAAAGTTTCTGCTGAAAAATCAGCCGATAACCGTATGAATTTTCCTTGTATGTAATTAGTTGCTTTTCTCTTGGTGCTTTTAAGATTTTCTCTTTAATTGTGGACATTTTAATTATTCTCTGTCTTGGTGTGGACCTTTTTGGGTTCATCCTATTAGTGGTTGTTTGTTCTTCCTGGACCTGGCTGTCTTTTTATTCCCCACCTTAGGGAAATTTTCAGCTCTTATTTTTTTAGTAATTTTTCTGTGTCTTTCTCTCTCACTTCTTCTTCTGGGATCCCTATATTGTGAATGCTAATATACTTGATGTTGTTTCAGCTTCCTTAACCTATTCTTGTTTAAAAAAAATTTTGTTTTTGTTGTCCATCTTGGGTGCTTTCCATTACCCTTTCTTCCAGATTGCTGATCCATTCTTTTGCATCTGCTAATCTACTGTTGATAGTGCATTTTTCATTTCAGTTATTGTATTGCTCAGCTTTAACTGGTTCCTTTTTAAAATTTTTTTCTGTTGAAATTCTTACTGAGTTTATCTACTCTCAAGTCCAGTGGGCTTCTTTATAACAATAATTTTGAATCCTTTGTCAGGTAGATTGCTTATCTCTGTTTCATTTAGTTATTTCTTTTTTTAAGCTTTGTCTTGTTCTTTTGCTTGAAGCATATTCATTGACTCCTAATTTTGTCTAACTTTCTGTGTTTGTTTCTATGAGTTAGGTGAAACAGCTACCTGTCCCAGTCTTAAAGGAGTGGCCTTGTATAGGAACATCCCCTTTGTAGACTGCATGTGCCTGGAGGCTTTGGCTCTCTGGCTGGAGCTGGGATAGAATTGGGTTGGGTGCTTCATACAGGATGTGTCCTGGCAGCATGGGCACAGGCAGGAGATGTCTCAGGTTGGTTTGTGTCCAGGATGCCTTGGCAAAATGGCTGGAGCTGTAGTGGGTACACACTGGGAGTGTCCTATTGTATGCTATGCAGGAACATCCTTGGTGGGACAGCTATGTATGGGGTGGCATCGGTTGGGGGGACTTTGTTGGGAGAACTATATTATGGGGACTGCTAGAGCTGGTGTGGGCTAAGGGCTCGGAGCTCACTGAGTCAGCAGGCTGGCTAGATGCCTGGACTCTGCTCTTATCTGAGCTATCAGTGTGGAGAGGGAATGGAAACAATGGTGCTCCCCAATACCTCCAATCCCAGAGAGAGAGCTCCAGCAATTTCCCCACCATTTGATCGAATACTTTAGGGTAAATAAATAGGCTTCCTTAATTTAAAGTCTAGGCGCCCTTCAAACCACTGCTTTTTTTGCTATATTGCAGGTCAGACAAATCTGTGCACAGCCCCAGCCCTATCCTTCCTTCTGCAGTTCATAGTATAGAGGTAGGATTTCCATTGCTACCATGTCTGGTTCTTTCCTGCCATTCGTCATATGGTCGCTCTATCCCTTGTTGTGCAGAAGCAGTTCATTCAGCCCTCAGTTCCTCTTCAGGAGGAATTGCTCCATATATAGGTATAGACTCAATGTGTCTGTGTGAGGAGGCAAGCCCAGAGTCTTCTTATGCCACTATCTTGAGCCCCTCAGTCCTGAATTTATTCTTTCTAAAGTATAAATCTTCGTAGATCTACGTCTGGTTTTATCAACTCTTACGTGCTCTCAGCCATATAATTTAATAGAGTATAATGGCATTTTGAGGAGTACAAAATACAAAGATAGAGTGTTCTATTGTGTTCATGTAATGTTCTAGTTGATAATTTGGTGCTCTATTATGAGAAGATACAGCACTGAAATATTCTATATTTTGTTTAACATATTTTTCTGATATTGCAGACATCCTTTTGTCTGCAAATCCCTGGTTTTTGTCAAACATATGCTTTTAGATAATCAAAGTGAAGAGATCTGGAAAGTTGGATGATTAAAAATTACTTATTAAATTCTAATAACTTAGTTATTTTGAATGTTTTTATTTAAAACAATACATATAAAAATTTTAAGGGTATATCTTAAAATTAGTGTTAGTTTGTTAAACTCAGCTAAAAATAGGTTCATGTGATGTTTTTAGAACCTAAGATTTTGACAACTAAAGATAAGACTGTATCAAAACTTTCTTATGAGGCTGAAAATCAGTATGTAAAGCTTTATGTCATAGACCTGAAGTGTACAGTTGTTTGGCAGAAGTTAAAAAACAATGTGAAGATCAAGTCCTAGAAAAAGCTTATTTTGACTTTGTAGTATATGTGCACAAATCCATATTTATCCTCTGGAAGCAAGCAAGGAGTATTGTATTGAATTAGAACAGAAACTGATATCCCATGGACTTTTGGGTGTGGGAATTTTTACAATTTTCCCTTCCTAGGTATTCTAGTTTCTAAAACAATAGAGAACTAGGCATCACTTCAGGATTCTGTGTTCAGCTACAACTGTAACTTATTAAGTGTTCCTGACCAGCACGTTCCTGAAGACATCTGTCTCTCCCACTACCCCCACCCCTCTGATATGGATATTCCTTTTTTCAATCTCTCTCTCTCTCTCTCCTCCTTCTCCTCTCACTTCTGTCCTTCCCTTCCCCTTCCCTTTCTCATTCCTTCATATGGGTATATCTTCTATATGATAACACTTTTAGTAGTAATTTATTTGTATAGCACATTTACTATATGATGAATGACAATTTAGTTATTTGGGATTCAGGGTAATAGTGCAAAATCTGGGCACCCAAATTTCTGCCTCTTGAAAATGCCAAAATGCAAAATATTGCTGACTCCCTATTGTGATTTTAATGGTTAACAAGGACTATTTGAGGAAGTAATGTTTAAAATCATATGTAAAGCATGAGAACTAACCCCTATAAGGGGTGAGTCTGTGTGTGCATGGCAGTGTATGAAAAGAGTACTTCAAGCAGATGAAACACCACTTGGTCAAAAGTACTTGGGAGAGGGGAGGATTATGTCCTAGGAACTGAGAGAAGACGAATATATTCAGGAGAGAAGCTAAGCTTTATGACATATGCTGAATTAGTTGAATTGCAGAGTGTCTATTTGGAAAGAAGCGAGGACCAAAATCCTGGGTCATTTTCTCATCCTACAACAGCCATATTAAGGGTCAGGAAACAACCCTGGGCCCAAGTAAGATATAGGGAGCATGCATGGGAACCGGTATAAGATGGAGAGACCCCTCTAAAATGCCATACCCTCAAAGGCTGAACCAGCAAAAATTCCACCTCACAAGGGGAGAAGGCAAGAGTATTCATTATGGCTTTGACTATGTATAGAGGAGAAACACCTGGTCCCTCTTTATACTTAATAACCTTTTGTCAACCCCCATGTGGATGCAGGGTTCAAATTCACATCACCTGCAGAATGAAAGAATCAGGCAGATAAATTACCTTTAAATGGTTGTGGGTTAGTGACACCTTCAGGTCTTTTCTGAAAGAAAACATCTTCAACTTAAGATGAACTATTTGGGATATGTGTGTATGTGTGTTGTGTGTGTCAAGGGAGGGAACGGGCTAAGAAGGTGGGTATTCTTTTTTTTTTTTTAATTTTATTTATTTATTTGAGAGAGAGAGTGAGACCTAGAGAGAGTGAGCCCAGCCAGGCAGAGGTAGGGGGACAAGCAGACTCCCCACTGAGCAGAGAGCCCGATATAGAACTAGATCCCAGGACCCCCGGATCATGACCTGAGCTGAAGGCAGACCCTTAACCAACTGAGCCACCCAGGCACCCCAAGAGGGTGGGCATTCTCATCAGCTCCTGTGGCAGTTGGTAGGAAATGTATCTACAGGTGTCTATAACTGTGTTTTCTACTCTTGTACTATGTGCACAAGCACCAGGTAACTATGGGAAGTAGGACAGAAAAATGGGGGCAGGGGGCCCAGGAAAGCAAGAGTGTACTTCCAGCTGGTCTTACATTGCCCCAGAGCTTAAGTTGTAGTCACAGTATAAGTAGGTAAAGAAGAGGGTAACAGTGGTTTATCTAAGAAGCAACATGATGTAAAGCTGAGGAGGCAAGGTTAAATGAACAAGTGAGGAAATGGTCAAAAAGCAGAGACCTGCTAAGGAAGCTAAAAGTTGACCTTGTAAAGTTCTTTTGTCTCTTTTGTCATCCATATCTATACAGTTTGATAAGTCAGTGACAACATAAGAAAGAAATATACACTGCTGCTCTCTTTGAAACTGAGTGTAGCTGAGACCATCTTTAATGTTTTGGAACTTGTATGTCCATAAACGGAGCTGGATGTGGTGCTGGACTGTCCCTGTAAACACAAGTGTGCTGGTCCCCGGAAGCACTAAGGCTGAGTTCTCCAGGGTTCTTTTCTCCTCTCCCATCCCTTCCCCAGTAACAACAGCCACAACAACAAAATGACCAGCTTTACCTTTAGTGGAGGAGAGAAAATGTCTTGGAAAAAACTGCCAGTGTTTAAATAGAAGGGAAATCAGAGAAAGTTCCACTTCATTATGAACGGGGCTAACCTTGGCTTCGGGAAGCAGTGGCCATACTTCATTTTTTAAAATGGAATCTTTGAAGTGGCTTCTAGTAAAATTGGTGGTGGATGTGGAGTGGATATCATTTGCTTTAATTTAGGGCTTGAGAAACAGTTTACAGTGCTCTAAACTGGAAGTTAATATTAAGGCAAGGAGACATATAATAAGTGGAAACTTGGCCACAATGGTAGGAAACAAATGAGAGTTATAAATGGAACATCCCCCTCAGTCTGGAAAGCACATACTAATCGTGGAGTAGAGAGATCTTTCTTGGGTTCCCAGGTTTTATTGTGTGTTTTTATTACTTGAACATATGACTTACTCAACTGTACATAATTGTATGGAAGTCAAGAATTCATAATTATCAGGTATTTAATATAGAGAAATAATTCTGAGACTACAGCTATAAGTGTGGGATATTTATAACCACTCAAAACTGAAAGAGCAAGAAAATGAGGTGACAAAACATACAACATTTTAGTAATGGAAGAAACGTATGTGAACCAATATACTTGTCTTAATTTTTTATGTAAAAATTGAGTTTCACCCTTCTCATGTTTCCAAGTACCTGAGTAAAACACTAGTGAACAAATTATTTAATCTACTTAATACCAGACAATTGCACAATCTATTTTTTTCTCAAATGACTTGTCTTTATAACTGGGTAAAAACGGAGTAAAACAAATGAAATCCAGTACCACAAAAAACAGTACGTGTTAATTGGTGGCATGGAGACAGACAGAGTAGGTGATACCTCACTCTGTATTTTCAAAACTTTTTGATTATAATTTTTTTTTCTACACAATTAGCTTTCTCCAGCACAGTATTCTGTTGGAAGATATTCTCATTGGAAGGTGGGATAATGTGTAAATTATTTAAAAAGAAAAAAATAAAAGAGGACAAGAAGTCCAGCAGAAGTTTAGCATTGTCCAAATTTCAAGTGTGTACAAGCAGGGCTCCTGAGCCATAAAAGTCAGTGTGAACAAGATGAACAAAGTACCTTCCTATTTTTTTCAAGTGTTTAGATTGCTTATATCGGGAATGAAAAATGATTAAATATTTGAATGATGTTGCTTTCTTTTGTTTACCTCCAATATCTTTTTATTAATATAAACTCTCTGGTTTTAGCAATAGGTGATCAGTTAGTTTTTTGTTTTCAGAGATAACAATTTTTATCTGTTTCTACAAATCCCAGGTGTTGTTTAATTTTTTTGTCAGAGAGAGAGCGAGCACAAGCAGGGGGAGCAGCAGGCAGAGGGAGAAGCAGGCTCCCCGCTGAGCAAGGAGCCCGATGTGTGGCTCGATCCTAGGACCTGAGGCAGAGGCAGACACTTAACCTACTGAGGGACATAGGTGCCCCTCTACAGGTATTTAAAAGAGGTAGAAAAGCAGCTTCTGAACTAGATGGCATTGTAAACTGGCATTCAATTAATCAGCATATAAAAATACACGAAATTCTACTGTAATATGCTAAAAATGAAAGTATTTAATCTTTATACAATGGATTATGCTTAGATCATAAGCTTGAAGCTCATCACAAAAGAAAATATGTCCAAAAATGCTCTGTGTCTCCTACAGCAATGCATCCCTGCTGATTAAATAGGCAAATGTTATAAAAATTGATTGAGGTTTTTTGTTTTTTTTTTAAGATTTTATTTATTTATTTGACAGAGACAGACACATTGAGAGAGGGAACACAAGCAGGGGGAGTGGGAGAGGGAGAAGCAGGCTTCCCACTGAGCAGGGAGCCTGATGCGAAGCTCCATCCCAGGACCCTGGGATCATGACCTGAGCCGAAGGCAGACGCTTAACGACTGAGCCACCCAGGCGCCTCAAGGGTTTTTTTTTTTTTTTTTCTATTTAGAAAAGATTCTATGAGACTGTAAAGAAAAACACTGAATTCATCAGCAGAATATTTTGTTTTGTTTTTAATTGTGGTTTAACTTTGCAAAACAATCCTTGTTTTCCCAACTATATCAGGACCTTTAATTTACAATTGATTGACACTCTGGGATAAAGGGGTATGCATGGAGAACCCTACACCTTGTGATCTCCATTCTCACCAGTCACAGTTCTCAGGATCCAGGAAAATCCCTAACACATATTAGATCATCTTCCTTGGGAGCCAAAGGCTGAGTGGATTGAAGGTGCAGTCCTGGAGAACAGAAAAGTAGAATAAAGAACCATGCAGCTTGGAGTAGAAAGTGAAGAGTGGACTTATTTGATGTCTTTTCACTCCCTATGAGCCTGAATGTGGTGCTGTTTGCTTCATTTTCTTGAAATTACCTAGTGTTCACCCAGTGGGTACTCCTTTTTTTCACTTACGACTTGCAACATTATGCTTAGACACTGAGTTTTCCATTACCTATAGAATATGATATTGAGAAAGTTTCATATTTTTCTAGATTCCCATTCCCTCATATGCAAAATGTCTATCATCCTAGAAGATAAAGAACATGTTCATATCTCTTTCATGAAATTTTCATCAATACATAGCAGTTAAAGTTAATCAAAATATCTTGTTTGCTCTTCTTAGAAGTTTTGATTTTATTAGCATGACCATTTTATTCCGAAAATTAGATTAATGGATGTCTCTCTCTTTGTCTTTACATCTGGGTGCACCAAGTAAGACAGAAATCCTCGGCTAAAGCTGTTATTTCATTTTCTTTGCACATAAGAATGCAAGTTTCAAATCAGGAGGACAGACTCATCCTGGTAAATATTTTTACCAGTTTTTAAAAAATAACCATTCTTAATTTAAAATGAATCCTTGTTGCTGTTATCACCTTCAGGAAAAAAAAATAACATCTATTCATACAGTTATTTTCTTCCCACTCTAGTCTTTCTTCTCTTTAGTACTTAACTTTGGCTTTTATATTATTGGTGGCTCTTTGGGCCAGGATATGATATAATTCTTCCCTTGGCATAAGAGATGGAAATTTCAAAACTCACTATCTTTTCAAGCACCTCTCTTATTCATTCTGTAAATGTCTCATCTTATTGTTTTAATCTTGTGTTCAAGATCTTGTTTTCAACCAAGTACTCATCACATCTCTCTCAACACATATGGTTTCAATTTGGAAATCTTGTTGTTTTGCCCTATTTGTATAAACACACATTCAGCTTTTCATTTTCTAATTTTTTCCAAGTTTTTTTCTCAATTTTTTTGTCTCTTGGAAGTTCATATTTACAAGGAAACTGTATATACCACATATAATCTTGCTACTGAATGTAATGTGAATGCTCATTTTCCTTTAGAATTTTGGTTTGAAATTGGTCAGTTTGGTATTAATGTAAAGTATTATTCTCTTGACTAGTTTTTGACTTATTGTAATGTAACAAGTTAATGGTTGTATGCCCAACACTACAAACAAAAACAAGCACACACACAGAATATTGGAACCACTGATAACCCTACTAAGCCAAAGTCAAAAATCCCTCAGCTTTATTGTTTGAACAACTTTCTCATATGTTGCCAGATATTTCTAGCTCTGGGCTGGAACTAGGTAGAAGTAATACATGTTACTAATATGGCTGTTAGATCACGTAATATGGCTTGAACTAGGTAGAAGTAATATATGTTACTAACATGGCTGTTAGATCACGTAATATGGCTTGAACTAGGTAGAAGTAATACATGTTACTAACATGGCTGTTAGATCACGTAATATGGCTTGAACTAGGTAGAAGTAATACATGTTACTAACATGGCTGTTAGATCACATAATATGGCTTGAACTAGGTAGAAGTAATATATGTTACTAATATGGCTGTTAGATCTCATTTTTATAAAACTACTCACTGTAGCATACCAAACTTGGTTTTAGGACTCTCAGTAAAAGTTAACTTCAAGAATAGTCAGTGGAGTAGAGAAGTTTAAGAAGTGCGTGTCAAATGTGGAATCCCAAACTGGAAGCTACAAAGTTTTTTTCCATTATTTATAAATTTCTTTAATATAGAGCAGAACATACAATGGAAATTATGCCTATCAGTTGTGACCATTTAGAATTATTTTATAATTTATTTTAAAATGCTCACTTAACCAAAAATTTGTCTACCTTCCATGGGACAGTGTCTCTGCTATTAGGTATGATAGACAAAAAGAAGCAGATGAAATACCATCACTTTACTCAATAATATTTTCATCTCTCAAAATATTGAAATCATGTCAAATTGTTTAGGTAATGTTATTTTCACCTAGGTTACAAATTTAAGTTCTACAGACTTACATTTTTAAAAATCTGTGTAAGGGGTGCCTGCGTGGCTCAGTTGGTTAAGCAACTGCCTTCGCTCAGGTCATGATCCTGGAGTCCCAGGATTGAGTCCCTCATCGGGCTCCCCACTCAGCGGGGAGTCTGCTTCTGCCTCTGACCCTCTCTCCTCTCATGTTCTCTCTCTCATTCTCTCTCTCTCAGATAAATAAATAAAATCTTTAAAAAAAATAAAAAATAAAAATCTGTGTAAATAATTAAAAATCAGGTTATGGATACATATTTCTAAAGACTTCTCAAATTAAGTAAAATATATTTTGTAATAATTGTCTTTTTGTGATTGTATTGAGATATAATTGAAATCACCATAAGTTTCAGATATACAGCAAAATGATCACACTTACATTTATTGTGAAATTATTACCATGATAGGCTTAGTTAGCATCCATCATCTCATATAGATACAACAAAAAGAAAAAGCAAAACAGAAATAAAAAAATTTTGCTTGTTACGAGACCTCAGGATTTACTCTAACAACATTTCTGTGAGTCATACAGCAATGACAACTACAGTCATCATGTTATATGTTATATCCCAAGTGTTTATGTATCTTATAACTGGAAACTGGTACTTTTGACCACTTTACTCCAAATCCCCCTTCCTCTACCATGGTCTCTGTTAACCAAAAATAGAATCTTTTTTTCTTAGTTTGGTGGGATGTTTTGTTCTTAGAGTCCACGTGTAAGTGAGATCATATAGCATTTGTCTTTCTCTGTCTGACTTATTTCACTTAGCATAGTGCTCTCAAGGTCCATCCATGTTGGCAGAATTGGCAGGATTTCCTCATTTTTTATGGCTGAGTATTTCATTGGGTGTATATATACCACAAAAACTACTTCTTCCATTCATCTGTCACTGCTGCAGTGGACATGGGATACACATAACTTTTCAAGATAGTGTTGTAGGTTTCTTTTGGATATATTCCTAGAAGTGGAATTCCTGGGCCATGCAGTAGTTTTATTTTTATTTTTTGAGGATTATCCATATTGTTTTCCATCGTGGCCATACTTGTTTACAATCCACCAACAGTACATAAGGGCTCCCTTTCCTCCTCATTCTTGGCAACATTTGTAATCTCTTGTCTTTTTAATGAAGGCCATTATACAGGTATGAGGTGATAACTCATTGTCATCCCTACTTCATTCCTTTAGGACAGCTTGGCTGGTATAGAAATATTGATTGACATGTTTTTCTTTAAAAAAAATATTTGAGAGAAAGAGCACGAATTGGGGAGGAGGAGAGGGAGAGAGAATCCGAAGCAGACTCCATGCAGAGCACAGAACTTGATGTGGGGTTCAAATTCACAACCATGAGATCACAACCTGAGCAGAACCAAGAGTCAGATGCTTAACGGACTGTACCACCCAGTCATCTGTACAGTTTTTTGTTTCAGTATTTGAGTATATCCTTTTCTTCTCTACTGGCCTGAAAAGTTTCTCTTGAGAAATCCACTGATAGTCTTATGTGGGTTCCCTTGTGTGTACGTCTCTATTTTTTCTTGCTAATTTTAACACTCTTTTTTGTCTTTTTTTTTAAATATAGTTGACACAAAATGTTACATTAGACATAAGACACTACTATAACACCATTGACCATATTTCTTATGCTGTACCTTTTGTCCTTGTGACTTATTCCATAACTGGAACTCTGTATCTCCCATTCCATTTCACTAATTTTGCCCACCCTCTTACCTCCCTCCCCTCTGGCAACCATCAGCTTATTCTATATTTATGAGTCTTTTTCTGCTTTTCTTTTTTTATTTTCCACATATAAGTGAAGTGATATTGTATTTGACCTTCTTTGACTTGTTACATTTAGCATAATACCCTCTAGGGACACCCATGTTGTTGCAAATGGTAAGATCTTATCTTTTTATGGCTGAAGAATATTCCATTGTGTATATACATCATTTATTTTTTATCTCTTCATCTATTTTTTTTATTTATTTGACAGAGAGAGACACAGCGAGAGAGGGAACACAAGCAGGGGGAATGGGAGAGGGAGAAGCAGGCTTCCCGTGGAGCAGAGAGCCCGATGTGGGGCTCAATCCCAGGACGCTGGGATCATGACCTGAGCCAAAGGCAGACGCTTAACGACTGAGCCACCCAGGCGCCCCTATCTCTTCATCTATTGACAAACACTTTAGTTGCTTCCATATCTTGCTATTATAGATAACAATACAGTGATCATAGGGGTGCATATATGCTGATAGATACCCAGTAGCGGAATTACTGGATCGTATAGTATTACTATTTTCATCTTTTTGAAGAACCTCCATACTGTTTTCCACAGTGACTGCACCAGTTTACATCCTCAACAACAGTGTACAAGTGTTCCTCTTTCTTCACATCCTCACCAAACACTTGTTATTTTTTGTCTTTTTGATTCTAGCCATTCTGACTAGTGTGAAATCGTATCTCATTGTGAGTTTGATTTGCATTTCCCTGATGATTAGTAATGTTGAGCGTCTTTTCATGTGACTGCTGGATATGTTTATATCTTCCTTGGAAAAATGTCTATTCAACTGCTCTGTCCATTTTTAATGAGATTATTATGTGGTTTTGATTTGTATACATTCTTTATTTTAGATATTAACTCCTTATCAGAGATATCATTTGCGGAATTTTCTCCCATTCAGTAGGTTGCCTTATTGTTTTGTTGATAGTTTCCTTTGCTGAGCAAAAGCTTTTTTAATTTGGTATAGTTGCAATAATTTATTTTGTCCTTTGTTTCTTTTGCTTAAGGAGATATATCTAGAAAAATGTGACAAGGCCAATGTCAGAGAAATTACTGCTTATGTGTTCTTGAGGATTTTTATGGGTTCAGGTTTCACATTTAGGTCTTTAATCCATTTTAGTTTATTTTTGGACACATGAGAAAGTGGTCTAGTTTCATTTTGTTTTTGTTTTTGTTTTTTTTTAAAGATTTTATTTATTTATTTGACAGAGAGAGAGCGAGAGCAGGAACACAAGCAGGGGGAGTGGGAGAGGGAAAAGCAGGCTTCCTGACGAGCAGGGAGCCCAATGTGGGACTCGATCCCAGGACCTTGGGATCATGACCTGAGCCGAAGGCAGACGCTTAACAACTGAACCACCCAGGCACCCGTTTCTTTTTTTTTGCTTGTGGATATCTAGTTTTCTCAGCACCACATATTGTAAAGACTCTCCTTTCCCCATTGTACATTCTTGCCTCCTTTGTTATAGATTAATAATAAGAGTTTATTTCAGGGTTCTCTATTCAGTTTTCCTGACCTGTGTGTCTATTTTTGTGCCAGTACCATACTGTTTTGATTACTCTAGCTTTGTAGTGTATCCTGAAATCTGAGTTTGTGATACTTCCGGTTTTTTTGTTCTTCTTTCTCAAGATTGCTTTGGCTATTTGGGGTCTTGTGTGGTTTCATACAAATTTGAGTATTACTCTAGTTCTGTGAAAAATGCTATTGGTATTTTGATAGGGATTGCATTGAATCTAGATAGTTTTGGGTAGCGTGGACATTTAACAGTATTAATTCTTCCAATCCATAAATCTTGACATTTGTTTGTGCAGTCTTCAATTTCTTTTATCAACATTTTATAGTTTTTAGAGTACAGGTCTTTTACCTCCTTGGTTAAATTTATTCCTAGGTTTTTTTAATTCTTTTTGGTGGAATTGCAAATAGAATTGTCTTCTTAATTTCTCTTTCTACTACTTCATTAGTAGTGTATAGAAACACAAAAACTTTATGTATTAATTTTGTATCCTGCAACTTTACTGAATTCATTTATTCTAATAGTTTTTTGGTGGAGTTTTTTAGGCTTTTCTATGTATAGTATCATGTCATCAGCAAATAGTAACAGTTGAACTTCCACGCCAATTTGGATGCCTTTCTTCCTTCTCTGATTGCTGTGGCTAGAACTCAGTACTATGTTGAGATAAGTAGAGAGTGGATATCCCTGTCTCATTACTGATCTTAGAGTAAAAGTCCTCATTTTTTAACCATTGAGTATAATGTTAGCTGTGGGTTTTTCATGTATGGCCTTTATTATGTTAAGGTATGTCCCCTCTAAACCCAATTTGTTGAGAGGTTTTATCATGACCTGATGTTAAATTTTGTCAAATGTTTTTTTCTGTATATATTGAAATGATCATCTCATTGTTATCCTTCCTTTTGTTGTTTATCACATTGATTGATTTGCAAATATTGAACCATCCTTGCATCCCTGGAATAAATTCCATTTGATTGTGGTGAATAATACTTTTAACATATTGTTGCATGTGATTTGCTAATATTTTGTTGAGGATTTTGCATCTATGTTCATCAGGAATATTGGCCAGTAGTTTTCTATTTTTGTAGTCTTTATCTGTTTTGGTATCAGGGTAATTATGGCTTTACAGAATATATTTGGAAGCTTTTCTTCCTCTTTTATTTTTTGGAATAGTTGGAGGAGAACAAGTATTGACTCTTCTTTAAATGTTTGATAAAAATTCACCCGTGAATCTATCTGGTCCTGGACTTTTGCTTGTTTGGAGTTTTTTGATTACTGATTCAATTTTGTTGCTACTACCTCGTCTGTTTAGATTTTTTATTTCTTTCTGACTCAGTTTTGGAAATTTGCATGTTTCTAGAAATTTGTCTATTTCTTCTAGGTTATCCAATGTGTTGGCATATAATTTTTGGTAGGATTCTCTTATAATCCTTTGTATTTCTGTGGTGTCAGTTGTTACTTCTTTTTTATTTCTGATTTTACTCATTTGAATTCTATTTTCTTGTTGGGTCTAGCTAAAGATTTAGCAATTTTGTGTCTCTTTTCAAAGAACCAGTTCTTGGTTTAATCAGTCTTTTCCATTGTTTTGTTTGTTTGTTTACTCTTTGTTTCATTTGTTTCTTCTCTGATCTTTATTATTTCCTTCCTTGTACTAACCTTAGGCTTTCATATTTTTCTTTTTCTAGTTCCTTTAGGCATAAAGTTAGACTGTTTATTTGAAAATTTTCTTGTTTTTTTCAGGTAGGCCTGTATTGCTATAAACTTCCTCCTAAAAACTGCTTTTTCTGCGTTCCAAAAATTTTAGACCATTGTCTTTTCATTTGTCTCCATGTATTTTTTCATTTTCTCTTTAATTTCTTCATTTACCCATTGGATGTTTAGTAGCACGTTGTTCAGCCTCCATGTGTTTTTGTTTTTTCCAGTTTTTTTCTTGTTACTAATTTCTAGTTTCATACCACTTTGGTCAGAAAAGATGTATAGGATTTAAATCTTAAATTTATTGAGACTTGTTTTGTGGCCTAACATGTGATCTGAATTGGAGAATGTTCCATGTGCACTTGAAAGAATGTATATTCTGCTGTTTTTGTATGGAATGTTCTCTGTTAAGTCCATCTCTGCTAATATGTCATTCAAAGACACTATTTCTTTATTGATTCTGTCTGGATGATCTATCCATTGATGTAAGTGGGGTGTTAAAGTCCCCTACTATTATTGTATTACTGTCAACTTCTTCTTTTATGTCTGTTAACATTTGCTTATGTATTTAGGTGCTCCATTGTTGGGTGCATATATATTTACATTGTTGTAACCACCTTGGATTGATCCCTTCTGTCTCTTGTTATAGTCTTTATTTTAAAGTCTGTTTTGTGTGATATAAGTATTACTATCTTGACTTTTTTTCTCCCTTTCCATTTGCGTGGAATGTCTTTTTTTATCCCTTGACTTTCAGTCTGTATGTGTTATTAGATCTGAAGTGATTCTCTTCTAGGAAGCATATAGATAATCTTGTTTTTGAAAATCCATTCTGCCACCCTGTATCTTTTAATTGGAGTATTTATTCTGTTTCCATTTAGAGTAATTATTGATATGTATGTACTTACTGCCATTTTGTTAATTGTTTTCTGGTTGTTTTTGTAGTTCTTTTCTGTTCTTCTCTTGATCTCTTTCCTTGTGATTGATGACTTTCTGTAGTGTTATTCCTGGCTTTCTCTTTATTTTAGATTTCAGGTTTGTGGTTATCATGAGGTTCATATATTGCATCCAAAGTTTATAACAGTTTATATTAAGTTGATGGTCACTTAATTTTAAACATATTCTAAAAGAACAGTTTTATTCCCCTGTCCATGTTTTATGTATAAGTTGTCATATTTTAGGTCTATTTTTCATAATTTTCTTCTAATTATGGTCTTTTCCACTTAAAGAGGTCCCTTTAGCCAAAAGGGACCTCCTGGAAGCCTGGTTTAGAAGTGATAAATTCATTTAACTTTTGTTTGTCTGGGAACTATATCTCCCTTCAATTTTGAATGATAACCTTGCTAGGCAGATATTTTTGGTTGTAGGTTTTTTCCTTTCAGCTCTTTGAATATATCATACTACTCCCTCTGTCCTGCAAAGTTTCTACTGAAAAATCAGCTGATAGCCTTATGGGGTTTCCTTTGTACTTTTTGCTTCTCTCTCGCTTTTAAAATTCTCTCTTTATCTTTAACCTTTGACATTTTAATCATTATGTGTTGTCGTATGGACCTCCTTGGGTTAATCTTGTTTGCAACTGTCTGTATTTCCTGAACATGGATGTCTGTTTCCTTCCCCAGGTCAGCTATTACTTTTTCAAATAAGTTTTCTGCCCCTTTCTCCCTCTCCTCTCCTTCTGAGACTCTATAATGTGAGTGTGTGTTTGCTTGATGACCCTTAAGCTGTCCTTTTTTTTTTAATTATTATTTTTTTCTGTTCAACATGGGTGCTGTTTTCCAGCTCAACTGATCTATTCTTCTGTTATCTACTAAACTGTTGGTTTCCTTTAGTATGTTTTTCATATTAGTTTTTGTATTTTTCAACTCTTATTGGTTCTTTTCTATATTTGATGTCTCTTTGTTGAAGTTCTCAGTGAGTTCTTCCACTCTTCTCTCCATTCTGCTGAGCCTCTTTACGTTCATTATTTTAAAATCTTTATCAGATACATTGCTTATCTCCATTTTATTTAGTTCCTTTTCTCAGGTTTTTTCCTATTCTCTCATTTGGAGCATATTTGTCTATTTCCCTATTTTGCTTGACTTTCTGTGTTTTTGTGAATTAGAGCAAGTACTTGACCTAAACTTGAAGGAATGGTCTTACGTATGGTCATCCTGGTGACACTAGCTGGCTAGAGCTGTATCTGGCATGAGTTCAGGCTCCCAAGGCACTCTGTGCTGGGGCAACCATTATGGGATGGCGGGAGCTGAATTGGGTATGGCTTGGGGGCCATCACCAGACTCTGTGCAGATGGAACCCTGACTAGATAGCTGAAGCTGAGGCGGGTGTAAGCTGGTGTATCCTTGTGTTCTCTGCAGCAAGGGCATCTTGGCAGGACTGTTGAAGCTGAAGTAGGTCAAGCTGGGATGTCCTAGAGTTCTCAGTGCAGGGGGTGACATGGTGGGGACCTAAAACCAAGGTGGGCACAAGCTGGGGTTCCCAGGGTACTCCGTGCATGGGGCACCTTGGTTGTGTGAGGAGACATGAGCCGGCAGGTCTTGGAGCACTGTGCACCAAAGGTACCCTTAGCAAGCTATCTGGAGCCAAAGTGGTGTGGGCCTGGAGTGTGCCAGTGTGCTTTATGCCAGTATTCTCTTGGTGGGATAGACAGAATTATAGTGAGTGCTGACCAGTGTCCTGGTATGTGCCATGTTGGGGCCAACTCAGTGGGATGGCTGGGTCTGGTGTGAACTAGGGGCTCAGGGCTCACTGAGGCAGTAGGCCAGCTAGGGTACCCGGACTGTGTTCCCATCCACTGTGTCATTGTGAAGGGGGATCTTAAACCATGGGCTGACTAGCTCCTTAAATCTGGAGAGTATTCTAGTGGCTCCTTGCTATTTGGAAGGATTCTAATACTAGTCCCTTTATATTCTGGTTGCTCTTTTAAACCACAGCTTTTCTTTTTCTTCTTCTTCTTCCTTTTTTTTTTCTTTTTTCCTATGCCCCAGTGTTTCCAGGGCTGGTATGGGCTAGGCCCAGGACTCACTGAGGTGGCTGGTCAGCTATGGCACCTGAAACCTTGCTCCCTTCTGTGCTATTAAGTTGTAGAGGAAACTTGAACCATGGAGCTCACAGCCCTTCAGACCCAGAGGAAGTTCCAGCAATTCCCCTGCCATTTGGCAGGGTTCTGGGTCTGGTTCCTTTATATTATAGTTGCTCTTTTAAACTATAGCTTTTATTTTTCTGTGCCCTAGAGCAGACAAATCTGCTGTCTCATTACCATCTCTCTCCACTGTAATTTGCAGTGTTGGGGATCAGTGTTCCCTTCACTATCATGTCTACATCTCGCTGTTCTCTCTCTTTTGCTATGTAGAAGCTATTCAGTCAGCACTCCCTTCTTCTTCAGGAGGAATTACATTATAAATAGGTGTAGATTTGCTGTGTCCATGGAGGAGGTGAGTTCATGGTCTTCTTATTTTACCATCTTGGACTGGGATTCCCCCATCTTGGACTTTTGACAATTTATCATGTATCTCCATGTAGCATTATTTGGGTTCAAAGTATTTGGGTCTCATGGGCTTCTTTGATCTGGATATGTACTTTTCTCCCTATGTTTGGGAAGGTTTCAACCAATATTGTTTTAAATACACTTTTTGTCCTTTTGTATTTCTTATTTCGTGGAATTCCCATGAGACTATGGTTCTTCTTTTTTTCATGGTATCTCATAAGTTCTTTTGTCTTTCTTTGCTCTTTCATTTTACTTCTCTGACTGGATAATTTCAAATGTCCTATCATTCGAGTTGTGGATTCTTTCATCTGCAAGGTTGAGTTTGCTTTTGGAACTCTCTTTGGAATGCGTTTATTGTATTTTTCAGCTTGAGGATTTCCGTTTGTTGTTTGGTTTGGTGGTTTCTATTTAACTTCAGAATTTGTTCACTTAGCATTTTCCTAATTTTGTTTAGTTGTCTGTGTGTTCTTATAATTCACTAAACTTCTTCAAAGGACTATTCTGAATTATCAGACAATTCATAGATTTCCATTTCCTTACAGTTAGTTATTGAAGCTTTATTAATTTCCTTTGGCAGTGTCCTGTTTACCTGATTTTTCATGATCCTTGAGTCCTTATGTTGTTATCTGTACATTTGAGTAAGCAATCTTTTCTTCGCAACATTGCAGGTTTGCTTTGTAGGAGACAGTTCTTCACCATTCAGTTAGGTTTGAGTTTCTGGACGTGTCTGCTTGTAACATCCTTGGGCAGGTGGGGCCTGCCATTAGGGTCTATTTTTGGAAAAATCAACTATTTGAGCTCAGAGGTCAGGGTTGGGGGATGACAGTGATTGAGAACAGTTGGAAATTACTTCTGTGTGGTTCCATGTCCAAATGAGTTTGTAGGATAGGCTCTGTGGTTACCAGGAATCTCTGCTCAGGCTTACTAAATAGTTGTGATTGACTACTATATTAAGCAGTAGCTGGGGATATGGATTAGCTTCCCTGCCTTGACAGGGTTCAGTGTGATCTTAGATGACCCATGTTCCATGTTCCCTGACCCAGTAGGGCCACTGGTTTTACTTTGTGGGTGATGAGCTCTGTTAGCTCAAGCATTGGTCAGTTACACAATATCCAAGTATTCTTATCAGCCTCTCTGATTAGATGGGGTGAGGAGCCATGCTCTATGGTGTGTAGGGCTGTGACAGCTCTCCTGCCTGGGGAGAACAGGGAGGGTGACATCAGTAGCTACACCCAGCAATGGGTGCTGCTATGAATTAAGTCCACATCTGGATGTAGCACTGGAACCCTCCATGCTTAGTACTGGTTTTGCTTTGAGGATGATTGGCTGTATATCTATATCTATCTCTATAGAGTGATAGAGAAGTGTCTATAGATAGATATAGACATAGAGATAGATATATATAGATATGTAATTTGAACAGTGAAGAGCTCTAAGTAGTGGGAAGAATGCATACAAGAGTAAGCTTGATTACTGTCTGATCTTGGAGAGTTTCCTGTATGAGCAGAGGGAGTTTCCGCTGTCAAAGGAACCCAAGGGTGACAATGTATGCACCAAACATGAATGAGCTTTTTATTGTTATCCTTTACTGGCAATGGACAACTATTTGATGATTGCAAGTCAGGGCAAGTTGATTAATGCCTTGTTTCAGGAAGCTCACTCCAAATTCTATGTGGAAGATGAACTTATATGATTTTGGGTGATGCAGAGAGATAAAGGCAAAGTTACAGAGACTAGAGACACAGACAGTAGGGCAAAGACTACTACAGTTGTCCCTTCCTGATGATAAATGATTAGAGGGAAAACAGAATAAAAGACACATATGAAAAATGTTATTTCAATGCAGACTCAGTGGGACTAAGAATTGCTTGCTTGCTTATTTTATTCATTCATTCATTCATTCATTCATTTATTATTTGTGAGGGTGGTTCAGGAAATCAGAGTAATGACTCCAAGACTGCAAGTTTAGAAAACAGGTGATTAGGATATTTTATCTTTCCAAGATATTGTAAACTTTATGAGAAAAAAATGCAGTGTTAATAATCCATATTTCATGAATTTATGTTTCACATGACCACAGCAAAATAATTCATCAGGCCTGCCTCAGTCCTTAAGGCAAATAGACTTTTGGAATGCCTGTCTGCCAAATAATTTAACAGTACAGTCAAAACTAAATCCTGCATTTATTATTTTATTGTTTAAAGCAGTTTTAAAGGGGCATATTATTTGGGTTTTTTCCTGGTTTTATTGAGATACAAGTCACTGTATGAGTTTCAAGTGTAAAGCATAAAGGTTTGACTACATATTTTATGAAATTATTACAGCAATAAGTTTAGTTAACATCTAACATCTCATAAGAAATTTATTTATTTGCGAGAGAGAGAGCACAAGCCAGGGGAGAGGCAGAGGGAGAAGCAGACTCCCTGCTGAGCAGGGAGCCCAATATGGGGCTCGATCCCAGGACCCTGAGCTCATAACCTGAGCCAAAGACAGATGCTTAACTGACTGACCTCTAACAGTTTTCATATGTAACAGTGATATTATAATTATCATGTTGTGTATTATATCACTAGTACTTATTTATAACTAGCAGTTGGTATCTTTGACCACCTTGCTCCAGTTCCCTCTCTGTCCACCCTCCACTTCTGGTAACCAAAATTCTGATCTCTCTAGGGTTTTGTGTGTGTGTGTTTTAAATTTGGATTCTAGATTTAGATGGCATAATTCAGTATTTGCCTTTGTGCAACTTATTTCGCTTAGCATAATTTCTTCAAGGTCCATCCATGTTGTTATAAATGGCATGATTTTCTTGTTTTTTATTGCTGAAGAGTATTCCATGGTGTATGTGTGTGTGTGTGTGTGTGTATATATATATATACACACACACCAAACTATCCATTCATCCGTCAATGGACACTTAGGTTGTTTTCATGTCTTGAATGTTATAAATAATGCTTCATTGAACATGAGGTACAGATATCTATTTGAGTTATAGTGTTTCCATTTCCTTCGGATATATTCCCAGAAGTGGAATTGCTAGATCATATGGTAGTTCTATTGGTAGTTTTTGTTTGTTTTATGAGCCTCCATACTGTTATCCTTTGTGGCTGCACCAGTTTATAATCCCACCAACAGTGTACAAGCTTTTTACCTTTTTCCTCATTTTCACCATTTTTTTAATGTCCTTTCAATTATAGCCATCCTCATAGGTATGAGGAAATATTTCACTGTGCTTTTAATTTGCATTTCCCTACTGACGAGTGATGTTAAAATCTTTTCATGTGCTTCTTGGCCATTTGCATTGTCTTTGGAAAAATGCCTATGAAATGCCTATTCAGATCTTTTTTTAAGTAGGCTCCATACCCAGCGTGGAGCCCAATGTTGAGGTATGAACTCATAACCCTGAGATCAAGACCTGAGCTGAGATCGAGAGTCAGATGCCCAACTGACTGAGCCACTCAGGTGCCCCCTTTTGCCCATTTTTAATTGGGTGTTTATTTTTTGGCTATTGAGTTATATGAGTTCTATACATAATTAGGATATTAATCTCTTATCAGATATGTTTTACAATGTTTTTCTCATTCTGTAGATTGTTTTTTCATGTTTTTTACACAGAAGCTTTTTAGTTTGATGTAGTCCCACTTACTTCTTGTTTGTTATTTATGCTTTAGGTGTCATAGCCAAATAATCATTGCCAGAGTCATGTCAAGGAGTTTTTACTGTTTTCTTCTGATTTCATGGTTTCAGATCTTACATTTTAGACAGTAACTCATTTCAAATTAATTTTTGTGAGTGGTGTAAAATAGGGGTCTAGTTACATTCTATCTTTTCTCCATTGAGTATTCTTGAATAACTTGTAAAATATTAAACATATTATTTGAGGTTATTTCTGAGCTTTTGATTCTGTTGCATTGATCTTTTTTAATCCCAGTACCATGCTGTTTTGATTACTATAGCTTTGTAGAATAGTTTGAAATTAGAAGGGTGATGCCTCCCACTTTGTTCTTCTTTCTCAGGATTGCTTTGACAATTTTGATCTTTTGTGGTTCCATATATATATAGTTTTTTCTCTACTTATGTAAAAAGTACCATTGGAATCTTGATGGGGATTTCATCAAATCTCTAGATGGCTTTTGGTACTGTTGAGATTTTAACAATATTCTTCCAATCTCTGAACACAGGATACTTTCCATTTTTTGTGTTTCCTTCGGTTTATTTCATCAATGTTTTCAGAGTAGAGATCTCTTATTTTCTTGGTTAAGTTTATTTTTAAGTACTTTTTTATTTGATGGTGTTATAAATGGGATCAGTTTCTTTTTCGGACAATTCATTGATTAGATATAACAGTTTTGTGGTTGAGTCTTTAGGATTTTCAGTACGGAAAACCATGTCATCTGCAAGTAGAGACAATTTTACTTCTTTCTTTTTAATTGATGGCTTTATTTCTTTTTCTTGCCTGATTTCTCTTCTAAGGACTTCCAGCACTATGTTGAATAGGAGTAAGGAGAGTGGGCACCCTTGCCTTAGTCCTGATTTTACAGGAAAAGCTTTCAACCTTTCTTCCCTGAGTACAATATTTTTTATTATAAATGAATGTTCATCAATTTTCCTGTATCTACTGAAATGATGATGGGATTCTTTCATTATATTAATGTGATTTAATTAATGTAGATGTTCAACCTTCTTTGCATCCCAGGGATAATACCCACTTGATCATAGTGAATGATCCTGTTAATGGGCTGCTCAATTCAATTTATTTTAGTATTCAGTATCTAGTATTTTATTGAGAATTTTGGCATCTGTATTCATCAAGAATACTGGTGTGTAGTTTTCTAGTAGTGTCCTTTTCTGGCTGTGGTGTCAGGGTAATATTGGCCTTGTAAAATGAATGGGACTGTTCCCTGGTATTAAATTTTTAACTATTTGGTAAATTTCACTATCAAAGACATCATCTCCTGGGCTTTCTTTTGTTGGGAGATTTTTTACTTCTTGCTAGTTTATAAAAATTCTTCCATTGCTTCTACATTGTCCAGTTTGTTGGCATTTGGTTGATCCTAGTAGCATTTTATCCTGTTTCTTTGGTATCAGTTGTAAGGTTTTTTCATTTTTTTCTCCTTAGTCTATATAAGGGTTCCTCAGAATCCCTAGTTTCCTCTCTCCTTTTTATTATTAACTTTGGGCTCAGTTTATTTTCCAATTCTAGTTCCTTAAGGTGTAGAGTTAAGAACAATCCCCAAATAAGATAAGCATTTATTGCTATTAACTTCTTCCCTCTTAGAAAGGTTTTGTTGCGTCCACAGTTTTGGTGTTTCCATTTTTGCTTGTACTCTGATCCAATGATTGGAGATGTGTTAGCTTATATTCACTTATGAATTTTCCTGTATTGAGTTCTATTTTCATACGGTTGTAGTCATAGGAGATACTTGGTATGGTTTCAATCTTCCTGAATTGGCAAAGATCTGTTTTGTTGCCTAATATATGGTCTACCCTAGAAAATGTTCCACGTGCACTTGAGAAGAATATGTATTCTATTGTTGGTGGATAAAAGGTTCTGTATATATTATTAGGTCCAAATGGTCTATAGTGTTGCTCAAATCCTCTGTTTTCCTCTTGATTCTCTGTCTAGAATATCTATCCATTGTTGAAGCAGAGATATTAAAGTCCCAAACTATTATTTCATTGCTGTTTTTCTCCTTTTATCAGTTTTTGCTTTTTTTTAAAGATGGATTTATTTATTTTAGAGAGACAGAGAACATGAGTAGGATGAGGGGCAGAGGGAGAGGATCTCAAGCAGACACCTCACTGAGCATGGAGCCCAATGCAGGGTTGGATCTCACAACCCTGAGATCATGACCTGAGCCAAAGAGTCAGACACTCAACCTACTGAGCCACCCAGGCGTCCCAGTTTTTGTATCTACTTGCTAGGATGACCTCTTTATCATTATGTAATGACCTTTGTCTAAGTCCTGATTTTATTTTGTTGTTACTATTTGCTTGAAATACCTTTTTCCATCTCTTCACTCTCAGATTATGTGTCTTTAAGGGCTAATGAAGGTCTCAGGTAGGTAGCATATTGATATATATTATTTTAATCCATTCAGCTATTTTATATCTTTAAATAAAAATGGATGAAATCCCCTGATCCAAAGTAATTACTGATAGGTAAAGATAGTGAAGTCTGCTTTTAAAGCTTTTCTAAGTTATTGAATTCTTCAGCTCTGAGATTTTATTTCTTTGTTGAACTTCATTGTTTTCCTAATTTTAATTACTTTTATGCATGTTCTTATAGTTCACTAAACTTCTTACAAGAATTATTTACAGGTTGTAGATCTCTATTTCATTAGAGTTACTGGAGCTTTATTTCTTTTAGTGTTATCTTTACCTGATCTTTGGTGGTATACTATTTATGACAAATCTACAATCAGTTTGGGTTCTTGAAGTGTCTGCTGGTCAGGTCCTTGGCCATAGGGCTTACTGTTAGTGTGTATTTTTGGAAGTCAATTGTTCAAGTTTGCAATCAGCCGTTGGAGTTTTACCATTGGGTAAGTGCAGTTCAATTGGACATTTGGCTTGGTTCCCTGCCCCGGTGAGGCTGGAGGATGGCTCACTGGTTTGGTGGGTTCTCTGGTCAGGTTACTGGATGGTTGTGACTGGGTTACTGTAGTCAGCATTAGGTGGTGCTATAACTTAAGAACATTACCAAGTGCTTTTATCAGCCCTTCCAGTTAATTGGGGCTAGGTTGGGCTGTAGCAGGTTTGGCAGTTACTTAGCTTCTTGGTCTGGGCAAACCAAGCTCAATGAGTAGTAAAAACTCTTTGAGGATTTGAATCAGGCAGGCATGAATGCACCATTAATTTGGTTCTGCTGTTGGCTAGTTGGCATACTGCCTGTATGAACTTACTCTGCCAAGATTGGAGTGTAGGCTGTTACAAGCCACTACCCCTTTCTCCATCACAGGCAGATTCCCCTCAATCAATACAGTGCAAGACCCCAGTAAGATGTCACCCAGCCAGATGTCACCACGAGGCTTTTTTCCCCCGGAGGGACCTCTTTACTCAGGGGAGACCTCTCAGCATGATGCTGCACTTACCTAGGAGAAGGGCAATGCAGTCAGCATGTAGCTGCTTTCTAATGCAGTATGCCTTCGTCTCTTTGATGGTCTCATTCCCCTGTTCTCGGATTGTCTTGTCCATGAACAGTTGCTGTTCCTGTGAGGGAGAGCAAAGTCAGGAACAACTGATATTGCCCTCTGGATGATGTCATTCCTCCTAGAGATTGGATTTCAACACTTAAAAAAATGATTTTTAAATATTTGGAAACTATAGCTAAGTACAAAGAAAAATTGTGTACTTACCACACAAGGGAAATTATTAAAATAGGTCATACATATATAATGAAAATGTGTATCTGTACACACATGGTTTTGATAGTGTATCAATCTAAAAAACCTGTACTCTTCATCCCTACACATGCTTATAGGCAATTGGATGGGTAAGAATGGGTTTTGGGTGAAAGGTAAATTTGGAAGTAATTAGCTGTAGATAATATTTAAATCCTAGGGGATGCATTAGATAAAAATGAGGACAAAAGCTGGAACCCCAAAATATTGCATCAGTAGATCCCAGGGGATATTGAATCCTAGACTCTCAAGGAGAAAGAGGTAATCAACTATGTTAAATGCTGGATAAAGTAAGATAAAGACCACATATCAGTAACATTGTCTTCCCTTAATGGCTTCTGCCTTTGGAATTGTGCTTAGAAGAACCTTTAAATTATAGAACTTGCTTACCTGTCTTTTCTTTGGCTTCATTTCTTATATTCCAATCTTTAATCCAATTGTACTATATTTTTATTTATGGTGAAAGATAAGTTACATAATACATGGATAACTACATAAAAAAATCTTCTTTCCTAACCAATAGAAAATGTTAAGCTATGACACTTTTTTTTCCCCTCACATAAGGCCACTGTGGCTTACCCAGTTTAGATCAGTTGCACCAAAGCCACCTACTTGAAAGGTAGTAGAATTAGGAAGAGACAAGTTAACCTAACTTGTTACCCTGTCATTTTGGTCTAGTTTTAATTAATGTGACTTTTAATCTAATATGACATGACCCCTGTATGTAGTCTTTTTATCAAACCCTTCTTATTTTTAAATTCATCCTCAAAATATCCATTGAATACATACATTAATTTAGAGAGGACTGACTTAAGAATATTGTCTTTCCATTCAATAAATTGGTATATTTTACCTTTTATTCAAGTTATTTATATAAAAATGACATTTGGTTATTTCTGTAGATGTAGAATTATTTTAATATATTGTTTCTTCCTTATATTTTATCAATCTTTTTCTCTCTTCATTCAGAAAATTGAGTTGCCCTAAGGCTCATTTCCTCATTAATTTCTTGGGGAAAAACTTTCCTTACAGGATATGGAAAATGTTTACAACATCAGTTTCCTGAGGTAAAAAGTTGAGGTTTGAAAAGGATGCTCTGAGAATTAGATTCCTTTTACTTTGATCTCATAATAACTATAGATAACTAAATCTCAGATTTCTTAGTAAAATGTTTTCAGTTCAGTAAATATTCTTAAAGGAAACATTTGCTTCAGTGTTCACTGAAGGTCTAAATTAAAAGAATACTGTTTCTATTTATTTTTCTACATAGACATTTTGGAACAGTTCCCCTTGAAAATACACAAGATTTTATAGGTACCAGACCTTCAAGTGAAATGTATTAGTATTCACATCAGCTCTAAGAAGGCCAACAGTTACCCATAGTGTATCTACTAAAAAAAGGAAATATTAAGCTACAGCTTTCTGAATTTGATCCTAGTTAATTTTTGAATCATTTGCTTAAATATAAAGGCACAGAATTTAGCGAGTATTAAGGATCACCAATCAATCACAATTATTTTGAATTAATATATAGAAATGTTAATATGTTTGCCAATGTGGTTATGGTGTTTGCTTATTAAAAATCATATTTACTGAAGGGTAAAGAAACAAATAGTGTGTTCCTATCTGAAATCCCAGTAAGTGGGTTCATTTGTAGTATGGGTAGGAAGATGTAACTAAATTATGAAGAAATTAAAGTAGAAGCGACATTAGGGGAGAGGCAGATGAAGAGTAGCCTCTCTCGGCCATTTGGCCTGAGAAGCAAATTGAAGACATTTTTAATGAAATAAGAATGAAAGGAACAATAATGTTAGATGAACAAATATATTGACTACTTACCTTAAATTTTTAGAAGGCACTTGAAAATCTTGCTATGGATTTTTATGAAGTGCTAACTTGTTTGTCAAAGTGACTTTATTTTCTTGCACAACAAAAATAGACTGGACCAAAGTTACGGGTAGCCCTGGAAAAGGGGGTGCCCTAAACTCTGGTTTGCATGTTGTATCCCACTTACTTGTTGTTTTTACCCCTGCAAGAATTTGAATTTTAGAAATCTGATCTAAATTCTTTAAAGCAGAGAGAGTGGTTGGTGGGTTTAAGAAATTGGGACCATTTCTGAATCCAGGATTCTTAGTAAGTACAGAAATTCTAGATACGATTAATTGGAATTAGAGGTTAAAATGAATAAAAGTAAGATGTATACACATGTACATTTATAATTATCTGTATATTTTAACCTTGACTTACACAAATGATTTCCTTTTTTTAATCGAAAAAATATTACCTTTAAATATTTTTTCAAGATTTCATTTATCTATTTGACAGCGAGAGCAGGGGGAGTGGGAGAGGGAGAAGCAGGCTCTCCACCAAGCAGGGAGCCCATTGCAGGGCTCCATCCCAGGACCCTGGGACCATGACCTGAGCCGAAGGCAGATGCTTAACGACTGAGCCACCCCACCTTTAAATATTTTCAAGTGAGTTTCTACATTGTACTGAGATCCTGTACTAATACAAAACGGGGGGGGGGGGGTGGAAATCAGCATGGATATAAGGTGTAAGATTATATGAGGATCACTTGTGGTTATATAAATGAAAAAGGATGAAAGAGGCGGGGGATTCGTAATTTTATATTCAATGAAAATGGCTCAGGAAATTTATTAAGCCTCTGTATTTCAACACATATGCGGCACCAAAATGTAATGAAACGTGCTGTTTCAAGTGTTGTCATAGGTTGTGATTAAGAACAATAGGGGTGGAAAATTGTTCTCAGCAGACAGTGGAGGCTTCCATGGAGAATGTGGAAAGGCTGGTAAAGGGCTTTATGAAGCCCAAACCTGGGGCGGATGTGTCTTGAGCTTTAATATGGGAGAATGGAAGGGGTGATTTTAAGATTCCCTTTACTTTGGTTTAAAGCTAAGTAAGGAAAAAATAAGACAAATTAAGACCTGAGGACATTTCAGATCCATTGTTTTCCGATTTTCTAAAATTTATATAAGACCTATTGGTAAAGAATACATTTCTAAAGAAAGATTTCTCCCTTAACATTTTGAGTTTATATATTTATCAGGAAAAGAAATTGAAGTGAATTCTCTTTCAATCAGTATAGTTCTCTGTGAGAATAACCTGAAAGAGTTGGTTTACAGGGTTGACATAGTTCTACTTGTGAGAAAAAGTGAAGTCAGGAATAACATAACAACAACTATTCCTGGACAAGACACAACTGAGAGAATTGTAGAATGCAGGAGTAAGGCTGAAGTACCACCTTGCACCTGAGAGGCCAAGACAGACTGTATGAGAAGGGTAAGATGAACAGATACATGGTAAGCACATTTCCCCTTTCCTGGGCTACACAGCACCATGCAATAGCTGTCCCCTCAGCCTCTGATTCCTCCAGTGGGAAGAGAGCCCAGGTGTCACATCCAGCCACTCCCCCCCCAACCACTGTGGGTGCATCTACTCTGATTTCACCTCACAGAGCTCACAGGGGATGCTGTAGGACTCAACCACTGGGAATCTACTTATGCCCAGGAAGGAAGCAAGGGCTTCCAAAAAACAGTACTTGAATCTTAGCAGGATAAGTTTCTATCCACTTGGTCCAAGGACTAATCCAAACTAGGATCTGCAGATGAACCCAAACTACAAGTTGGTGGTACACTCTAACCAGAGAACTTAGTGGGGTGGAGATCTGCCTAATTTGAGCCCCAAAATGAAGAGTTTTGCTTGCCCTGGAGCCTGGTCTGTCCATGCCTCGCCAGACGAGCTGAACCATAACCCCACCAGGTCCTCCCAACTAGAAAGCATATTGAGAACCTGAAGTGGGCCATCACAGACCACCTCGTATGGAGTGTAGCATAAGACCCATCTGACAGGAAGATATGAGAACACCTAAAAACTGTAATGCAGGCAGGTGGACAGAGCTAATTGCACACACAGCAAAGCCAGTGGCTCTGTTCTTGGGTACTCGTCTGCTTGTGTCAAGACCGCAAAAGTACAAATGTGGGTCCCAGCAAAGGCAGTTCTAACAAGGAAGTTCATAATGGTAAATATCCTATTGTTACACATCAAGCCACTAGAACAAATTAAGCCCTAATAAACAAACAACATAGGGAATGGAGAGACAATTCCATAGATCTTTTCTATTAAGGGCTGGTTCTTTGAAAAGATAAATGAATTGACAGACCTTCAGAAATGAGATGTCAACCACAAATATCACAAAAATGCAAAGGGTTAGAGGCTACTATGAACAATTATATACCAACAAATTGGACAGCCATATAACCTACCAAGACTTAATCACAATGAACAAGAAAATCTGAACAGACCAATTACTAAGGAGATTGAACCAGTAATTTAGAAACAAGTCCAGGAACAGACTGCTTTAAATAAGAATTCATACTAGCCCTTCTCAAAATGCTTCCAAACTCATTATATGAGGCCAGAGTATTCTGATATAAAAACCAGATTAGGCAGCCACAAGAAAAGAAAATTATAGGCCATATCCCTGATAAACTTAGATGCAAAAATCCTCAACAAAATATCAGCCCCCATTTAAAAGGATCATATAGCTATTCAAGTGGGATTTATTCCAGAGATGCAAGGATGGTTCAACTTTCAGAAGTCAATCAACATGTTAATAAAAAATGATAAAAATCAATCTCAATAGATACAGAAAGAGCATTTGACAAAACGTAACATCCATTTATAATAATTCTCAACAAAGCATCTGTAGAGAAAAGAGCATTCGGCAAAGGCTAGATAGGACAAGCCTGCAGCTAACATTATACTCAGTAGTGAAAAGTTGAAAGCTTTTTCTCTAAGATCAGGAATAAGACAAAGACGCTCACTCTTTCCACTTTTATTTAACTAGTACTGGATGTCCTAGCCAATGTGGTAAGGCAAGAAAAAGAAATTAAAAAAGGATCCAAACTGGAAAGGAAGAAGGTAAAGTGTCACTATTTGTGGATGACATACTGCATATAGACTTAACCAAAAAAAACATTAGAAATAATAAACAAATTCAACAAAGTTGCAGCAATAAATTTAACCAAGGAAGTTAAAGGCTTATACACTGAAAACTATAAAATACTGAAGATATAATTGGAAAGATATTCCATGTTCATGGACAATATTATTAAAGTGTCCATATTACCCAAAGCAATCTAGACCCTCATCATAATCCCTAAGTTCCAATGGCATTTTTCATAGAACAGTTTTAAAATTTGTATAGAACCACAACTGGTGCAGTCACTGGATAAAAATGTGGGGGTTGCTCAAAAAGTTAAAAGAGAACTACATTATAATCCAGCAGTCACACTACTGTGTAGTTGCCCCAAGAAGGCAAGAAAACTAATTCAAAACGATACATGCATCTCTATGTTTATAGCAACATTGTTTACAATAGCCAAGATAGGGAAGCAGCTCAGTGTCCATTGAATGATGAATGGATAAAGGAGATATGTGTGGGTGTGTGTATACATACACCCAGGAATACCATTCAGCCATTAAAAAAAAGAATGAAATCCTACCATTTGCAATGACATGGATGGAGGTAGATAGTATAATGCTAAGTGAAATAAGTCAGAGAAGGAAAAGTACCATATGATTTCACTCAGATGTGGAATTAAAGAAATGAGCAAAGAGGAAAGTGAGTGGGGGGATGGGTGTTAAGGAGTGCACTTAATAAATCTTGATAAGCATCGAGTGATGGATGGAAATGTTTAAACACTATTGTACACCTGAAACCAATATAATGCATGCAATTAATTGCAATTAAAATAAAAACTTTAAAAAAGACCCCTAATAGTCCAAGTAATCTTGAGAGAGAACAAAGATAGATAGAGGCATAATACTCTGTTATGTCAGAATGTATTATAAACCTCTAGTAATTAAAGTAGTGGTATTGGCATAAAAATAGATGCATAGATCAATGGAACAGAAGAGTACCCAGAAATAAACCCACAAATATAGGGTCAATTATTTTATGACAGAGGACCCAAACATATTCAATAGGGAAAGGAAAATCTTTACAATACATGATGTTGGGAAAATTAGATTGCCACATGCCATAGAATGAAACTAAACTAGAATCTTACACCAAACAAAAAAATATTTCAAAATGGATTAAAGACTTAATGTAAGACATGACACCATAAAACTTCTAAAAGAAAACATAGGCAGTTATATTCTTGACAGGAGTCTTGGCTATGATTTTTTGACTCTGACAACAAAACGAAAGCAACAAAAGCAAAAGCAAACAAGTGGGACTGCCTCGCACTAAAAAGCTTCTGCACAGCTAAGAAATTCATCAACCAAATGAAAAGGCAGCCTACTGAGTAGGAGAAAATATTTACAAGTCATATACCTGACAAGGAGATAATACACAAATATCTCAACAATAAAAAACTGATTAAATAATGGGCAAGAGATATGAATAGACATTTTTCCAAAGAAGACACATAGATGGTCACCAGGTAAATGAAGAGATGCTCATCATCACCAATTAGGGAAATATTAATCAACTCAGAATGGGATATCTAGGCAGATCTATTAGCATGGCTATTATTACAAAGACAAGAAGTGTTGATGAGGGTGTGAAGAAAAGAGAACCCTCATTCACTGTCGGTGGGAAAGTAATTTGGTGCATCCATTATAGAAAATGGTATGGACGTACCTCAACAAAATTAAAATTAGAACTACCATGTGATCCAGCAATTCCACTTTGAAGTGGAAATTATCTGAAGAAAATAAAAATACTAGAAAAAAATGATATATGAACCACCATGTTTATTGAATCTTTACAATAGCCAAATATGGAAGCAACCTAAGTGCTCACTGATGAATTGATAGATGTTATATATACAAAAGAACACTATTTAGCCATAAAAAAAATGAAATTGTGCCATTTGCAGCAGCAGTGGATTTCAAGGGCATTTGCCAAGTGAAATAAGTCAGACAGAGATACTGTATGATCTTTCTTATATCTAGAATGTAAAAAAAAAATTCTCAGATACAGAGAATATATTGGTGGTGTTGGGGGGTTACTGAACTATTTTTTTAAATACATAGAATAATTTGTAACAAAAATATGGCACCTTAAATCCTTTTCAAAATTATTTTTATAAAACAATTCACCAACCAAAAGCATTACCGGCCTTTAAGCCACTTCTTCCACTGTACCCAGGTTGGAAAATGAATTTTTAGCCCCACTTATTGCTGACTACAGCCTTCAGCCCTTCCAACCAGGCAACTGTACCAGAGCACATAGAAAGCTGCAGGGCCCATCCACCAACCCTGCTTACAGTGGCACTTAAACAGAGAACACAGCTTGTGGCTTTCCTTACCTGCAGAGAAAACTGGTGGCCTCCATGGACCAGGGAATTCAGTGTACACTTTTGCCTGATTAGAGCCCCCATACAACAACCCATACAGGCCCTGGGTCTTCTCCTGCTGCCCTGCCCATGTGGGGAAGCTAATTCATAGCCCCACCTAATACTGACTATACTACCCAGTCATGACCATCTAATAAGTTTGACTAGAGAATTAAGGCAATTGATGAACCCATTCTACAGCCTCATTTGGGTATGGAACCAAGCCAGCAGTCCTATCCAACTGTTTTCAGCCAGTGGTACACTCACCCCCGACCTCAAGCATGACCATTTGACTCACCCTAAAACAGACAATACTCGTAGGTCCCACCTGGACAAGGACATTACAATACAACATATTCAGAACCAAAACTGAGCAAACTGTTGGAAAACTATTTCTGACAATGAGAACCTGCAAATTCTGGAAGAGGAGACCACTTACTCAGATGCTCAAACAACAACATAAGGAATCAAGGATCCTTAAAGATCTAAATGTGAGACCTGAAGCCATACAACTCCTAGAAAAAAAACAAAGGCAGTTACCTCTTTGACATCAGCCTTAGCAACGTTTTTCTAGGTATGTCTGCTCAGGCAAGGGAAACAAAACCAAAAATAACTCTTAGGACTACACCAACATAAAAAGCTTTTGCACAGTGAAAGAAACCACAAAAATTGATAAGGCAATCTACTGAATGGGAGAAGACATTCATAAATTATATTTGATAAAGGGTTAATATCTAAAATAAAGAACAGGGGTGCCTGGGTGGCTCAGTCAGTTAAGCGTCTCAGGTCATGATCCTGGAGTCCTGGGATGGAGCCCCACACTGGGCTCCCTGCTCCAGTGGGGAGCCTGCTTCTCCCTCTCCCTCAACCTGCCACTCTGCCTACTTGGCTCTGTCTGTGTCAAATAAATAAAATCTTTAAAAAAATAAAATAGGGGCGCCTGGGTGGCTCAGATGGTTAAGCGTCTGCCTTCAGCTCGGTCATGATCTCTGGGTCCTGGGATTGAGCCCTGCATCGGGCTCCTGGCTCAGCAGGGAGTCTGCTTCTCCCTCTCCCTCTGCCTCTCCCCCTGCTCATGCTCTCTATCTGTCTCAAATGAATAAATAAAATTAAAAAAATAACTTCTACAACTCAAAACCAAGTAATAATAATCCAATTGAAAAATGGGCAGAGGATCTGAATAATCCTTTTTCAAAGAAGACATACACTTGTTCAACAGACACATAAAAAGATGCTCAACATGGCTAATCATCAAGGAAATGCAAGTCAAAATCACAATGAGATATCATCTCAGACCTGTCAGAATGGCTAGAATCAAAAAGAAATATGTAATGGTGAGCATGTGGAGAAAAAGGAGCCCTCATGTACTATTGCTGGTAATGCAAATTCGTGCAAGCCTCTATGGAAAAAATTATGGAGGTTGCTCAAAGAGTACAGAGTAGAAATGACAAATCTTCTAGTAATTCCACTACTGAGTATTTACCCAAAGAAAATGAGAACACTAACTTGAAAGTATACATGCACCCTATGTTTCCAGCATCATTATTTACAATAACCAAGATATGGAAGCAACCCAAAGATGAATGGATAAAGAAAATGTGGAATATTATTCAGCCATTAAAAAGAATGAGGTCTATTTGCAACAATATGGAAGGACCTAGAAGGCATTATGTGAAGTGAAATAAGTCAGACAGATAAAGACATATGCCATATGATTTCACTTATATGTGTAATAAAAAGAAAACAAAAAACAAACAAACAAAAAAGCAGAAACAGACTCCTAAATAGAACAAACATAATTGTGAGAGGAGAAAGGGGTGAGGGATGGGCAAAATGGATGAAGAGGAGTGGGAGGTGCAGGCTTCCAGTCATGGAATGAGTAAGTGATGAGGATAAAGGGCACAGCATAGGGAGTATAGTCAATGGTATTGCAGTAGCCTTGTATGGTGACAGATGGGAGCTACACTTGTGGTGGGCATAATGTATAAAGTTGTCAAATCACAGTTGTACACCTGAAAATAATGTCACATTGTCAACCATACTTCAATTAATAAAATAAATAAAGGCAAAAGGAACAGTATAGTGTTGGCATTAAAAAAGATATACAGATCAATGGAACAAAACTGAGAGCCCAGAAATAAACCCAAGAAATATGTTCAACTATTATACTCAATGGAGAAAAGATACTCCCTGAAATAAATGGTGCTGGGACAAGTGGATGTTCACATGTAAAAGAATGAAACTAGACACTTGTATTATACCACTCACAAAAAGGAACTCAAAACAGATTAAAGACTGAAATATAAAATGTGAAACCATGAAACTTCTGGAAGAAAACAGGGAAGAAAGCTCCTTAACACAGATCTTGGCAATGATATTTTGGATAGGATACCTAAAGCACAAGCAACAAAATAAAAAACAAGTGGGACTATATCAAACTAAAAAGTGTCTGCACAGCACAAACTATCAACAAAGTAAAAAGACAACCTATGGAATGGGAGCAAGTAATTGCAAACATACTGGATAAGGAGTTCATATCTAAAAGATATAAAAAACTCCTACAATAGCAAATAGCAATTCAATTAGCAAAAAAACAATCCAATTTAAAAATGGGCAAAATACCTGAGCAGACATTTTTCCAAAGACAGTATGCAAATGCCAACAGGTGCATTTCACTCAACATCACTCTCAACATCACTAATCATAAGGGAAATACAAATCTAAACCACAATGAGATATTACTTTATGCTTGTTAGAATGGCCATCATCAAAAAGACAAGAGATAACCAATGCTAATGAGGATGTGGAGAAAAGGGAACCCTTTTGCCCTGTTGCTGGGATTGTAAACTGGTACATTCACTATAGAAAAAAGAATGAAGGATTCTCAAAAAATTAAAAATAGAACTACTTTATGATCCAGCACTTCCACTTCTGGGAATACATTCAAAGAAATGAAAATAGTAATCTGAAATATGCAAACTACTCATTCAATGATGTTTTATTTCTTTTTTCTCTTTCTGATAATTTATATCATTCTATGAATTTTCATTTCACCTAACTTTTCAGGTATGTTGGTATAACCTTTTCATCTGCACCCCCATGTGCACAGCAATAGTATTTACCATGGTCATGATATGGAAACAACTTAAGTGTTCATTGACAGATGAGTGGATAAAGAAGCTGTGAAATGTACAATGTGGAATATTCAGCCATAAAAAAGGAAGAAATTCTTCCATTTGTGACAACATAGATGGACTTTGAGGACATTATGTTAAGTGAAATAAGGCAAAGAGAAAGGGAGTACTGTATAATCTCACTTACATATGGAATCCAAAAACAAACAAACAAAAAACCTACAGGAAAAAAAAAAACAAGCTCATAAAAAAAAAAAAAGGATCAGTTTTGTGGTTATCAGAAGTAAGGGAAGGGGAGAGGGAGCAAGATGGCGGAGGAGTAGGAGACCTGGATTTCGTCTCCTCTCAGGAATTCAGCTGGATAGGGATCAAACCATTCTGAACACCTACAAACTCAACAGGAGATCAAAGAAAAGAAGAGCAACAACTCTCTGAACAGAAAAGCGACCACTTTTTGGAAGGTAGGACGTGCGGAGAAGTGAATCCGAGGCGATATTCGGGAGGATAGACGGCGGGGGAGGGGCCTCCGTCGGCCGCTTCTGGCAAGTGATAGAGCCACGGAGCACAAAATCGGAACTTTTAGAAGTCTGCTCCGCTGAGGGACGTCACTCTGGTGGCGAAGTGGGGGGTGGAACCCTCGCGGGACAGTGTGGTCTCAGGACCCTCGGGGTCACAGAAAGACCGGGGGTGCCTGAGTGCGGCAGAGCTCCCAGGTATCGGAGCAGGGAAGCCGGCTGCAGAGACGGAGCCCAGGCGCGGGCTCTCAGCTCGGGGTTGCTATAAACCGTGATCCACGGCACAGTCGGGCCACAGCTCCTCCAGCAGGGACCCAACAAGCGGCAGATCCGGGGAGACTCACCTTCTTCCCCCGGGAGGAGAGGTGCGGGAGCGCACCGCGGGGATCTGCTGGGTTTGGAGACTCCACCCGGGGTCGGGTGCCAGATAGAAAGGCGCGGTCACAGGCCGGGTGAGCGAGGAGTGTGGCCGGAGACCGCGGAGACGGGAGTGACTGACTGCTTTTCTCTGGGGGCTCGCTGAGGAGCGGGACCCTGAGTTCTCGGCTCCTCCGGGGCGGAGACTGGGAGGCCGCCATTTTCACTCTCCGCCTCCAAAGCTGTACGGAGAGCTTGCAGGGAACAAAAGCTCCGGAGAGCAAACCCGAGCAGATTACTTAGCCCGGACCGGCAAGGGCGGGGCAATTTTGCCTCCGGCAAAGACATTTGGGAACCACGGCAACAGGCCCCTCCCCCAGAAGATCAGCAAGAACAGCCAGCCAAGACCAAGTTTACCGATCAATGAGAACGGCAGAACTCCAGCGCTAGGGGAACACTGCACATAGAATTCATGGCTTTTTTACCATGATTCTTTAGTCTTTCAAAGTTAATTATTTTTTTTAACTGTCTTTTTTTCTTTTTTCCTTTTTTCTTTTTTTTTGAATTTTTCTTTTTCCCTTTTTCAACCAACATCTTATCAATCCCTTTTTTAAAAAAAAACATTTTTATTTTTCATTTTTAAAGTCATATTCTATCCCTTCATAGTAGTTACCCGTATTTTTGGCATATATATATAAGTTGTTCTCTCCTTAAAATCTTGAGATAGTTTCTTCTAACAGATCAAAATATACTCTAAATCTCTAGTGTATGGTTTTTTTCTACTCCCCTGCCTGATCACATTCTCTCCCTTTTTTCTTTCTTTCTTTCTTTTTTTTTTAATCCTCTTCTTTCTTTTTTCAAACAACTTATCAAATCCTTTTTTAAAATTTTTTATAATTTCCATCTTTACAGTCATATTCCATCCCTTCATCATATCAACCCTTATTTTTGTACATATATAAGTTTTTCTTTCTTTAAAATTTTGGGAGGGACTTTCTTTTAACAGACCAAAATACACCCAAAATCTAGTGTGTGGCACTGATCTATAATCCAGCCTGATCATATTTGATCACATTCTGTTTTTGTTTTGTTTTGTTTTGTTCTGCTTTTGTTTGTTTTTATCTTTATCTTTATCTTTTTTCTTTTTTTCTTTCCTTTTCTTTTTTCTCTCTTTCCCTTTCTTTTCCCACTGCTTCAGGTCTTTTCTGATTTGTTTAGAGTATATTTTCTGGGGACGTTGTTACCCTGCTAGCATTTTGTTCTCTCATTAATCTATTCTCCTCTGCACAAAATGACAAGACGGAAAAAATCACCTCAACAAAAAGAACAAGAGGTAGTACCGACTGCCAGGGATCTACTCAATACGGACATTAGTACGATGTCAGATCTAGAGTTCAGAATCATCACTTTAAAGATACTAGCTGGGCTTGAAAAAAGCATGGAAGTTATTAGAGAAACCCTTTCTGGAGAAGTAAAAGAACTAAAATCGAACCAAGTAGAAATCAAAAAGGCTATTAATGAGGTGCAATCAAATATGGGGGCGCTAACTGCTAGGATAAATGAGGCAGAAGAAAGAATCAGCGAGATAGAAGACCAAATGATGGAAAATAAAGAAGCTGAGAAAAAGAGAGATAAACAACTACTGGATCACGAGGGCAGAATTCGAGAGATAAACGATACCATAAGACGAAACAACATTAGAATAATTGGGATCCCAGAAGAAGAAGAAAGAGAGAGAGGTGCAGAAGGTATAATGGAGCAAATTATAGCAGAGAACTTCCCTAATTTGGGGAAGGAAACAGGCATCAAAATCCAGGAAGCGCAGAGAACCCCTCTCAAAATCAATAAAAATAGGTCAACACCCCGACATCTAATAGTAAAACTTACGAGTCTCAGAGACAAAGAGAAAATCCTGAAAGCAGCTCGGGAGAAGAGATATGTAACCTACAATGGTAGAAACATTAGATTGGCAACAGACGTATCCACAGAGACCTGGCAGGCCAGAAAGGACTGGCAGGACATATTCAGAGCACTAAATGAGAAAAATATGCAGCCAAGAATACTATATCCAGCTAGGCTGTCATTGAAAATTGAAGGAGAGATAAAAAGCTTCCAGGACAAACAAAAACTAAAGGAATTTGCAAACACGAAACCAGCCCTACAACAAATATTGAAAGGGGTCCTCTAAGCAAAGAGAGAGCCTAAAAGCAACATAGACCAGAAAGGAACACAAACAATATACAGTAACAGTCACTTTACAGGCAATACAATGGCACTGAACTCCTATCTTTCAATAGTTACCCTGAATGTAAATGGGCTAAATGCCCCAATCAAAAGACACAGGCTATCAGATTGGATTAAAAAACAAGACCCATCGATATGCTGTCTGCAAGAGACTCATTTTAGACCCAAAGACACCCCCAGATTGAAAGTGAGGGGGTGGAAAACCATTTACCATGCTAATGGACACCAAAAGAAAGCTGGGGTGGCAATCCTTATATCAGACAAATTAGATTTTAAACCAAAGACTGTAATAAGAGATGAGGAAGGACACTATATCATACTTAAAGGGTCTATCCAACAAGAAGATCTAACAATTGTAAATATCTATGCCCCTAACATGGGAGCAGCCAATTATATAAGCCAATTAATAACAAAAGCAAAGAAACACATCGACAACAATACAATAATAGTGGGGGACTTTAACACCCCCCTCACTGAAATGGACAGATCGTCTAAGCAAAAGATCAACAAGGAAATAAAGACTTTAAATGACACACTGGACCAAATGGACTTCACAGACATATTCAGAACATTCCATCCCAAAGCAACGGAATACACATTCTTCTCTAGTGCCCATGGAACATTCTCCAGAATAGATCACATCCTAGGTCATAAATCAGGTCTCAACTGGTACCAGAAGATTGGGATCATCCCCTGCCTATTTTCAGACCACAATGCTTTGAAACTAGAACTCAATCTCAAGAGGAAAGTCAGAAAGAACTCAAATACATGGAGGCTAAAGAGCATCCTACTGAAGAATGAATGGGTCAACCAGGAAATTAAAGAAGAATTAAAAAAATTCATGGAAACCAATGAAAATGAAAACACAACTATTCAAAATCTTTGGGATACAGCAAAGGCAGTCCTGAGAGGAAAGTATATAGCAATACAAGCCTTTCTCAAGAAACAAGAAAGGTCTCAAGTACACAACCTAACCCTACACCTAAAGGAGCTGGAGAAAGAACAGCAAATAAAGCCTAAACCCAGCAGCAGAAGAGAAATAATAAAGATCAGAGCAGAAATCAATGAAATAGAAACCAAAAGAACAGTAGAACAGATCAACGAAACTAGGAGCTGGTTCTTTGAAAGAATTAACAAGATTGATAAGCCCCTGGCCAGACTTATCAAAAAGAAAAGAGAAATGACCCAAATCAACAAAATCATGAATGAAAGAGGAGAAATCACAACCAACGCCAAAGAAATACAAACAATTATAAGAACATATTATGAGCAACTCTATGCCAACAAATTAGATAACCTGGAAGTAATGGATGCATTCCTAGAGATGTATCAACTACCAAAATTGAACCAGGAAGAAATAGAACACCTGAACAGACCTATAACCACTAAGGAAATAGAAGCAGTCATCAAAAATCTCCCAAAACACAAAAGCCCAGGGCCAGATGGCTTCCCAGGGGAATTCTACCAAACATTTCAAGAAGAATTAATACCTATCCTTCTGAAACTGTTCCAAAAAATAGAAATGGAAGGAAAACTTCCAAACTCATTTTATGAGGCCAGCATTACCTTGATCCCAAAACCAGACAAAGACCCCATCAAAAAGGAGAATTACAGACCAATATCCCTGATGAATATGGATGCAAAAATTCTCACCAAAATACTAGCCAATAGGATCCAACAGTACATTAAAAGGATTATTCACCACGACCAAGTCGGATTTATCCCTGGGCTGCAAGGTTGGTTCAACATCCGCAAATCAATCAACGTGATACAATACATTAACAAAAGAAAAAACAAGAATCACATGATCCTCTCAATAGATGCAGAAAAAGCATTTGACAAAGTACAGCATCCTTTCTTGATCAAAACTCTTCAGAGTATAGGGATAGAGGGTACATACCTCAATATCATAAAAGCCATCTATGAAAAACCTACAGCGAATATCATTCTCAATGGGGAAAAACTGAGAGCTTTCCCCCTAAGGTCAGGAACGCGGCAGGGATGTCCACTATCACCACTGCTATTCAACATAGTATTGGAAGTCCTAGCCACAGCAATCAGACAACAAAAAGAAATCAAAGGCATCCAAATTGGCAAAGAAGAAGTCAAACTCTCACTCTTTGCAGATGATATGATACTTTATGTGGAAAATCCCAAAGACTCCACCCCAAAACTGCTAGAACTCATACAGGAATTCAGTCAAGTGGCAGGATATAAAATCAATGCACAGAAGTCAGTGGCATTCCTATACACCAACAACAAGTCAGAAGAAAGAGAAATTAAGGAGTCGATCCCATTTACAATTGCACCCAAAACCATAAGATACCTAGGAATAAATCTAACCAAAGAGGCAAAGGATCTGTACTCAGAAAACTATAAAATACTCATGAAAGAAATTGAGGAAGACACAAAGAAATGGAAAAACGTTCCATGCTCATGGATTGGAAGAACAAATATTGTGAAGATGTCAATCCTACCTAGAGCAATCTACACATTCAATGCAATCCCCATCAAAATACCATCCACTTTCTTCAAAGAAATGGAACAAATCATCCTAAAATTTGTATGGAACCAGAAAAGACCCCGCATAGCCAGAGGAATGTTGAAAAAGAAAAGCAAAGCCGGCGGCATCACAATTCCAGACTTCCAGCTCTACTACAAAGCTGTCATCATCAAGACAGTATGGTACTGGCACAAAAACAGACACATAGATCAATGGAACAGAATAGAGAGCCCAGAAATGGACCCTCAACTCTATGGTCAACT
>NW_022589714.1:28737046-28789308 GCF_004348235.1 Phoca vitulina
AAAAAAAAAAAAAAGAAGTGAGGGAAGGGGAGAAGGGAAATTGGGGAACTGTCTTCAAAATGTGAAAGCTTCAAGTTATAAGATAAATAGATACTGGTGATGTATATAGCATGAGGACTATAGTTAACAACATTTATATATATATCATACAACAGTATTAAAAGTTAGAGTTCTTATCACAAGAAAATTTTTATTTTTTTGCTTTTCCCCTTTTTAATATATCTATATGAGATGATGGATGCTAATTAAACTTATTGTTGTAATATTTTCCCAATATATGTAAGTCAAGCCATTATGCTGTACACCTTAAACTTATGCACTCATGTATATTAGTTATATCTCAAAACTGGAAAAAATTAGTTTAATGATTATTAAACAAGATGTCATTTCAAATGCAAATTTTCACTCCACATAAGACAAGGAGAATGACCTGGAGTGCAATGCCTCACTAATATTTTGAGAGCTTTGCTACATCATTAAAAATCTAAACAAATATGTAAAATGTTTAAACATCTGTGTGATTATTAACCTAGATTCATGTCTGTTTTTATATTTCCTTTAATATTTTCATCTTCAAGAACTATTTTGGTTACATGCAATATTTTGGTAATAACTCATTTTTAACACATATTTGTTCTTTTATAATCCATTCACCCAAAGATGTTACTGCTCTGTAAATTTTTAAGACTTCACTCTACCATGTCTCACAGATAAATCCCTAAGTTCATTCGTATCTACTTGTTTTCATTTGTTCATTTCTCTCCTGTTTTAAATTCTTGTGGAAATGTGGCTCTGTTTCTTCCTAAGTTCTATAGTTTATTACTTTTCTGTGAAACTTTGAATGGCTTCATGAGCTTCTTCACATCTCATTTTTGATGTCATAAGGAGAGATGAGAAGATGGAAGGAATGTACAATGTTACAGTAAAGAAAACATAAGAAAAGATTATATCAACATATTTGAAAAATTAGGTGAAAAGAAAATTCATACAATGATATGAATTATCAGAAATGGAAAAAAGAAATAGATATGCATTGAAATAATTTACATTTTTTCCACAATGAAAACATCAGACCCAGATGCTTTTATGGTTAAGTTGTATTGAACATAAAGTAAGAAAGTAGTTTCTGTATTACACAAACATTTTCAGACAATATTGAAATGCAGAACCTAACCCATTTCATTTTATTTTATTATTTTTTTAAGGTTTTATTTATTTATTTGACAGAGAGAGTACAAGCAGGGGGAATGGGAGAGAGAGAAGCAGGCTCCCTGCTGAGTAGAGAGCCCAATGTGGGGCTTGATCCCAGAAACCTGGGATCATGACCTGAGCCAAAGGCAGGCACTTAACCCCCTGGGCCACTCATTTCATTTTATAAGTAATATGCTTCTGGTTCCCAAATCCATCAAGGACAGTATATAAAAGGACAATTATGGCCATTCTCACTCATGAACATTGATGCCATATCCTAAATAATTAGTAAACAAAATACAGTAATATGTAAAAAGATAATTCATCAACTAAGAACTTTGTTTCATTGCAAGAATTCAAGTTAGGTTCAGCATTAGAAAATGTATTAGGAATCACTACTCTAAAAGTTTAAAAAAAGAAGACACTGTTATCTCAGTGTATGTCTATACCATACATTTGGTGCTCAGTGTTTCTCACTATTCAATTTTTGTTCACTTTCCTAAAATTTAAAAACAAATCTTAAACGCTAGGGAAGCAAATTCTTGAGTTGCTTCGGGTGCAACTGAAGTTATTGAGGCCCCAGTGTGATATTAGATGCTCAATTCCACTGTTCTCCTCCAAAATCGTTTCATGAATCCAGTATAACCTTGTCAACAAAACCTACGAGAATAGTACATGAAAAATCATAGTCAAATCTATTTCATGATGTCCTAAATAAAATCCTTTGAATGCAATCCACTGACATAAAAAAAAAACACTAATATATTTCCACCAAGTTATATTCCAGAAATTTTAATAAAACATTCTAAAATCAATCAGTGGAATTATCACATTAATAAAAAAGAAATCTTATGATCATCTGAAATGATACAGAAAATTATTCAACATGCTTAAGAAAGTAGGAGGTTCTATCCAGTTCAGTAAAGGACAAGAACTTATAAGGTATACAGATTGGAACGGAGGACATAAAATTTTCATTATTTCAGATGTTATCATTGCATATTCAAAATCTTAAAAGAATTTTTAAATAAATTATTAAAATCAGTAATTCTGTTTAAGAAGACTGAAGAATACACATGCAATATACAAAAATCAACAGTATACCTATCTATACCAATAACATACTTCATTACAAAGGAAATTTTCCATTGAAGTATTATTAAAATATCAAATAAGGCATAAATCTAACCACAGACGTGTGCAATTGCTTTGTAGAAGGTAACAGAATATTTTATGGAAAGAAGTTCTAAGTATTGAGAGTCAAACTTCTGGCATGAAATATTTAGTATTGTACATATACTGGTTTTCACCAAATTGATTTATACATTCAATGCAAGCCCAATACAATTCCCAGCAGGTTTTTTGTTTTGGTTTGGTTTTTTTGGGGGGTGGGATGGGTGGTGGAAATCGGCAAGTATTTCTTAAAATTGATGTTAGCCTACAGATGATCTAAAATAGTCAAGGCAATCTAAAAGAGGAATTTCAAATCTGGGGAACATATCAGAATGTTATTATGAAGATAAAAATCAAGAAGACAACAAAGTAATAATGTAAGGATACACATATGAACCAAAATAACAAAATAGAAAGCTTTTTAAAAAAAGGCTCAAATACATACAGTTATTTGATTTGTGATAAAAGCATCAACACAGTTGAGTGGGAAAAACATTATTTTTTCAATAAACGGTGCTTGTTCAATTAGATATCCACACAGGAAAAAAAAAAAGTCTTAACCCTTACCTCACACTGTACACAAAATCAAGTCCCAATGGCTTCTAAATCTAAGTGTGGAAGTAAATAACATGAAAGAAAATGATTTGCATAGACAGATTTATTACATAATAAAGAGTTAACAAGATAGAAAAAGATCAATAAGCAGGCAACATTAAAATTAGAATTTTCTGTCCATAAAAAAGATATATTATAAAACCCTGGTATCAGCTCCACATGTAAAGAGCTTGGAATCATCACCCTCATCCTTAAAATAAGAAAAAAATTCTAACAAAATAAATGACTTTTCTTGGACCCATCAGAGAACTGACATTGCAGAGCAAGCTTCTGTCCTGAAATCTGGAGATAGACAAATCCAGAGATGCACAGCTGAGATCTCCTTACTATTAGACACATTTAAATGATACTTTTGACAGACTGCTGGAGGCTAAGCATGGATAAGCAGGAGGTGGAGAAACTCCTAGAGCCAGTCTCAAAGGAGTCATCACAATTTCTTGAGTTTTACCTCAAGGAACCCCACCAAGTTCTAATAGCAAGGAACTGAGAAGCAAAGGAGCACAAGCAGAGGGAGTGGGAGAGAGAGAAACAAGATCTTCGCATGGTTTAGGCAAGGAGAGCAGAAGAATATTCACTATGTAATATTACCAGAGCATTCTCCCTTCAAGGGCCTATTCTCTAGGGAAAAAGACCTTACCAGAGCCTTATCCCAGCTGGGGAAGGATATCCATCCCACTCCAGTCCCTGCCAGACTTCATGTCTTATTAACAGGATAGGAAAAAAAAAAAAAAAACAAAAAAACTCAGATATAATACAGATGTTAGAATATTCAGACAGGGAATTTAAAGTAACTATAATTACAATGTTAAGGGCTTTAATTGCAAAAGTAGAAACTGCAAAAAAAATAAAAAGAGTTGTGAATATAACATAGAGATGGAAACTCTAAGAAAGGAATTGAAAGGAAACTCAAAGGGAGGAAAGTAATAGAAATGAAGAATGCTTTTGATGGACTCATCAGTAGACTGCACATGGCCAAGGAGAGAATCAGTGAGCTTAAAAATATGTCAAAAGAAGCTTCATAAAACCTAAATGCAAAGAGGAAAATAATGGAAAAAAATAAAAACTGACTATACAACAACCGTGGGACAATTTTAAAAGGTGTAACACGTGTTATTAGAATACCAGAAGGAGAAGAAAAAGAGAACAGAGTAGAAGAAATAGCTGAAGCAATATCTGAGGATATTTCAAAATTGATGGCAGACACCAAACCACAGATCCAAGAAACGCAGAGAACACCAAGCTAAATAAATAAATACAAAAGTATCTATACCTAGGCATATCATATTCAAATTACAGAAAACTAAAGACAGAAAAAAATCTTAAAAGAAGCCAGAGGAAAATAAACATCTTACTTGTATAGAAACATAAGAATTACATTGGATTTCTCATTAGAAACTGTGCCAGCAACAGAAAGTAGGGTGAAATATTTAAAATGTTGAAGGAAAAATCCCACAATTCTAGCATTCTGTATTCAAAAGAATTACTCTTCATAGGTGTTAGAGAAACAAATGCTTTTTCAGACAAAAACTGATTATTTCATCATCAACAAATTGCCCTACTAGAAATGTGAAAGATATTCTTCATAGATAAGGAAAATTATGTGTGTCCGAAAAATCAGATCTATGTAAAAAGGAAGAGCAGAGATGCAATAAATGAAAGTAAAATACAATTCTTTTATTCAAAATACTCTTAATACATCTAATAGACAACCATTTGTTCCAAGTAATAATAGTTACAAAGTGTAGAGTAATTTTAGCCTAAGGATAAATGACAGCAATGTTAAAAGGGATCGGAGGGAAGAATTGGGAATACTCTGTTATAAGGTACCAGCACTACACACAAATGCTATCGAATTACTTGAAGGTGAATTTAGACTTGTTAAAAATGTGTATTGGAAAGTCTAGGGAAATCACTAAAAACTGTTTAAAGAATTATATGCAACTAATGAACTGTTGAACAGTACATCAAAAACTAATGATGTACTATATGTTGGCTAATTGAACATAATAATAAAAATTTTAAAAATACTCAAACCTACACTGATTTAAAAAAAAAGAATTATAATTGATAAACTGAGATATGATAGTCATATAAAATGCTCAGTTAAAACCAGAGAAGGCTGAAAAAGATGGAGAAATTTCTTTTTTTTAAATGCCATGAGTAGAACACATTTACAAACATGGTGGATATTAATCTATCTATAATCTCTAATCATTTCAAATGTATTTGCATATACATTGTATATACATTATATATACATTAATAGATATTATATTAATGCACCAATTGGAAGAAAGAGATTGTCAGAGTGGATAAAAAATAAGACCCAACTATTTGTTGTCTACCAGAAATCCCCTTTAAACATGAATACTCATATATATATATATATACACACACACACCATACTAAAACCAATCAAATGAGAGGTGGGGTAGCAATATTCATTTCAGACAAAGCAGACTTCACAACAAGGAAAATTACCACGGATAAGCAAGCATATTAATAATGACAAAAGGATAAGTATCCAAGAAGAAATAACAATTGCAAATATATATGCATCTAACAGCGCAGCATCAAAATTTGAGACAAAACTGACAGAAGTGAAACAAGAAATAGACAAATTCCCTATTATATTTGGAGACTTTGCCATACCTCTTTCAGTAATTTATATATAGCTCAAGCAAGCAGGAAATCAGTAAGGATAGAGTTGATCTGAACAGCACTATCAACCAATTTATTCTAATTGACATTTGTAGAATATTCCACCCCAAAAGAGCAAGATACATACTAATAAAATATGTTAATAGGAGTAATTGGTTATGGCAATTGGGTAAGTTAATATGATAATTCTAGGTACTATATTCACATTTTTCAGAAAATCTAAAGCTGCCCTAAAATATTAAGTTTATTAGAATAAAAAGATGTATTATGAAAGTGAAAAAAATTAAGCCACAATTTGGGGAAACATATTTGTAATTCATATATTTGACAAAGGAATAGTAATACTGACTACATGTAGAGCTCCTACTAATCTATGAAAAAATAAATACTGGCATGCCTGGGTGGCTCAGTCAAAGTGTTTGCCTTCAGCTCAGGTCATGATCCCAGGGGCATGGGATCTAGCCCCACATCAGGCTCCCTGCTCAGCAGGAGGTCAGCTTCTCCTTCTCCTCCTTTCCCCCCCACTCAGGCTCTCTTGCTCTCTCTCTCTCAAATAAATAAATAAAATCTTTAAAAAAAAAAGAAAAAGAAAAAAGAAAGATTAAAAACCCAATAGAATAATGAACAAATGAGTTGAAGAGACATATTACAATAGAAGATTTACTAGTGGTCATTAAGCTATGAAGAGGTACTCAACTCCATTAATCAGAGACATGTAAATTAAAGCTACAGTGAGATACCACTGGATAGCCACAAGAATTGCTAAAATTATAATGTCTGGTAAGTATTGGAAAGAATTTTGAACAGATGGCATTCTCACACAGTGCTGGTGGGAGTTTAAATTGATACCACCACTTTTTAACATATGTATACTTTAAAACTCAGCAGTTGCATTCCTAAATATATACCAACAGAAATGTATACGCTTACTCACCATAAAAAAGTATGTTCAAGAATTTTCACACTAATACTCTTTGTAATAGCCCCAAATTGGAAGTAACTCAAACGTACGTCAGCAATAAAACTTATATAGTTGATGGTATGTACATCTATATAAGAGAATTAACAAAACACTGCTACATACAACGTTTGAATTTTAAGAAAACTTGATGAGCAAGAGAAGACATATAATAAAGTATTTATTAGATTACACTTACCTAACATTCAAAAACACAAAGCTCATCCACAGTGATAGATGTTAAGATGAGAATAGCATAATGTGGGAGGGGAAGTGTCAGGGGGGCATCTTGGACTGGTAATATTCTACTTTCTGATGTGGGTGGGCTTATGAACACTCATTGATCCGTACACTTAGGATTTGTGCTCTTCTTTATATGTATGTATGTTATACTTAAAGAGTTTCCTTTAAAAAAAAAAAAAAAAAGCAAATGAAAGAAACAAGTAGGAAAATGGTCAAAGGACTCCATTAGGTATTACACACAAAAGGGAACACTTTTGTGTCCAAAAGGGTATTTACACACAAAAGGGAACCACTTTTGAAAAAGTTTGGCTCTTTATAGTAATTTCGAGCATATATATACCCTATGATCCAGCAATTCATTCTGAGATACAAACTTAGAAAATCTCTTGTACAACAGGAGACAGAGCAAAAGAGTCTGTAGCAAACTGTTAATAATAAAAACTGAGTCAGCCTTAATTTCATCTCAAATGAATTGGGTAAAGTAGGGCATATTCACACAATGAAATACGCTATGATAAGGAATATCTAGAGCTATGTGCAATCACAGGATTCATCTCAAAAAACTAATAATGGGTGAAGAAAAGCAAATTATTGAAGAATACCTAAAGCAATATTTCAGTTATGTAAAGTTCAAAAATATGCAAAATTAGCAACCATATTATATTGTAACACTATAAAGAAAAACAATGATTTGCAGAATTTTCTGTAAGAGAGGGTACATGTAATCAAGGAGAGCTTGCAGGGGGATTCAAAAATATTGGTGATGCTGTATTTCTTAAACTGTGTGGAAAGAAGTATGTTCATTTTATTATGTTTTAAACTGTATGTCCACCTTAAATATGCTTTTTACATTAACAATGGAAAATTAAAAGTTAAAGAAAGAAAGAATGAAATATGTCAGTATAACCACATTTGGACTTTTGGCCATGAAATCATGAACCAAAGATAGTAATGAAAATATAAAACATTATTGTGTTAACACAGTTATTTTATAATGTGTCCATCCACTATCTTTCAGCCCTTGGTCATTTGAGAACACATTGGAGGGACCTATAGGATAAATCACCAGGACTATTTACACAACAAAATATGTGGCTGGTAAAATATTCTCTACTGATGTTCCTGAAATCAGAGACCGGAAATTCACAGTGGAAATAAGACCCTTTACTTTTCTTGTGCCAACACAAACAACAATTATAGTGTCATGTGAGAAAAGTTATAAGAAATATTGCTTGGTTTCAGTCGTTCAACCAAGTCAGCAGATTTCTGTAATTGTGGCAGATTGGACCCAAAAACTTGAACAGTCTTCAGCAAGGAATGGCTCTTAGACATTAAACTGATCTCTGATAAAACAACCCCAGGGTCATGAGAAGGCTACTCTGCCAATTTCATTTCACTGTGGGACCCACTGACATCTGGTTCAGCTGCGGAAGCTGGAAAACTTCTTTAAAATTCTCTTGACAGTAAAAATGGACATGTGGAAAACATTCTAATCTGTTAATCTTTGGTGCTCCTGAAAAAGGGACATTTGGCTTTATACTTCACAATAATAAATACGAAACCTCCAGATCGAGTTGTAAATAACTTAATGGCCTTTGAATAAAGAATAGAACTTTCATTTCCCAAATGTGCCAAAAGATGAATACGCACCTGCCTCACCCCCATGATGTAAGAAGCCCCCTGGGTTATTTGCTTATGCTTGGGTTTAGTAATTTGTCCCCTTTTACTTGGGTTCCATTTGGCCAGTGAAAATTGCAAATGGTAGCAAGTGTTTTTTCCTCCCGTTCTGTTTGTCCTTCCCTCTCTGCTAACTAGCTCTCAAGCACTTCTCCCGCTCTTGCATTGAATATTTCAAATAATCAAAGGAATAAAAACAATACAACTATTTTCATATGTATATTTCCATGTTATCGATAACTAACCTTGAGGGTCACTGCATAAATATCTGGCTTCAAGATCAATGGACTGTAGAAGCTGCCTCTGTCTTGCAGTGTCTACAAGGTGCACAGAACAGTAGTAAAACACAGCCAGGATTTGGACTGGTTATTCCTCACTTCGGCTTCCAAGCAGATTCTACCTACTGCTCCCTACTTCATGTAGCATATCCCCTTGCTTCAAATTCAAATTTCTCTTTGACAGTTTGGCCTTTGTCATTTTAAGTCTTCTGAAAACTTTTTTTCCAGTTTTTTTTGGTTATTTCCATGAAGTTCCTCATTTCAGCATTAATATATTTGTCCCAATTTCAAAATACTATCCTAAGAGCCCTGGAATGAAACTCATAAAATGAATTAGAGAATAAAGGAAATATGCACAATGAAATATAGGTCTGTAAATACAGGCTTTCTCTATCCTCAAACATCTTGTGTGGTCCCTAATCAAAATAAATCTGCAAATACATAAATAAATACATCATTTAAAAATAAAGCACAGCTATTACTTCTGGTAAGCCAACTCATTTTTTTTTTTTCTGATGTTATCTATAGTATCTTAGCTCCTAAATGGGAGAATATAGAACAGTAGTTACAAGCAGGGCCTCTGGAATCTAAATGTTTAGGTTCTAATCGACTCTGTGGCCTAGGGAAAATTACTTAAGTTCCCCAGACCCCATGTTTTCAAACTTATAAATTTGGGATATCAATAGTACCTACTCATGAGCAGTTGTGAGGATTAAGTGAATGTGGGTACATATTAATCATTGGAAATGTTATCTTTTCTCACTCTTCATATTTGCTCCATATATCACCTAACAGGCAGTCTAGCCTCCATACCAGATTCAAGAATATCATTCAATCATTCTACCTTTCCACTGGAAGGTTGGCTTCCTCTCTAAATCTGTGTTTGAGGTAGGCAATTAACTGGGTGTGGCAACATTGCATTGTAAAAGAACTTTTCTGTGTTCCTCAGGAATTCATTAAACATCTGTTGAGCACCTTTTATAAGATATTGTACTTTAAGAGAAATTAAGAAAACAACTCCATTTACACGTTACCAGAAAGAATAAAACACCTAAGAATAAACTTAACCAAGGAGGTGAAAAAAATCTGTATTCTGAAGACTATAAAACATTGATTAAAGAAATTGAAGATGACACAAATGGAAAGCTATTCTATGTTCATGGATTGGAAGAATTAATATCGTTAAAATGTCCTTACTACACAAAGCAGTCTACAGATTCAATGCAATCCCCATCAAAATATCAACAGGATTTTTCACAGAACTGGAGCAAATAATACTAAAATTTGTATGGAACCACAGAAGAACGCAAATAGCCAAAACAATTCTGTAAAGGAAGAACAAAGCTAGAGGTATCACAATGCCAGATTCCAAGATTTACTACAAAACTACAGTAATCAAAATAGTATGGTACTGGCACAAAAACGGATGCATAGATCAATGGAACAGAATAGAGAGCCCAGAAATAAATCCATACTTACATGGTCAATCTATAATAAAGGAGGCAAGAATATGTAAGGGGGAAAAGACAGTCTCTGCAACAAATAGTGCTGGGAAAACTGGACAGCTACATGCAAAGGAATGAAACTGGACCACTTTGGATTAGAGACCTAATTATAAGACATGAAACCATAAAAATCCTCAAAGAAAACAGGCAGTAATCTCTTTGACATCAGCCTTAGCATCATTCTTCTAGCTATGTCTCCTCAGGTAAGGGAAACAAAAGCAAAAATAAAGTATTGGGACTATACCAAAATAAAAAGCTTTAGCACAGTGAAGGAAACCATAAACAAAATGATATGGCTACCTACTGAATGGGAGAAATATTCACAAATGATACATCTAATAAGGAGTTAATATCCAAAATATTTAGGAACTTACACAACTCAACACCAAAAAAACAATCCAATTAAAAATTGGCCAAGGACTTGAAGGACCTTTTCCAAAGACGACATACATATGGCCAATAGACACATGAAAAGATGCTCAATGTGACTAATCATCAAGTAAATGAACATTAAAATGACAATAACACATCACCTTCTACCTGTCAGAATGGCTAATAAAAAAGACAAAAAATAGCAAGTGTTGATGAGGCTGTAGAGTAAACACAACCCTCATACATTGTTGGTGAGAATTTAAATTGGTGTAACCACTGTAGAAAATAGTATGGAGATTTCTCAAAAAAATAAAAATAGAAATACCAAATGATCCAGTAATTCCACTACTGGGTATTTACCCAAATAAAACAAAAACATTTGAAATGATATATGCAATCCCATGTTTATTATAGCATTATTTTCAATAGCCAAGATAGGGAAGCAACCCAAGTGTCCATCAATAGATGAATGGATGAAGATGTCATTTATTTATACACACACACAATAGAATATTACTCAGCCATCAAAAAGAATGAGCAACATGGATGGGACTTATAGGGTATAAGTCAGAGAGACAAATACTGTATGATTTCACTTACATATGCAACCTAAAAAACAAACTAACAAACCAAAAAACAGTCTCTTAGATACAGAGAACTGGTGGTTGCCAGAGGGGAGATGAGTGGGGGGATGAATGAAAGAGATAAAGAAGATTGGGGTACAAACTTCCAGTTACAAAATAAATAAGTCATAGAGATGGAAAGTACAGTATAGGGAATATAGTCAATCATGTAATAATGTTATACAGTGGCAGAGGGTGATTATACTTACTGTGATGAGCACTGAGTAATGTACAGAATTGTTAATAAGGTTATACCCCTAAAACTAATATAACATTGTATGTTAATTACACTTTAATAAAAAAAAAGATATTGTACTTTACTAGGTGGTAAAATTGGTTGTTATCTAACTTAATTGTGTATCTGTGAGAGGGTATTAGATTATTCATTTTTCAGTAATTTCAAAATAATGAAACTTGAATCCATTGTTACCTTATACAGACAGTAAGAACTCACATTCTTAAAGTCTTTAGTGACTCCACTGCACCTTTCAGTTCTCAAAGTAGATCTCAGATCCCTTGTTCGGCTGCGCTAGGCCCTGCCACCACAGCCTTATCGCTTCTCATGTTCCTCTTCACTCAAATCCTCTGGATTGGAGACATTCAGACAGGCTGTTCTTTATGGTACATTTTTTCCCCTATCTCTGGACAATCTCTATTTGTCTTTTAAGTCACACTTCATAAAGAGTTCCTTAACAGGTGTTTCCGGACTGTGCTCATGTACCACATGGTATATACCTGGTTTCGTTACTGTTCACACAATATTTCCACGCTGATTTGTCTTAATTTCAACTTGAGGTATAATTGACCAAAAATATATATACTTAAGGTATACATCATGGTGCTTTGATATGTGTATACATTGTGAAATGATTCCCCCCACACATCCACTGCCTCACAAAACTTTTTTTTTTTTAATTTTTGGTGAGAACGTAAGTTCTACTGTCTTAGCACATTTTACTTATACAATTCAGTGTCATCAACTGTAGTCACCATGTTTTATGTTAGATCCTCAGAACTCATTCATAGCTAAAAGTTTGTACACTTTTTCTAACTTCTCCCTACTTCCCTCACCTGCCCCCACCTCTGATAACCACTTTTCTACTCTTTATCATTTTTTTTTTTTAAGATTCTACATTTAAGTGATATCATGCAGTATTTGGCTTTCTCTAATTTCTTTCACTTAGTATAATGACCTCAAGGTCCATCCATGTTGTTGGGAATGAGAGGATTTCTTTCTTTCTCATACCTGAAGAATATTTCATTGCATATATATGCCACATTTTCTTTATCCATTAATCAGTTCATGGACATTTAGCTTGTTTCCATATCTTAACTACTGTTAATAATGTGTGTTCAATATAATTAATCATCAGGAAAATGCAAATCAAAGCCATGATGAGATATAACCTCATACCTGTAAGAATGGCTACCATCAAAAAGACAAGAGGTAATAAATACTGGTGTGGATGTGGAACAAAGGGAACCCTAGTACTGTTGGTGAGAATGTAAATTGGTTTAGCCTCAGTGGAAAACAGTATGGAGGTACCTCAAAAAATTGAAAACAGAACTACCATATGATCTGGTAATCCTACTTCTGGGTATATATCCAAAGGAAATGAAAACAGTATTGAAGAGATATCTTTACCTCCATTTTTTTTTTTAAGATTTTATTTATTTGTCAGAGAGAGAGCGCACACAAGTAGGGGAAGCGGCAGGCAGAGGGAGAGGGAGAAGCAGGCTTCCCGTGGAGCAGGGAGCCTGATGTGGGGCTCAATCCCAGGACCCTGGGATCATGACCTGAGCTGAAAGCAGCCTCTTAACCAACTGAGCCACCCAGGCATTCCTATACCTCCATGTTTATTGCAGCACTATACACTGCTTACTTAATGTCAGTGTTCCACTTATCAGTGAGAAAAAAGACTAGTCATAATTTCTAGCACAGGGTCTAGCACATAGTATATGCTTAATGTTCAATACCTATCTTCAAAGTGACTAAATACTGCTAAGAATATACAGTTTCAATAGAAACACTCTATTTCTTACATCAGTGATAAGGAATTTTTTTTACTTGATTTCTTTGTGGAAAAGTAGGACTACCTGATACCACAGTACCTAAGGATACAAAAAGAGCAGAACATGTGTACTTAATGGGGGAATACTTGGAAGGTCTGTGAAACAATTAAAAATTCAGAAGCTGATTTTTGTTTATTTGTTTAGGTCTGCTCATTTTCCTTAAGTGAGCTGTAGTTGAATTTTTTTTTTTTTTTTTTTTTTTTAAAGATTTTATTTATTTATTTGAGAGAGAATGAGATAGAGAGAGCATGAGAGGGGGGAGGGTCAGAGGGAGAAGCAGACTCCCTGCTGAGCAGGGAGCCCGATGCGGGACTCGATCCCAGGACCCTGGGATCATGACCTGAGCCGAAGGCAGTCGCTTAACCAACTGAGCCACCCAGGCGCCCTGTAGTTGAATTATTTAATTCAGTTCTAGTTGGTGTTAGATGTAAGGTGGAACAGGAATTAAGTAATGTCCATTCAGGTAGCATGGCAACATAATACTAGATGTCTATGCAGAAGAAATCTGAAATGACTCTTGCTTGAAACATTTGCAAAAAACATTCACAAAGAGAAAATATATTCTAAAACAAAAATATATTCTATATTGAATGTAGGCTGTATATTTGAACTGCAGGCATGGAAATCCATAAAATAAATGTTTTTTTACATGTGTGTAAGAACTTCTTAAAATGAGATCTTTATTAGTTGAAACCATGGTTTTATTCCAAAAATGTAGTTTTATAAAAGAAGCAATCTTTCAGATGACAAAAAATTACTTCATATATAGGCAAGTTTTCAAGTGGAAAAGACGTTGTGGTAAGAACAAGGAAGTTACAAACAGTGAGGGAATCTACAAGTTTTATGTTGTTGAAATATGAACTTCAAGATAATGGCAAAATAAAGAAAATGGTCATGTAAATATAATGTAAGATAATGATAAAAAATGAGGCTGCACAACATATCCTGATGCCAAAACATGAAGGGCCTCACTAGCATTGGTAAGAATCTTGGATTTCATCCAGTAGGTGATGGAGAGACACAAAGGATTTTAAGCAGGGAAATGATATTAGAACTTCAGGTTTGTATTTTTAGAAAAATCTTTCTGGCAGATCTGTAGAGGGTCAATGTAAGGACCATAGGACAAGGCAGATCAGGTGATAGTCTCTTTCAGTGAACCAAGCAAGAGTTATTGATGGCTTTGTGTATAGGGCATATACTATAAAGAGTAGGAGAAGAGGGCTATTGGAAATTATTTAGGAGCTAATATTAGTAGGACCTCATGATTGGCTGAAAATGGAAGGCAAGAAAGAGAGAGAAAGGGGAAAGGGAGATGCATAGCTGATTCCCATGGTTTTTGCAGGAGTGACTGGATGGTTAATGATCAAACCACTGTCCTATACATACATTTAAACTGCTATTGCAGTCCCCCAAAGCAGAGAACTTTGGAAGTGCCTGAACTATGGAAGAGGCAGTGGAGACAGAAGAGTTAAAGCACAAGAGCCATTTCAGGGGCGCCTGGGTGGCTCAGTCCTTAAGCGGCTGCCTTCAGCTCAGGTCATGATCCCGGGGTCCTGGGATCCAGCCCCGCATGGGGCTCCCTGCTCAGTGGGGAACTTGCTTCTCCTTCTCCCTCTCCCTGCTTCTCCCCCTACTTGTGCTCCCTCTCTCTCTGTCAAATAAATAAATAAAATCTTAAAAAAATATATAAATAAATCAATAAATCACAAGAGCTGTTTCAGTTTGTCAGATTAGCTCAAGAAATGGAACTTCATCCTTTATTTCTTATGGCACTTAATGGCAAAGCTCTTGTTCTTGATTTTGCACCTCATTCCCTTGAGCTATCACTATTCTCAAGGTTTATCCCTCATAATTCCTAAAAAATTCTTTCCCTCCTGCTTGACTAGTGATATTGCCTCTTGATAAGTCAAAATAATTCAGTCCATCAGGCATAATTTTGCTCAAATTTCTGCCCCACTAACCATAAAGGTTTATGGAGTAGGGTTCTAGGGGCCTCAATACTGAGCCTCAGAAGGTCTACAAATAGAATCTGCACTCAAGAGTCTTACAGTCTGACATACTTTCATCCAGCTTTTATTTTCACCTTAATATATCTTAGGACAATTATTCACTTTGTTAAAAAGAAAACCACAGGCCCAAAATGGCATCACTTAGGTTAAGGCCTCAAGTCAGTAAATCAAGATTTAATACCTAAATTAACTGCAGTTTCAACCCTTGAGGAATGTAACCTTTAACCAGTCCACATAGAAATTTCCTGGTTAGCACTAGGAAATTTACTAATACACCTCTTCTCTTTACCTTAGGAGGGTGACCTTGCTTAAAACAATGGATTTTTTGCTAATAATTTCATTTTTTTTCCTGCTCCCTCTCTACCTTTAAAAACTTCTTTTCTGTAGCCCTTTGGAGGTCCCCTCTACTTGCTAGATGGCATGCTGCCTGATTCATTAATCGAGTTAGTAAAGCCAGTTGGATCTTTAAAATTTACTCTGTTGAATTTTTGTTATTTAACAACTTCCATTACTAATGGCAGTACACCATAGAGATTAAGTGCAGTGGTTTTGGAGCCAGACCAACTTTAAAATATGCATGGGCATAAATGCAAATAAAAAAAAAAAACTTAAAAAGTTTTACCACAGATTTTAAACTGTTATAAAATTGAAAAACTGTTATAAAATTGTTACAAAATGGAAAAGAATGAATACAACATGACCAATTGTTACGAACTGAATATTTGTGCCCCACCCCCAGCCAAGTCATATGTTGAAATCTTAAAGCTCATGTTATAGTTTTAGGAGATGAGAACTTTTGGGAGGTAATTAGGTCATAAGAGTAGAAGCCTCACGAGTAGGACTAGGTTCTTATGAGAAGAAATGAGGTGGATTTTCTCTTGATCATGTAAGAATACAACATGAAAACATCCATCTGCACATCAGGAAGAGGGACCTCACCAGACATCAGATCTGTTGGCACCCTGATGCTGGATTTCCCAGACTCCAGAAGTGTAAGAAACAAATGGCTGTTTTGTGAGCCACCCAGTTTATAGTATTCTATTATAGTAGCCCAAACTGACCGAGACACCAAGGTTTATACCAGGAATGAATAAAGATTAGTTCAGTATCAGGAAATCGATGTAATCATAATATTAATAGATTAGAAGAGAAAACCATCTCTTAAGGAATGCAGAAAATGGTTAATACTTGTTTTTATTTTATTATGTTATGTTAATCACCATACATTCCATCATTAGTTTTTGATGTAGTGTTCCCTGATTCATTGTTTGCGTGTAACACCCAGTGCTCCATTCAGTACATGCCCTCTTTAATACCCATCACCAGACTAAATACTTGTTCTTGATAAAACCTCTTTAAAGTAGATGGGAACCTTCCTGGAGCTCATGAATATTATCTATCAAAACCTTACAATGAATATTATATTAAATTATGAACTTTTTAATTGAGTCTCTTTCTAAAACAAGATGTCTGTCAATGTTTTAGCACTGTAATAAATGTAATAAAATAAGAAAAATAAAAAGTAATTAGAACTTTAAAAATCAGGGGTGCCTGGGTGTCTCAGTCAGTTTAAGCGTCTGCCTTCAGCTCAGGTCATGATCCCAGGGTCCTGGGACGAGCCCCACATCTGGCTCCCTGCTTAGCAGGGAGTCTGCTTCTCCCTCTCCCTCTGCTCCTCCCTCTGCTTGTGTTTTTTTCCTCTCTCTCTCTCAAATAAATAAAATCTTTTAAAAAAAGAACTTTAAAAAAATCATCTGTATTTTCAAATGTTTTATTATAATGATAGAATATATATTCTCTTGGATTTTCATAGAGAGTCCTATCATTTGTAATAACTATTGTGTGGTAGTAGGAATGGGAATATATATAGTAATAAAAGTATTCAGCAAAGTTTCAGGCTAAAAAATATCCAACATCACAGTGCTCCTACACAGAATAGCTTAATAGACTATATATAATTCTCAATATCTAACAAACTAAATAAAATACTGAAGTTAGCAACAAAAGAACTATAGATTACTAGAAGAAACCAAATATGTGTTAAAACCAAATATATACATTTTTTATGTAAAAACCTATACATATTAAAAATGATATTCAAGAAATACAAAGGGGTGGGGGATGGGGGAATTGGGTGATGGACATTAAGGAGGACACATGATATGATGAGCACTGGGTGTTACATGCAACTGATGAATTACTGAACTCTACATCTGAAACTAATGATGTACTATATGTTGGCTAACTGAATTTAAGTTAAAAAAAGAAATATAAAGAAATCAGGACAAACAGCTAGATATATAATGTTCACAGAGGAGAGAATTCAGTATCTTAAAGATGGCAAATGTCCCAATGTTGATTTATAAAGTTTATATTCTTTGAAATGATCCTAACAGCTTTGTTCATGAAACTTAAAAACAAAATCTGTAAATGTGATGTGTGATATACCTAAACAACATCATGCTCAATGAAAAGTTGGAAGTTTTTCCTCTAAGATTACGAACAAGACAGGAGTGCCCCTTCTTGTCAGTTCTATTCAACATAGTTCTGAAGTCCTAGCCAGAGCAATCAGACAAGAAATAAAAGACATCAAAGAAAGAAGCAAAACTGTCTTTGTTTATAGATGATACTGTTTTATATACAGAAAATCCTTATCTCCACCAAAACACTGCTAGAATTAATCAATGAATTCAGTAAAGCTGAATAACAATGGGGTTTCTATACATTAACAACAAAACATCAAAAAATAAAGAAAATAATCCCATTCATAGTATCATCAAAAACATTAAAATACTTGGGAATAAATTTTACCCAGGAGGTAGTAGATCTCTAAGACTTTGATGAAAGAAATTGAAAAAGACACAACAAATGGAAAGATATCCTGTGGTCATGGATTAGAAGAATTCATATTGTTACAATGTCCATATTACCCAAATCCATCTACAAATTCAATGAAACTTCTATAAAAGTTCCAGTGACATTATTCACAGAAATAAAAAAAAAAAATCCTAAAAAAGCCCCAAAGAACCAAAGCAGTCCTGAGAAGCAAGAACAAAGCTGGAGGCATCACGCTTCCTGATTTCAAACTTGAATATACAGCTATTCAACAAAGCTAAACAGAATGTTTCTGGCATAAAAATAGACATATAGACCAATGGAACAGAATTGAGAGCTCAGAAATAAGTTCTCGCATATGTGTTCAAGTAATATTTGCAAGGGAGCCAAGAATCCTCAATGGGGAAAGGATAGGCTCTTCAATAAATGATGTTGGGAACTGGATAACCACATGCAGAAGAATGAAATTGGACTCCTATCTTACACCACTCACAAAAATTAACTTGAAATGGATGAAACTCTTAGAAGACCTGAAACCCTAAAACTGCTAGAGGAAAACATAGGGAAAAATGTTCCTTTACATTGGTCTTGGAAGCAATTTTCTGGATATGACATCAAAAGCACAAGCTACAAAAGCAAAAATAAACTACAAGAGGCTATGTGGGACTACATCAAACTAAAGGCCTTCTGCACATCAAAAGAAGCAATCAGGAAGATAAAGAGGCAACCCGTGGAATGGGAGAAAATATTTGCAAGTCACATATCTGATAAGGGATTGATATGTAAAACAGATGAAGAACTCCTACAACTCAATAGCAAACAAACAACACAATTTAAAAATGGGCAAAAAGGGGCGCCTGGGTGGCTCAGTTAAGTGTCTGCCTTCAGCTCATGTCATGATCTCTGAGTCCTGGGATAGAGCCCTGCATCAGGCTCCCTGCCCAGTAGGGAGCCTGCTTCTCCTTCTCCCTCTTCCCCGCCCCGCTCATACTCTCTTGCACGTGCGCTCTATCTCAAATAAATAAAATCTTTGAAAAAATGGGCAAAAGAACTGAGCAGATATTTTTCCAAAGAAGACATACAGATGGCCAACAGATACATAGAAAGGTGCTCAACACCACTAATCCTCAGGGAAATGTAAATCAAAACCACAAGATATTACCTCATACCCGTTAGAATGGCTGTCATCAATGCCGAGCTGGCTGGTCAGCCAGGTGAGCAAGGAACTACTGCATCTGGGCTACAGCAAACCCCGTGGTCTGTGAGGGGCACTTCTGGGTATCTGTGTACAGCAGGGCAAGAGACGCCACAGCACTGGCCAGCAGGCCCTCGACCCCAGCCTGGTACCCAGCTTCCAGCTGACCCTCATGCTGTGTCTGAACTTATACCTCTGGCCTAAGATCCAGGGGCTATTCAGCTCCACCATCACTCCTTTCATCTCTGGCTTCAGCCAGTCCCTGACCCTGAGCAAATGGGCTTCCAAATCACCACGAAATGTCTGTATAGCTCCCAAGAACTATTCATTGAGAAGTATTGAACTTGGGCTTGGGGACCAACCCAATCCCCATGGCAGAGACAACTGAATTTGGGGGGTGGACTTTGGCAGGCAGGAGCTGAGAGACTGGTGCCTACTCCTAGGAAATGGACAACAGCCACCTGAGGGGAAGAAGATTGAGGTAGAGGGAACACTATGGTTCCTAGGAAGCTCAGTGAGGTGGGCAGGTGGCTCGCAGTTGAGGGCACATGCTCCCCAGTACTGTAGCATGAAACAAAGGCTTGGGGGCAACCGGGCTTCTGGCTGGATGTATATGTAACATGTGCCTTATTATTTTTATTGTTCCTGACAATTAAGACAACAGTGGTGTGATAGAGTCAGGAGAACGGCTGGGCTGCACTGGCCTCTGCAAGGGGTGTGTGCTCGTGGTAGTTGCCCCGGAGAGATGGGGAGGTCATAGAGGTAGTTTGTGTATCTCATGGTCTTAAGGGGCCCAAGGTGTTTCTTGTTTTTGTAGCTTTTGTGTTTGTTTGTTTTTTATCAGAGCTTCACTACTGACCTGTCCTAGGCAGCTCTCTTACAAAGGCATGAATCTAAGAGGAGGAAGGGTAGATGTTGGGATCATTTAGGGATCTTTGACACCTGAAAGAAAAATGCACGTGGGGGCTGCCTTTGGCTTGTCCCCCTATGTGTACCGAAGAGTTGAGCTGTGAGGGGATGGGGCTGATTGAGGTGGGGGCTGGAACCCCTCCCCCAGAGGAGTGCCATCTGGGTCTTCTACCCGGAACGGTTTACATGAAGATACTCGCTGTTCGTGAATATATTTGGTGTCCAGGTATTAAGACCTATGTAATATTTTTTTTCTTTTCTAATAAAAAAGTTTAAAAAAGACCTATCTGTACCCCATGTTCATTGCAGCATTATTTACAATAGCCAAGATAGAGAAACAACCTAAGTGCCCTTTGATGGATGAAGATGTGGTATGGACACACATGTATATTCAGCCATGGGAAAGGAAATCTTGTCATTTATGACAACTTGACAACTTAGATGCACTTTGAGGGCATTATACTGAGATAAGTCAGTCACAGAAAGACAAATTCTGTATGATACCACTTATATGTGAGGACTAAAAAAAGCTATACTCAAAGAAACACAGTAAGTGGGACTGGCAGGGTAGAGGAAATGGGGACAGCTTGGTCAAATGGTACAAACCTCCAATTATAAAATTAATAAGGTCCAAGGATCTAATATACAGCACGTTGACTATAGCCAATAATACTGTATTATATACCTGAAAGTTGTTAATTGAGTAGATCTTAAATATTCTCATGATATACAAGAGATGGTAATTACATGACCAAATGGAGGTATTAGCTAACGCTATGGTGGTAATTATTTTGCAATATATAAATGTATGAAATTGACATGTTGTATACCTTAAACTTACATAATGTTACATGTCAACTATCTTTCAATAAACCTAATAAGAAAAAGCAAAACAAATAGAGGAGTATAAAGCAGAATAAAGAAGAAAGGTTTTAAAATAAGAGAACCTGCCTTACCACGTTCTAATCAGGAAAAGACTTCTTTATGACAAAGCATCCTCCAGGACTGATTTCATGGGGAGCTTAGGCAGGTTCACAATGCTTGGGAAAATGCACAAAATACTTAATTCTAAAAGGCTAGAAAGTAGGAGAGGGTGTTGGCTTTACCTGTGGAAATCCACACAGAGGAAACTTTATTTTACTGTTAGGCCTCACTAGGTTGTTTTGAATCACAATTCAAACTGAATGTCAGGCTCAGCTATTGCCATATTATTTGTGTTTGGAGAACTTTGTTTTAGGTTTTATCTATTAAAAATATCCTTTAGATGTCTATCCAGGTGGGTATATAGAGGCCTAGCTGTGGAGTGCTTTCTTGAACTCAAAAAACTTAAATCACTAAGTCACATTATCAGTGTTATGGCTGCAGAATAAGACTTTTTTTTTTAATATTTTATTTATTTATTCATGAGAGTGAGAGAGAGAGAGGCAGAGGCAGAGGCAGAGGGAGAAGCAGGCTCCCCGCCTAGCAGGGAGCTCGATGTGGGACTCGATCCCAGAACCCTGGGATCATGACCTGAGCCGAAGGCAGACGCTTAACCATCTGAGCCACCCAGGCGCCCCTGCAGAATAAGACTTTTATGTCTTTTGTCTTTTTTTAATTTGATTTCCACAACTAGGAGTCTAATATTTTTCTATATAATCTTTTAAGATTTTTAAACCAGTGAATCATCTTCATGAAAATCTAATGACATAGATGTAATTTTTTCAGCTATCACACATTAGCAATTAACAATTTCTCTTGGAATTTAATATTCGTATTGCTCACAGTCATTGTTTCTAGAAATGTGTATCTTGACAGAAATTTTAATCCTAGATAATGGTTCAAGAATCTCATTGCCAATATAATATTTAAAGTAGATAAAAAAGGAACGAAGCTCTAATCAAAATAAGACATTTTGGTCTGAAAAGTTTTATTTGGTTCCCGATTTCCACCTGTTTTGTATTCTCATTTTTTAAAAATGATCCTGTACATACAGAGTATGGCCCTGGAGGTGAGACTCAAAACAATCAAAAGACTTTGGAAATATTTTATACTGAAAGCATGTCTCTTGTGTTCTCTCAGGAAAGCAGGAGTATGTGAAGTAGAAAAATGAACAGCTCAATCAGAAACAGAACAAAAGACAAAGCTCACTTTCTTTCAGTGATGATTCCATCTGGAGAGGTGCCAGGGGGTTACTATATTTAGGGAACAAATGTAGGTATTTTTATTTGATAGAAAATCTGCAGTTGACCTACAGTTTCAAACCAAAATTTTTATGTTTCTATTGTTATATTTTGAAATATCGGTATCTGAATATATTTTATTATCTTACAGGAACACTTTGAAAACTTGTATGTTCTAGCATAACTTTTCTGGAATTTTCTCTGTAATAGTTCTAAAGCAAGGAAACTAAGGCATAGCAGTAAATAAATTATGAATTATAACATTTCGTTTTCATTTGCTTTAAAATAGTTGCAGAATTTTTTACATTGCAAAAGCCATTTTTTCCACATATCTTTCTCTCTCTTCTCAGGCAAAGGCTGCATGGACTCAGCACTCCAACCCTAACATAATTTCTTTGTGAATATTGACAACACATATTGTTCCACATGGGAAGAGACTCTTTGTACCTTCCATGCACAATTTTCCTTCATAAACTGTGTTTTAACTGTGATGGAGTCATTGTTTGGTGTATACATTTTGCCCTTAACTACTTCTGAGAAGCCTATTGGCTGAAATATACAGCAGCAATATGAGATCTGAGCATCTGGGGCATGCCTATAACAAAGGAAGTCTGTATAATCAGTTTGGTCTTAGGTGGTATTCAAAATAATCCTTAGACCATTTTACAGGAGCTTATCCAAGTACAGCTGAAGATGACTGGCATTTTCAGTGATCATTTGCATGCTCTACTTTAGATTGCTTTAAAGAATTTGTAAGGTTGTATTGGCACAGTATTATGGATTACATTTTGAAACATAAATAAATCTCTAGATGAAATTCAAACCATATAGTTGTTATTCCAGATATAAAAGTTGAAGGCAGATATATGTGGGAGAGAGGAGAGCTCTAGTAGTCATGGGGCAGGGGCGGTCAGGGGGGAGAAAGCTATGATGCAGTGTAATTGAGGAAGAGAACAAAACCCAGAAATTTAAGAGGTGAGCATATGTGGTTAGCATGGGAAGAATGGAAATAATTTTGGATATGGTTCCAACAGATAAAAGTGAAAATTTTGAGGAAGGCAAGGTCCCAAGACAGCAGATTGCCTCTTTGGAGAAAAGAAGTAACTCATATTTTAGAAAAAAAGCATAGAGAAGCAAAACAGTCATTCTTACTACATCTTTTTTTTAAAATTTCTAAGGTGTTTTCATAGAGGCTTATTTGTTGACTCTAATTTCAAGAGAGGTTTCCATCCGTTATGCCCCAAAGGCCCCATAATCACACGCATATATTACATATCTGATGGGGCCAATGATTATCTTGATTTGCTGTATTTGTCATTCATGTGGATCACAATGAATCACACAAACTTTCTGCCCTACTAGTAAACAGCCATTTACATTCTTATTTAATTTTGCTACTATTTATAGACTTTCCTCTCTCAAGTTTTAAGTAGGAGGATTTCCTTATTAATGTGTTTTCAGGTAGTTTTACACAGCTATGTGTTTTGCAGCAGCCAGAGTGACATCGCTGACTACCTTGAGTACTTCTTCAATATATTTAAGTCCAGGGTCCACAAGTACACATACATTTAAAATATAAAATATTACTTTGTAGAATACTGGTCTAATTTTATGGTGGCATTTTTTGACGTTCTGATAAAATGATGGTTACCTTCTCTTATTCAAAGAGTGGTTTTAATTTTAAATGAAGTACCAAAATAAATCTGTTTTCATTAAGGGAATTTACTCTCAAAGGAACATGAAGGAAGAAATTATATTCTTGTTCTCACCATGTGCCAAGTATTCTAATCAACAATGTATTTCAAAAGTAGCAAATAAATCTTTGCCTATTTGGTTTTAGTCCCTCTCCCACCCTACACCCCCTACCCTTGATTACCAGACTTTGACACACTAGCCACACCTTTTCAAAAGCAGTATTACTTAGTAGATACAGTATGATTTGGAGAACAACAGTATGATTTGCTTTTTCTTTTTTTTTAAACTTTCAAAATACTGTACATGTGTCACTCACAGTTGGAGATTTTAGAATGCCAAGGAATGTGTTCCACATGTTTCTTTTTGACTCTCCAAAAAACAATTTACTCTCAAAAAAAAAAAATCTTTACTACCTTAAAGAATGTCTGGATGACTAAAAAATACAATGGGTCATTATTCTTCAGGATGTTTATACTGCTTGCCAACAAAACACCACTGAATAATTTTACAAATTAGATTTGTGTTTTTTTTTTTTTCTTTTTCTCCATTTTCAGGGCACAGAGTTAACTGATTTTGGTTCCAAGTTCTGTAGCAGCACCCTAAGGGCAAAAGTCTTAATATAACACATTAAGTTGTTTCTCATGAAAAGATACTATTACATCTTCTATTTTATGTCTCACAGAGATTTCCTACTTAATGTTACTTGGTCAGATAAATGTTTAAATGTTGCTGGCGTTTTAATAAAAAAAATGGCGACATTAAAACTTATCTTCATCCTAAATTTCAGAAATGTCTAGGTTAAAAAACACTACCTGACACCACAATGTGCAGAGACATGGGCTACACAGCTTCCTAGTAACAATGGGACATTTCTCCTCCCCTGGATTAAAGTGACAAGTGAATTCAATACATTTCTTTTAGAAAAGTATTCTGCCCACGGATCAGATCAATATATTCACTTGAATGTGTGTCTTTTTTGTGCATTTTTTTTTTTTTCTAGCAAAAGGATATAGTGGTCCTGGAGGAATCCATGACTTAGAAAACATTTGGAACTGTGACTGAGAAAAAGAGTTTCATATATATTGAGAAGCACGATGATTTATAGTACAATCAACATGCTATCCTCTTAATGTTAAATATGCAGTTTTAACTGTTATATATCTCATCAGTAGAATAATATATTAGAAACACAAAATATGTTCCCTGACTCACCTAACACAGACTGTCTACCATATGCAAACCTGCGCTATGAATGTCTGACATTTGGCAGGTATGAGCACCCTGAATGACATTTTATTGAAACTTTATAGGGAGGTCTTAAACATCTCTCATTTCCTTTATAGTTAGGAGAGTAACCATAAACTCTATCCTTCCTCTTTTTTTAAAAAAAAGAATGTTTGTCTGTACTCTACAAGTAAGACTTCGAAGGGGACTATTTCAAGAACTCACTTTTCAAATATGGAAAGTGAGACCGAAAGAGGTGAAGTAACCCTTCCTAAGTCAAATACCAGTTACTGAAGAACTAAAAGCAAACCCAAAGGCCACATCTATTGTATTCCCCCAAACCTTGTCTGGTGTGAAATGATGTTTATAAATATGTGATTGGTGAAAGGGACAAAAACTTGGGTAAAATTAAACTTGAGTGCTTTCTCCGACTCTCAATTGTCATTTGTCTTTGGTAAAGTGATAATGAGTTATTCGTGTACATAAATCATTCACCTTTGAGTTAGATACCAACTTGACAGTATTACATTTAGTTTTACATATATTGCAATAAGAAACCAGCAAATTTTGCATAACTATACAGTACTGTACTTCATTTTGTATAAAGTTTTGGATTTCTCTTATCCTTAGTGAGATATGATGCCTGGAAGAGTTCCACCTCTGTAAAATTAAATTTCAAATACAGCTCTACTTTAGAGAAGCATGCATGCATTTTTGTTAGATGGCTTACAAACTTTGATATAAATTCTTTCTGGACATGTGAGATGATGTGAGTAATTGATACAAGATTAGGCACTGGCCTGAAATACTGAGCAAGAACAGACCTAATTCTATTAAGAAATGCAATAGTACTTTCAGACGTCTTGTGGACACTAGCTGTAAAGAAGATTCTGAGAGTTCTAAATTAAACATGAATTATGTGAGATGGCTGAAATATATATACACACATACCCACCCATAGCAACATAAAGATACGCATATCTCCTCCTATACTTATATATAGCTATCTTAAACATATTCAGTAATGTAGCATTTCAAAGTTAAAAAATGTGTGTGTGTACATATCATAATCCTATCTTTAAAAACCCATTCTATAATATTGCATCTAACTTTTATTTTTGTCCCCATAGTGAGTTGTACATAGAAACCACTTGATAAATGTTTTTATAAATAGTAAATGAATATTTTGGGTACTTCTACAAAATTGTGCTACATAGTGGGAGGAATCGAGTTAATGTTAAATGTCAATAAACAGGAAACTGTTATTAACAAGGTCAGTCATTGGTGTTGTTTTTAGTTCTTTTTAAAGGTCTCCTTCCAAGTGCCATACTCTGTAAAATCATCCTAGTCCTCAAGGCCAGATTCAGAAGTCATTTCTTCCCCATGCAACTTGCCCTGATTAACCTGGCCTGAAAACTTCCTTCTCCTTGAACTCTTACAATATTTTCCTAATTGACTTGAATTAGTATTTCTCACAGTCTTCCTTCTATATATTCACATAGACATCATAGCTTTTCAACTAGATTATAAGTTTTTTCTATCAAGGACTGTCTCTTAAATATACTGGTATCCTAAGCCTTTTCTAAGTGTATACTTGATAATGTTGTTTGGTTGATTCTTTAGCTTATATAAAGCTGAATATGTTCATAAGAGCTATCATTTCATAGTAATATTGACAAAAAAGGAGGTCTCCCTGTGAAATCAGAACCTGTTCAACTAGTAGACATTTATGTAATTATATTGTCTAGTAAGAAACTAAATCTCCTGTAGTCAATTACAGAAGACTTTTGTTCAAGTCAACATGTTTTATTTGACAGGAAAGCATAAACATGACTTCAGTTAATTTGTTAATAGCTTCATGAGCTTTGGCCTGTAACATCCTCCTTAGTCTACTGTGGTTTCCTAATCCAAAACATTGTGGCCTATCAAACAGCAAAATGTTTCGTGATACAGAAAAAAGTACAATGCCCTAAGATGTTTTCCATTCTATTCCTACCATCGAAAAAATGCTGATGGAGACTCCTGTTTGCCACACTAATGATATTGACCTTATCAAAATATACTTGTCCACAAGATCTGGCCCTGCCACACATCTGATGTTATTGTCTAACACCGTCTCCCTGTTCCTGCCACTGCAGTCATTGTGGTCTCTTTACTGATCTCAACACACCAAGCATCATCCCTTTTCAAGGCATTTGTCCTGACTTGGTTCATTTTGTCTTAAACATGATTATTTCACATGAGTACTTAAGTTCACTTTCCTACTTCATCTGAGTCTCAGCTCAAATACTCCTTTGTCAAGCAAAGTTTCTTGGAAGAATGGTGTAAATTGCCATGTCTTCCTGTCACTTGTTTCCTGAATTATTCTTACCTTGTCGTTTAACCATCTTATGTGTTTTTCTCCTCCACCAGAAAGTTGGCTCCATAAGAGCACAGATTCTGTGCATGTTATTTCCCACGACTCTATACCTAGCACCCAGAAGAACATGGGATCTCAACAAATGCTTGTGCACTGGTGGGACCAATAGTTGCCACTACAGAGCATTACCTGATGTTTTAACTTTTCTAAAGACAAAGACGTAACGAGTTACATGAGTGCTAAACACTGATGTTTTTATGGTACTGAAATTTAAATGGAATATACGAAGTGGCTTCTACCAAAGGAATTTGGTGAATAGTCCTTGTTTGATCTGTGAAAATAACACCTTCCTTCTTCTAAGAAACTGTTCCCCACAAGTCCAACCATGTAGTTCTTATGAGGGCGTAGAAATTGCAGCACTCTCCCTATACACACACACACAAACACAACATATACACAACACCTCTACTAAGTGTACGATATGGTGGACTCATGGCCCTAGTGCAAGAAATCTTTGACTTCAATAACTGGTCCAGAGATGGACATGTGACTCAAGGTGGCTCAATAAAGATCCAAAACTTTCCCAATAGTTTCCTGGCTGGAGCTCATGAAAAAGTGCTCACTTTTCTTATATAAAATCCTGTGACCTTTGGCATAGCAGACATGAAAAAATAAAGTCCACACAGGAAAGAAATGATGAGGAGAAGGGGGTGAAGACAGAGGGAAGGAGAAAGGGGAAGATGGGAGGGTGAAGAGAGAAGGAGGGAGAGAGGGAAGGAGACGGAAGGAAAGAGAAAGTTTCCAGTCTTTTCCAAGATTAGTTCCAAACTCTTTCCACAATCCACTTAAGTGAACCAATAGATTTCCCCTCTTTTTCTTCCCCCCTTAGTTCAACCTAATCATCCTGATTAATATAGGACACGATATAGTAAAATTAAGAACCATATCTCCAGCAGGAGGTTTTAAGGTACATGTGGGGGGAGAAATCACGTACAACTTATTTTTTAGTGTTTATAATAACTATTAATAAATGCAAGAAAATAACCTTAAAATGGCATTCAAGGAAGCTATTTCTGCAGGAGTCCAAGCTCATGGGATCCTGGTCTATGTCTTTCTGATTAACTAAATTGATGTAAGGCTAGAATTAAAATACTTAGAAGAGGAGGGATTGTATACTCCTAAAAAGGTCTTCCTTTAATATTTTCTCAATTTGCCTTTGGTAGGAGCTAGATAGAAGCAAATTCAGACTGAACTCCATGAAATGGATGCTTGGATCTTTTAGGGTCCAGCCAGAAAACAGGAGCCATGTAAGCAACCGAATCCAGGAAATTGTGCACAGGTGACTGGAGAACCATAAAACTAAACATTAGGCAGCAAAGCAATCCAGAAATGAGCAGGTTCTGGGTTAGGGCAGGGTAACCAGATGCCTAGGGCACACCATTTAGGGAGCACTCATTCTCAGGTGCTGATTGTACTTGCTCTGAGAGTGCGTACCTTCTTATAGCTTGCCCCTCAGTGCTCTCACTTTTAAGGAGGCACTCCTGAGATAAGCAGGAGCAAGAAACCACCACTGTAACATCAGTGAGGCCCCTTGGCTGGACAAAGAAAGAAGACGTTGTTACAGGAACCCACCATCCAGAGTCACCAGGAGGAAGTTGGAACTGTGGGCCTGTCCATGGTCAACATTTAGAGCCACTGAGGAAACAGGCTCTGCTAGAAATAGCACCTGAAACAGAAAGGGGGAATATTCTAGTTTCTTCCTCCAACAGAGCCTTCTGTCGGCTGAACCAGTTGGAATCTAGCTCATGTGGGAGTTGGGGGAATTCAGGCTGCACAGGCAGTCCCCTGTGTTAAAGAACAGAAAAGGGACAGACAAGAATGACCTCTCAGAGCAAGCAGGCACTTGACCATCACAGGGCTATGCACTGTGGAAATCAGAGATGCAGGTGGCAGCCTTCCTGTTGTGAAAGTTGAGTTGTCTTACTTTATTCTTGCCCAAACAGGATATTTGGCCATATCAATCCGTTTTTTCCATGGTTAATATTGTATTTTCCTACATATTTCATAGGTGATTTTTCTTTTTCTCTGAATGTTATCTAGCCAAGTGAGGGAATAGTACTTGGACTCAGATCTAAAAATTCCTATCTGCTTCTCTATTTTCACTTTTAACTAAGGGTGGCATTGGATTTTAGATGTTTGGAAGTATTAAAGTTAAAACAAATCCTAGAATGTGTTACAAGTCATATGGGAGCTTTTGTAATTCTAGTGGTATTTGGCAGCCTTGCCGCAAATACCAAATATGTGTGGGTTTGACACCCTTCAGGAGCATCTTCAAGTTTTTTTTCCCTTAAACTATGTTTTATAGGTCTTTGCTGTGTCTTTGCTTAGAATTTACCTGTTGTATTCAGATGCCAAGGAATGGACCTACCCCAGGAATGTGTTACCTCAAATCACATTAGAAGCAGCACTTCATATTTTAATGTTGTCTATGTTTATAACTTTATGACAAAATTAGATGTTACTGAGCAAGCTAAGTGAAACATGCATTTATAGACAGATTTAGGATTGGATGAAATTCCTAGGGGCCATCAAAGCCAATAGTTTCACTCATTGTAGAAGGGATTCTTTCTACTACCTTCAGATTGCCTTTTAATAGTTTCAGTGGCAGCGAGATCATTATTTTGAGAGCTAATCAAGTTTAGGCAGCATTGAATGGCTACAGAGTTATCTCTCATAATCAAGCAAAATCTACCTCTGTCAATTTTCCTCTGGAATCATATAGAGTATGTCTACTTTCTTGACCACATAATGATCTTGAACTCTGTAACTGCAACTATTATCTACCTCTGAGTCTTATCCAAGATAAATACCCGCAATTGCCTCAACCATTGATTATATCGTATTTTCCAGATATGTTGGTTTGGTCCAAACCTGCTTCACCTCCTATACATTTAAATGTGATTACACTTACTTTTGTTTTCCTACCTTCTTTCAGTTAACTGGCTTCAACTGGAGGAAAATCTATTTTGATTTCATGTGTACTCAGCTTTCTCTCTTTTCAAGTTATACTCACTGCTTAGAAAAATTAACACCATTATTACCATAAATATCTTGTGAGATACTCTGATCGATTGTGTCTTTAGAGTAAGCAAGATTCCCGGTAAGTCATTTATAAATCAGATTGGGGGCACCTGGGTGGCTCAGTCGGTTACTCATCCAACTCTTGATTTCAGCTTAGGTCATGATCTCAGGATTGTGAGATCAAGTCCTACATCCGGGTCCACACCCAGTGTTTAAGACTCTCTTTCTCTCTCCCCCCTCTCAGAAAGAAGGAAGGAAGGAAGGGAGGGAGGGAGGGAGGGAGGAGACTGAACTTGAACTATTTGAAATGAACAAGGATTGAGTAGTAATATTCATGTAGTGATGTAATATTGTGAAATGCTTTAAACTTCAGTTCAGTTTAATGAACCTTCAGTTTAAATGCCCCAAATATCTCCTAATTAATGGCTGAATACTTATGTTAATCAGCTTAGTCATTTCCATTCAAAACTCAGTGTCTCAAATTTCCCCTGCCCTTCTTTGCCTCTTGTTCTTATTATGCTCTTGCTTAGTTTGAAAGGAGTTTGAGTATCCATCCACCATTACCCAGGGATTACCTGGTCTGATGGCCAGGTTTGAGTGTCTATTATCTTTGAGGCTGCCTTAGGTCCCACTTGCCAGGCTCCTCACTTCACTTTTGCTACCCTGGCATCCCAGCCAACTGGATGGGAGATTTTGAGTCTTGTACTCCCTCCAGCATACACGTTTGGAAGCAGGACCAGTCCCTGTATTCTAGGGCTCCCCTAAACCTATCTGGAACTCCTATCACCCATTCCCCCAACCACATCCCTGGTACTCAGCGGAGAGGAGGAGCTTTCAACTCAGGGACCGAGGAAGCACGTTGTCATATCTTTTTAAATTATTCCACTACCCAGTGGAGGCCAGTTCTTCGGGTTATAAGAATGCTTAACCATAAATTTGAACATTACCAAAGCCATGGATCACCCCAGATGTAAATGAGAAGAAATAGGTATGCAATGAAAGATTAAGAAAAAGAATTAAAGCTAGTTTTGAACAAGCAGGGATGCTTTAAGAAGTGACATGTTAAATATCTAGTTTTTTATATCTGTAATGATTCCCAAGAAACCATCTTCTACCTTTCACTAGAGTTGATTCTATATCCCATTCCAGTTAATGGATCATCTTAGTTATTAAAGCTAGAAATCACTGCTTTTGTCAATGACACCTCTTTCTTCCATTATTATTCATTTTAGACACTATTTTACCTCATAAATGTCAAATTTGTTCCTTAACAAAAATCTTTTTCCCCTTCTGCTTCAAGTACTCATCACCAGTGACTTCATGCATTGTACTAATTTTCTAACAAGTACTTCTACTTACATATTTCTCAACCTTCTATCCATCTCAGTTATTGCTCCCCTGATAACAAAATTTGAGTGAAACAAATGCTGATGATGTCATGATTATTCATGAACCATAAGTAGCTCTTTATTTCTTAGGGAATAAAGTTCATCCCCCAGAGAAAGGCATTCAGGGCCTATCATGATCTGGAGCTGTACTCCTTCCACACCTCAACAGCCCCTACAATACAAGTCTCATTAAAATATTCTCAGTACATCCTTGGCCTGTTCATCATATGTGCCTTTTCTCAAGCTGTTCCCTCTCTGTAGAGTATCTTTTCCCTCACCATCCTCCACTTGTCAACATCCTTCAAGGCCCAAAGCAGAGCCAAACTATTCATCAACCTTTTCACACTGCCCCTCCTTCCTTGCTCTACTGCAAAATATAGATACTGTCTCACTGGTGTTTCTGAATAGCTCTGTTTGTAATTCTCATAACAGCTACCACACTCTACTCTACATTATTGTTCTCTGTATTTATGAATATCTTCCCCGCCAGGTCACTAACTTAATGATGTGTTAGTTACTATTCTTTGTTTCCAAGTAACAGTAGCCAACTCAAGCTACCTCAAGCAAAAAGGAGACTGTAATGAGGATACAGGGATGTCCCATGGAAACCTCTTAGAGAAGTATACACACAAATCAAGAGCAGAGATTTAGAGGTTTTTCCACCTGATCCTGCATCTCAGCTTACATCACTTACCAAATATGTAACATCATGCATGATCATATTAAATGTTCTGTGGCTCAGTTTTCTCACTTATAAAATGAAGATGATAATAATACCTACTTCCTACGATTATTGTATGGTTTAAGGCACCTGGCATAGCTCTAATTAAACGTTATTTCAAAAACAAAGGGAGGAAATGAAGCTGGACCTCAGAAAGATTGAGAAGCTGTCTGGAATTCAAGGGACATTTCTAATTCAATGATGCTTCCTTTTCCCTCTTACTGCAGACTCAATTTCTCTACTTCGCATTGCTCATGGAAAAAGTTGCTTGTCCATACCTCATATGCTCTACATCTCACCTTTTAGAAAGGTGGATTCTATCTTTGTTTCTGTTCTAAATTATGGGGGAGGAGACTGCGATTGATCCAATTTAGGTCCATCAGCTGCACTGAGGATTAATAAGGAGTCACTGAACAAACAAACAGGTTCCAGGAACCCGTTTTATGAGAAGGCAGTACGAAGAGAAGGAGGTTTAGGGAGCAAACAAAGTAGGTGGTGATCCACTGAACTGTTTCATTTATTTTAGTATCCTCCTTATGCAGTTCTGTGTTTCCAATTGAATTGTATCAAGTTCACTTATTACCATGTATGGTTATACTTGCTCGCAGGACTTGCTATTGCATTCATTGTTCTTTTAGGTACATTATTTGTTCCATTCTTGAAATAACTCATCATGTTCTGAGTGCTATGCTACATGCTGAGCCTATAATGGAGTGAGACAGAGGAAGGCTCTTGCCCTCATATAGTTTGTATATATTACCTGCTATTTTGACTCCCCTCCTCTTACCAAAATTTGGTCCTCCCACTATCCCAAGCACTCCTTGGTTTGTGAGTACTAATAACACTGTAACACCTAATTCTTATCAGGCGTGACTGTGCTCTCATTCTGTAACTTTTTTTTTTTTTACTTAATATTTACTTAATATTTAGCATAGCATATTTACACTATTACATAGGCCTCCCGCTAACATTAATTTGGAATTAGAAGTTATTTACCTCCTACCAGTGAAATTACAAAAACATGAAGGTCTAAATTCTAGATCCATCTCTAGAATAATGACCTCTGTGACTTCTGGTAGCCCCACTAGGAACTCCGGGACTTAGTTCCCTTTAAATCAATTAATCAATCATAGAGAAAATTGACTAAATTTTCTAGTTGTAAAAATCTGGGATTTACAGATTCTTATTAAAAAGTCACTTCCATATGTATAGGGACTTTTTTTTATTGTTTACATGGTGTTATTTATGGATCCATCCCCTTTCCTTCCTCTTCATTATGCATCCACCTCTGTGCACACATCCAAGAGTGGTTAAATGGAGGGTAGGGCTGGTCTAAGAGAAGCTAGTGTCAGGGAGCTAAAAAGGACTTAACTTGTTTCTGAACTCCCCGATTAACTCAATTACTGTGTTTCTTAGAGTATTGATCATTTATTTCTGTGAAGACCTCAGGGTCTGTGTTCCCTTAACATATCTCTGTACCTCTGTCCATCCTATCCTCTCACCCTACCTCAAAGGATAGTATTCTCCACTAATTTCTAGCTAAACTCCACGTTTCTGCCCTAATTCCAAACTCATCTACACTCTCTAAGGTTTTTTTCTCTGTGAATTTTCTCTCCTATGTGTGGTATCATTCTTTACTTCCATTTACTTACCTCTGTCCCTTAAGCCTTCCAAGTTACAGGTCTCAAATATCCTCCATATCTCCCCATTCATATACCCCCAATTATACCCTGGTTTTCTTCTTTATCACCACATGTCTTCTGTCTCTATACCCTTGACATATACTTGTTAAAGCCAACATTTGCTGTGTGTTATGTGCCATCCTATGTGATAAGTACTTTCCATGGAAGATCCCACTGAGTCCTCAACAAGCCCATGATTCAGTACTATTATATTCATCTTATAGCTGGTGGGACAGAGAAGTAACATCAACATCACACAGTTAACAAGTGGCAGAACAAGTTCAAATACAAGTCTCCCTAAACTGATTTTATAAGAACTAGGCTGTATGACCTCCATTTGTTTTTCAATTAATTCCCAGCTCTCCTAGTCTGGTCTCTGCTGAACCCATCAATATCAAAATTTGTCAATTTCATAAATACAGATTTTTCTCAGCTCTTACTTTCCTTATGTAGGTGAGGTATTCGTCACTGTGGTATAAGTATTTAAAGAAACTTTGGGGCACCTGGGTGGCCCAGTTGGTTAAGTGTATGACTCTTGATCTTGGCTCAGGTCATGATCTCAGGGTCATGAGATATAGCCCCACGTCAGACTCCACACTGAGTATGGAGCCTGCTTGAGATTTTTCCCTCTCCTTCTCTCCCTCCTCGCACTCTCTCTCCCTCTCAAAAGAAAAAAAAAAGTATTTAGAGAAACTTTCCCTACTCTGGCTTGTGACATTGGACCTCCTCCTGAACTCCTCGTGTCTTTCACTAACTCATCTTCTTTCTTTTACCGCCAAAAGATGAGTGTTAACTAAATACTAGGATTTGAATCTCTGATATTCTTATTCCTGTCAAGTTTCTTCAGAGAAAATGTGGAGTGAATCAAGATAATTTTTTAAATTTTAATTGCTCTAAAAGGTAACTGCCTAAAGCAAAAAAAGAACACCACTTCATGGGTATGTAAATGTATTATGGGTATATAAAAGTAAAGGTAGGGAAACTATAGCACAAAGGATGATTGGATGGAATTGAGAATATACTATTGTAAGGTCCTTCCCTATCTGTGGCATGAAGAGTTGAAGGTAGACTTATTAAAGTTTATATTGTAAACCATAGAGTACTAAAAAATTTAAAGAGGTAGAAATATTAAGTCAATAAAAGAGAAAATGGAATCATTAAAAAATGAACAAAAGATAGAAAAGAGGAAAAACAAAACAGATGGAATAGAAAATAGCTGGAAAAATGTAGATTTTAATCTATGCCATCAATTGGTATATTATTTCTAATTGGCTGATATAACTGCACACCCCAAAATGAATAACGGCTCAAACACATGGATGTTTGTTCCTCACTGAACAGGTTTTTGTCAGTGGCTCTCTCTCCTCCACATGGTAATTCATGGACCCAGGCTCTTCCCATTTCTTGGCTCACCATTCCCTAAGGCCTCATTGTCATCTGCATTTGACTATTGACAGAATTTCTGAAAATAAATATTCTAGAAATGGCCTGCATCACTTTGCTTGCACATCATTGGCTAACCTACAGTCACAGAACCACACCTAAATTAAAGGGCAATTTGGTTATGTCACCTAGCTGAATCTCAGAAGAAGAGGAAACAAATTTTTGCTGAAGAGCCAGCACTATCTGCCACAGATGAACAGGTAAATCAGGTTATTTTCAAATTTTATTATGCATAAAAGTCAACTTGGAGGCTGAAACAATGCAAATACTTTGACTTTACAAGAAAAAAAACTCAGTTTTGGGGTAGACAACAGAAATCTACCTTTTTAACCAGGACTTTAGGTAAACCTGATACTCAGGTGGTCCCATTTTGAGCAACACTGTGCAAGGCAAGATGGCATCACCATAGTGACTGGACCAGGATATACTGACACCTAAGAACCAGTTCTTTCCTAGAAGAACCAGAGTTTCTTTCCACTCAAGTGTGTTCTGGGGAGTAGCAGCTTCTGCATAATTTGGGAGGTGTTAGAAATGCAGAAGCTCACGTCCTACCTCAGACATCATAAATGCTTGTTCTTTTGTTTTGGGTTTCTTTTAGGTTTTACATATAAGTGAAATCATATGGCTTTTGTCTTTCTCTGTCCCATTTATTTCATTTAGTGTAACACCCTCTAGTCAGACATCGTAAGTGGAATCTTATGCTCATTCAAGTTTGAGGGGGACTGACTTAATTATTTTATGCCAGTAGGTTAGAGGGAATAGATGGTTACTGAAGAAGTGCAGTATAGGACCAACAGCCACTCAAGAACAGGCAGAAGTAGAGGATTCCTAGAGGAATCATCTCTAGAATTTGGACTGAAACCAAGAAATGAGAAAGGCCAGTATGGTTTAGGGGTATTGTTCTGGCAGAAGAAGGGGATGATGATGAAACAAGAGTACACATTACATGTGTGATATGTACTTATTAGGGAGGATAAAAAAATTCTTAGAAACACAAATGAATGATGCCAAGCACGGTCCTATCTTCCAGTTTCTTTTCTTTTTTAAAAAGATTTTATTTATTTGAGAGAGAGAGAGAGACAAAAGGAAAGCAGGGAGGGAGAGTGAGAGGGAGAAGCAGACTCCCTGCTGAGCGGAGAGCCCAATGTGGGACTTGATCCCAGGACCCTGGGATCATGACCTGAGCTGAAGGCAGACATTTAACCAACTGAGCCACCCAAGCACTCCTATCTTCCAGTTTCTTATCATCATTTTTCTATACCATTACATATTCATTGAAAATATTTAATGGTTTCATAATAGTCTAATATAATTTGTTAACTCTTTCCCTATTATTGGACATTTAACTTATGGCCTTTTTTTCCTATTACAAATCATGCTACAAAGAATATCTATTCTTGAACCATCAATCTATAACATTTCTAGCTATTTTCTTGGGCTAGCTTCCTAGGAAAAAACCCTTTGGACAATGATCATTTACTTTCTTGAAAGCCTCTTATTACTACATTGTGTAGAGACTTTTCAGAAAGTTGAAAAAAGCGTCTTAAGAAAATGAAGCCTTTTGATTTGTCAACATTCTCTTCCTAATTCACACCTTGCCTCCTGACGTTATTACATGGATTAAATGAAACCATGCAAAGTGTTTAGTCATGTGCCTGGCATACAGTATTAATGAAATGTTAACAATTAACATTTGACAGTAGCACACAGCTATTTGCATTCGTCCTCTGTCTTACACTGTTTGAAGCAGGAAATAGTGCTTATCTTCTTGGAGCCTCAGTCTTCTCATCGGTAAAATGGACATGGGTTACTATGCATTTCACCCTAACTTTGTGCGGCTTTATCATATATAAGGCCTAAGACACAGGATCTGTGACAAAATGAACATTCAATAAATGTTCACTAATAGTCTATTATTTTATTTTACTGAAATTGAGAATTCCCTTGTTATCTGTTTATCCGTTTCCTTACCCCCCCTTCTATGAACACAGTCCCATTTCTATCTCCATTTGAAATATACTAAATGAAGGTAAGAATATAATCTATCTCATTATGTGTAGTAAGGCAAAGAAGAATGAAGCATGTAGGAAAACCTTTTCAAAGAGGAGGGAGGTTATATGAAAGTGTCACCACTAGCTTAGTTATCCCCCAACAGCAATATATATGCCTATCATCATTTACATACCAATTTTGGTATGTACTTCACTTAATTAAAACACTGGGCTTAAGTCATGTATGCTAACTGTTCATTATCTGTGATTTACATGTTACATTCACAGTACACATGAATGCAAACAGTGTTATTTCTCAGGTGGTATCATAACTCAGTATATAGTAACCCTTTAGAATGCTGGTTGAGAAGTAGCTCAAGGCAAGCTCTGGGCTTATTGGCAAGAGTGCCCTGCTCCATTAGTGTTATCTGGTCTGATCACTGGGATACAAGTAGCACCTTATGCTTGGATAATTGCAATCCTCTGTTGGAGGGTACATTGGCTTAGGAATGGCTGAGGAGATAGCTATTTAAAAAAGGAGTACATTTTTAATATTTATCCCGCATGAACATTTATCTCTCCCCACCCAAGTAACTTAAATCCAAAAATGGGTAACTTACACCATCAGAAACATCTCATTTTAAATTAAATCTAACACAACAGATTTTTTAAAGAAAAAGTTGATCTTAGAGGGTAAAGATGTCATTTCAAAAATTAACATATCAAAATTGTACATGTTCCTTAAGATTTTAGTATCCCCAATACCTAAAATTTGAGATTTCACTAAATATTTTTAAATCATGAAGATATAGGACATTATAAGCTTTGCAAAAAGATTTGACTCCTCTTAAGGATTTCTTATTTTATTTGGGAAATAAGTTCTTACAGCACTAAGAAAAAGTCAAGATGTACTTTTCGTTAGCATATCAGCATGGTCAGGGCATCTAAGCACTACACAAAATTAATACTCCTAAGACTGTAGCACAGAATGATGTGCTCATGGTTTATCTACAATTTACCATTTTCCAGAAAAAGTGGCTACTAATATTTTATTCATTTTTCTCAGCACCTAAGTCCAAGCACATAAGTGTAGAGCTCAAGCAGACAGAGCGCACGTAATTAAACTCAAGTTTATCATTTCCTGGTTACTGGATTAATAGCTTTAATCATGAGCTTGGAGGAAGGTGGGAGCCAAGGACACCTCAACCCTTTGAGTTCTGGGTTTTAGTTTAGGGAGGACTACTAGTTCCCTTAGCTCTGAGGAAAATGGTTCCTAGCTTGATAATAGTATGCTACTTCTCTGTGACAAAATATGTAATTTTAATTTCTAATGCTGAACTCCATGAGCTACAGTACTTTGTATGGATTCCAACTGCTGGCACAAAGAATGTACTTCATAAACATGTTCAAGTCAAAGGAAGACTACAAACTGTGGTTCAGTATATTTTTTACTATTCTATACCATTAGTGAAAGTTCCTCATTATATTATAAAAATATTTTTTTTCAAAAGTGATTTATTTACATGTTTGTCATGTTGGGAGGCTGGAACACAGTGGGGTTGTAAATGCTCGACTTTAAATGGATGGATTTTGAAGCTACATTGCCACCTTGTGGTTTCTCATCTAAAGATGTACTTTCCCTCAAAACAAATGCTTTGTTTTTCAATCTATGGTGCAAAAACCTGCTCATGTTTGAGTGTGAGGACACGTACACACACACACACACACGGAACACACATGTGTGCACACACACCCATACCCATAGGAATGTGAAAGCCTGAAAATAGTGGTTTGTGTTTGGAGACATGGGAAAGAGAGTATCTACAAATCATCTTTTAATGAAGACAATCTCTTGTATGATAAAAATCATCTAAGATCCCATCTATTATCTTCAAATACATGGTATTATTTCAGTAAGTACAAAAATTGTCCCTCTATTCACCGTCAAGAATAAATGTAGAAAATAAATGTTTTTCTTCCTACTCTGTCAAGAACTTGTTTACATCATAGTATGTATCATTTCCAATGGAATAGGGAAGTAGATGTAAAGAAAATATACATAGTAAAACAAAATTTTCATAGTTGCAAAGTTTCAAGGCAGCTTGTTTATTTTTTTAAAGATTTATTTATTTTAGGGAGAGAGAGCGTGAGCAAAAGCAAGCAAGCTCATATGAGGGGGAAAGAAGGGAGGACAGAGAGAAAGGGAGAGAGAGAATCTCAAGAAGACTCCCCACTGAGCATGGAGCCCTAAGATCCTACAACCCTGAGATCATGACCTAAGCCAAAACCAAGTCAGACGCCTGACCAATTGCGCCACCTAGGCGCTCCTAAAGCAGCTTATTTAAGAATTAGATCATAGCTTAGTATATGGATAACATTATCCATTAAGATTTATTTCTAGGGAGTAGAATTGAACATTTAATAGAGGTCAGAATTTAGGAGATACTGCATAAAAAGTGCTTTTAAAGTAGTACCATGATTTTTTTTTTTAAAAAGAGAATTCAGAAGAGAATATTAAAACATTAATATCTTTATGTTCTCCTTCACAGGTAATATATACTTTAACAAACTCTTCAAATTTGCTTTAAAGCCACATAGTACATAGAATTGATTCAATTAACTTGGGAATAGAGCTTACGGATAGAAAATCCCCAGGTCTACAGCTCTTCAGATTCTAGGAAATAGGGAAAGGCCATTTTCCAGGTAACCTTTCACTCAGATCATGTCTTATTTAAAGATTTTGTATGCAGATTAACCCTGCAGTCTCACACCCTAGAAAGATCACTTAGTTGCAAAATAATGATGTTAATCAAGAAAATGAGCCTTGGATTCATTTATGTTCATTCTCTTTTACATAATGTTCTACCACAGGCGAAAGTTTACAGAAACCTTTTTTTTTAATACTTTATATATAATTAGCATTCATTGTGAAAGAATTGGAAAATAAAGACAAACAAAATTAAAATAAATTACCTGTAATCATACCACCCAGTGATCACCTCTGTTAACTGTTTTGGTATCATCCAAAAAAATTTTCTTTTAAACCTTGTAGGCTTTGGGTAGGTATCTGAAGTCTCAAGGTGAAATCTAGCAGAATGGTTCAAAAAACACAGTCCCTTTGTTATGACAAAAAGACACAGGAACCAACTGAAAGAGCTGCTAAAAACCAAATCTTAAACAACCTGATCCACAAAATATATAATATTGGATTCTAAACCAAACTGAAAAAAAAAAAATACCTTGAGTGCCTACTGATAAAAAACAATGTTTGAATAAATCGAGGAGAATATACAAATCTCCCAAATGGGAGAATTCCAAGTGATTTCTGTAGATACTCTCTACCTCTAAGTGTGAGGTGCACATAGTGACTTTTCTCCAGAGAGTACGGTCAGGAAAGTGGGGAGCAGAGGCTTCCTTACTGCAGAACCCTGACAAACACTACCTCAGCCAGGTGATCAAGGTGCTTATCAGTCATCAATCTTGTTGACAGTGTGTACCCTTAATACGATGTATTGAGAATGGCATTTCACCTCTGTGGTCTTCCTCGAAATATTTCAGAATTCTAGTCTAGCCATTAGAAAAACATTGGACAAATCCAAACTGAAGGACAGACAAGAACATTAAGTTCAAAATAAGGAAATCGGAATCATGTGTGGACATTAATACCATATCGATTATGGTCCATCAGCTGTGACAGAGTTACCATAATCATGTAAGATAATGTAACAGTATGGGAAACTAGGTGCCTTATATATGGGAATGCTCTGTTCTTCACCAGCTTTCCGAAGATCTGAAGCTTTTCTAAAATAAAAAGTTAATCAAAAAGAAAAACAAAAGGAAGTGTGATCCCCAGATTGGCAGCAAGAGCAGCATCCGTGATCTTGTGAAAAGCTCAGATTCTCAAGTCTGAGCCCAGGTCTTGTAAGGCTGACTCTGGAGATGTAGCCACAGTGTATGGTTCTGATCCTGGGAATGCGAATGGCTGACCTAACGTGCTGCCCAAGATCTCTGCTTTTAGGGGCTTCTCATTTTAGCAGAAGTCATGTTACTTTTTCTCTTTAATATCCAGGAGTTGAATAATCAGATTATGCCTCTTGGTAGCTTCTGATCATCCAACTGTCGCCTTTTACAAGGTATGACATGCCTGCCTCTCTTCTCCAGTCTTCTCCAATCCTCTGATCTTCAGGGTTCCTTTCAGACCCCACTGTAATCATGTCTTCAAGGACATCTCCAGCACACACATATCCCCTACCTCTGATATCCCCACATACATGACCTGTACCAATTTGCTTGTTTCCAGAAACCATAAATTCCAGTGTGAACTCTCTGGAGACAGACGTGACCTTGGGCAAATTTTGTGATCCTGCTATACTTGAGTTTCTTCATCTGTGATTTGGGGATGATAGAAGGATATCTACCTCATGGGGTTTGGGGGAAGATTATGGGTTACTATTCATAAGGTGTTAGGAATAATATCCAGCACTTAATGAGGACTCAGTAAATGTGAGATGGTGCTATTGTTACTAGTGGAAGTCTTGCCTCCCAAATAGCTCTTCATTTCTCCCAAAGAAGCCCGGCTGGGTACGCAAAATAATGGCTCAGTAAAGATCAAGTGAATTGAATGGGTGAATTGAGCCTAAAACATCCTATTTCAAACAGTGACCCTACCACTACCACCAGTCTTCTAAGGCACCTTGACTCTGAGTTGCGGTGTTGGAAGTATTTTGTGTTTACATAATAGTATTAGGATCAAACTAGAGAATTGGTTGGAGAATCTATACAATCTGGGAATGAATTCATCTTACTTCAAGCTTCACCCCCTACAGTCATGTGATTATCAATGAATAACACCATTTTATTTTGATCTAAGATTATTCTACTTCCTGAGATCCTTCGAGTTTCTGTTAGCCTAAAATACAAGATTAGGTAGAAAAGAAATCAGCACCCCTGGGACTGTTCTAGCAGCAGGTGAGTAAGTGAGTATGTTTGGATAACGGGTTTAGATTTTGCTTATTTGCTCTTTGGAACAGGTTAAATAGAAATTCAACAATTTACATGCCATAAATAGACAAACCCTGAGTGTTCTGGTTTGTTTTCCAGATGGGGATTAACGTGGTGGACTCGGCAGTATCCGGATTAGGTGGCTGCCCTTATGCAAAAGGTGCTTCTGGAAATGTAGCCACTGAGGATTTGATATATATGCTTAATGGCTTGGGGCTCAACACAGTAAGTCATTTAACATATTTTAATATTCATGCCTTTCAGATACAAATGGGAATGTGTCTCAGATTTGGGAAGCAATTTTAAGGTCAAAGTTTTACTACACTTTTGCTGTCTGCTAAAATGCACAGTGGGGAAAATACAATAAAAACTCTTTAGGGGACTTTATAAAGTAACTTACTGCTGTAGCCCCATCACCAATAACGCTACCATTTCACATTTTTATAGTGCTTCATGACCTCCAAAGTACTTTTTCATGTATCATCTCATTTGATTTCACACACTGTGAGTGAGAGTCTGTGTCTTTGCATTAGGATTGTTGTTTCTGCGCTTTTGTTTTGGATGGAGGTTTTCCTAGGAGGAAACAGAGAACTTGATTTTCTCGCAGTGACAACTTGGGCTTCTGAAAAAGAGCCCAGGGCACTATTGGAATGATCAAGAAAGAGGAGAGCTTAATACTACTTAGTACGTGAGACCCTGGACAGCAAGAATTGTCTCTTTAAAAAAGTTCCTGAAAAGTCACATCCTCTATAGTAACCACCTAAATTAGCACTTTGTTTTGCCACATGTTCATTAACATTGCTTATTAGTCTGTAAGGCAGATTTTTTTGGAGGAGAGGAGGGCAAAAATATAAAAGAAAAAAGTTCACAGATGATTAGAAGTTCAAAATGTTTTCTGAGATGTAAAAGCCTCATCTGGATTACAACATGGAATTTTACCTCTCTCCCCCCCCATCTTCTCTCTCTCACTTCACTCTACTTACATGACAGCTCCTGCGGTACCACTTGCCTGTAGTTCCCATTTCCACACCATTTTATTTCTCACCTCTACTCCTGGCTCTTGCTTCCATCACCACTAAGATGGCCTTATTCCCCATCCTTGATTTCACCTGGAGACTGAGCTGCGCCCATCCCCAAAAGTCTTCTAGTGTCTCCCTGCCTAACCTCATATTGTTGGGTTCCTCCCTTAGGACTTCCATGCCAACCTGCGTGCTTCTACCTCTAAACCTACCCTGAGGTTGTATCAGGATCTTATTTCTGTGTCTAGCTTCCCCTGCAGCCAGTGAGAAATTATTACAGCTATGCTCATTACATAGAAATGCTCAATCACATTCACTAGGAGATGGGTATCTCTTGGGATAAACACCAAAAGCTATTGCCCATCTTTCCTGGTTAGGAGTACCTATTATTTCATTTACAGTAGCTTAATCATTTCTGGTAGAAATGTATGGCCATGATAAAAACTGAGGCAAATTAGATTCTTTCTTGGAGATTTAGATGACTGAATTGAACCCAGCTGATGTTATCATGCATCTTATGTATCAGGTCATGTTCTAGAACTTGAGGGCTGAAATGCAAATAAACCATGGCTTCATTCCTAAGCATTCAAAATTTAAGGAGAGAATTGTTACATGGGGTAGGAGCTACAATTCAACCACCTACCTAGGCTAAAAAGCCAAGATTCTCTGTAGGATCTAGTGTTACTATGGTTCCCATGCCATATCACTTACCAAGAGTCACTAATTTGACTTATATTTTGGTTGTTTGTTCTTTAATATCCTTGCTATAGCTATGTCAGCATAATTCCTTAGCTCTTTCCTGGGTATTCATCCTCCACACTGGTGTGCAGACTTCTGACTTGCCTTTAAATTCATCTTCCATGCTATCACCAGAGAATTTCATCCAAAATACAAATATGAATATGCCTTGTTTCCGCTTGAGCTCTCATCAGTGGATTCTCATTTCCTGTAAAGCAAAGCTGTGTTCTTGTACCCAATATGGCCTCTTCATGCCTTTTCAGGTCATCTCTGCCCATCATTCTACATACACAGCATGGCATTTTTTTAGAAGTTTTGGACTGTTCTTCTGGCTGCACTGCCCCCTCTGTCCTCTTTCTCAATGACTCACACTCCCCAAGTAAGACTCGGGTCAGAATGTACCCTTCCTCACACCCTTTCCTCACACACTCCTCTCTACTTTCTTTTCCCCAATGGGTTTACTGCCCCACCCTCGCCCTCATAATCACCTGAGCATATCTCTATTAGTGACTTTAATTATAATACAGGACCCCTCTCAACAGGGGTCCATATTGCCTGCTTGACGCTAAACAGCCTGAGGACAGAAACCTTATTTTACATGAGGTTCTTGAAAACCCAGAACATATCATAGTACATGAGACATATTTAAGCACCTGACAAATGATTCAATAATAAAGGCAATATTATTTTATAATGATATCTGTTAGGTAAAATGATAGAGAAAGGCCAAAATGAATTTTTTTGTGTAAAATGTCAGCAAATCCCAGTACATACTTATTATCAATGGAATTCTTGCAAAGCAAAGAACACTGGTGACTAAGATCTTTCTATAATCCCTTGCTGGGTGTAATTCAAAAGTGATAGACACATGTAGCTAGTTATTCATAAAACTTAAATAGCACTCCATTTAGGATGTCAAATAAAATGTGCCTAACATATTCTACCTAAAGCCATTCCCAGGACAAGACAATCTCAAACCAAAGCAAATGTTGATAACCGAAGAACAACTTTATAGCAAAAAGACAAAGAGAATCATTTATAAGTATCATTTTACAGAATAATTTTCTTGATCATTCTTAAAAAGAGAGAAGTAAACTACAAAGGAAACATTGCTCTAAAAGTTTCTAGAGAGAATTGACTGTATTAAAACGATGATCTCATGATCACTGTTATGAAAAGGTCCTATATTTATATTTGTCTCTCTTAAGAAAATGACAGACTTACATAAATATTAAGAACTACTTAATAGCAAGGAAGCCTGAGTCTGTTCAATTTTAAGTCCACATTGTTTCTAGTCCATGTTAAGACATAGGAGTTTATGAAATGCTACCTGAGGGCAAATCTCTGGGTAATCCACCTAATGCTCTACCTCCCCTATAGTGACAGATGAGGTGCTGGGTGGAGACCTTGATGGGGATCTTTTGTTACACCAAGCCCAAGAAATGAGGAGCATGCCCTGAACTTGGCCTTCATACCCAACCACCTACCTGTCATTCATGGATTTACCTAAGCCTTTGTTGATCCTGTTTATGCTTTCAAACAGTACAGCTTCTCAGGAAAACAAGTTCCAGATGTGTACTAAATACTACTTCATTTTATTTGACCTATAACTACTTCCTTCAATATCATACTGATAGTGTTTCTGAGTATCGTTAAAATTATATAGTTACTTTTCCTGTATTGCTCATACGTTTATCAAGTTGTTTGTTTATATAGTAAAAAGGTTTTTTCTTAAGTCCTTATCTATGAACTCCTCCAAACCATACTAATTTTAACTGCCCTCCACTGGTGTTTTGTAGATTGTTCCTAGTTCTGTTATTGTCTTGCCTAGAATTTAGATACTACCCTGAATTACACTGAGTTTTTTCAGGGATAGATAGCCTATACTTTTATATGAGTCAGATTCAAGATATGCTTTAATAAAACAAAAATCCAAAATGCTGATTATGTGATTCATGAAGAAGACAAATGTTACTCTCAAATCAACAATGAGTAACATTTTGTTAAGTAATTTCAAATTGTTAATTAACTACTAATAAAATGAAATCTGTTTTGTCTTCTTTCTCCCTAATCCACCCCTTCTTTCCCTTAACAGGGTGTGAATCTTTACAAAGTGATGGAAGCTGGTGACTTTATTTGCAAAGCTGTGAATAAAACCACAAACTCTAAAGTAGCACAAGCCTCCTTCAATGCTTGACTTGAATGAACTTGTGACTCAAGGCTGGGAAGATCCATTTCAGCTACAGATACTTATCTGAAATTCATTACTGTCAACTTGTTCTGAAATGTGAAGTGATAGACAAGAGTGGGAAAATATAATTTTAAAGAGTATTACCGGATAGATTACAAAATCAGTGGAAAGCAATACCAATCATTGGTAAATTGCAAGCTGAAACTAAATAATATGATTTGTAGACATGCTTTTGAACTTGGAGAAAAGTCTACTCTTTTGCTCTTATAGAAATAACTTTTTAATTTAGTAGATGTGAAAATTGACTTCAGATTTCCCTAAGTATCAAATGCTGTGTTAATACTTAATCAAGCTGGCTTAGCACAGTATACATATTGTCAGTAGTTTATGAGCTCCTGCATAGTGTGCAAAGTGTGTGGCCTTGATATTATGCATTATGCCTCTGCATCTCAACTTTCCATTTGCCAAGTCAGTTAAGTTATGGCCCAAGCGCCAAATCTCCATCTGACCGTACATAATTTTTAGCAATAGAACTTTTATATTTCTATATAGCTAACATCTGTTAACTATTTCAATGACTTTATCTTGTTCCAAGAGGCTGTGGTCAATGGCAAGATGCCATATCCTGGAAACATTATGACCTCCCATGTTTGTTATATGCATCCAGTTTACCATATTTTCTCTTTCATCAATTTTGGTAAAAACCAGGATGGTGTTACTCAACTATTGAAAAATATAAGGTCCGACTTTCATCTCAATGTTTCAGTTGCAATGCTAAGAATAGATTGATACATATATTATAATCCACTTTGCTAATTCTCAGATCACACCCAAATTGCCAAAGGAAAGGTCACTGTGATCCTAAGAATATTAAGGCAGTTTTTAATTCATGGAAAACAAAAAACAAAAACAAAAACAAAACTGTTTTCCATTGATTCAGGGTACTTTGATTAAATCACATTTTTTTGGTTGATTTCATGGTTATTTTTAACATTGAAATGACTGAAATTTTATCTCTTGTAATAGAAAGCATTGCCAGAAATAACAAAAAGTAATATATCAAAGTTGAGAAGAGGAGCAGGAAGACTATGTTAAGAAAAAACATTTCTGTAACCTAGGCAAATCATATGGGGACAGAATTATTAAATGCAGGTCTGTACCATCAGTTCTATTATTTATGTAGACTTCTCTAGTAATACTTAGTGATCTTATCTTTGAATAAATTTGAATATAACTTGAAATATGAGGATCATTGTGGACTGTCTATTAAATATTCATCACAACTATTGAAATAAAAAGAAATTCAAGAAAACATGAGAAGTACTGATTACAACTCAGTTAACTTTAAAGATATTCATAGTGGGCGCCTGGGTGGCTCAGTTGGTTGGGCGACTGCCTTCGGCTCAGGTCATGATCCTGGAGTCCCTGGATCGAGTCCCACATCGGGCTCCCTGCTCTGCAGGGAGTCTGCTCCTCCCTCTGACCCTCCCCCCTCTCATGTGCTCTCTCTCTCATTCTCTCTCTCTCAAATAAATAAATAAAATCTTTAAAAAAAAAAATAAAGATATTCATAGTAAGAATCACGAGGGAAGCATATTGGTAATTGACAAAACCACACTAAATTCCCACAGAAGAGGCTAACTCATCAGGTTGTGATGGGTGTTGGAGCAGGAGCTTGTTATCCTGAGTCCTGAGTAAATCTTTGCATTTGGATTCGTGTTGGCAGGGGGGCAGTGCAGGGAGCAAACAAAATCACAGCTCTTCATGGATCTACCTGTTATATCTCCCTGTGGGTCTTTCTTCAAGAATCAGCCCTGTGCACTGGGGCAGTAATGGGATACCTGCCCTAGTGTGCATAGTAGGATATGTACCCCATCTTCTGAGGCAACTAGGTTTTCCTCTCTTATGGAACTGTGAGGTTCTTAGTTTTGAGCTATTTGGAAAAGGATCTGTTGGTGCAAACTACTTATAGAAACAGCCAGGATTTGCTGTTTTGAAATACAAACCATGGACTCTCCAGAAGGCAGAGCAAGTAATCTGAAACTCCGGGTGCAGGTTAGCACACACTTAGAGCACATCTCAGTCTACAGATTCATTTTCGAGAATATCTCAATGTTTCCTATTCATACTCACTACAAGAAAGTTCATGTTTTAGTTATTTGTTATCCTTTCCCCACCCACACCATCTAAAACTTTCTGCTAGATTGGAGTTTCATTTCTGGTTTGGGGGGGGGGGGGAATCACTAAAGCACATAAAACTACCTGAAGTCCACAGGCAGAATCCCCCCAAAGCCACATTTCAACTAACCAGGAAAACTTGGAATCACTGTAGGACCCACCCCAACAACCCACACATAAACCCATACCAGAGTTAGCCTTGGGGAAAGGCTTATGAATGGCAAAACAATTATGAACTTTACTAAAATACTTACCAAAACAATCTTTTATGGCATCCGCCCTTAAGGAAAATAACCTATGTTCTAGAATATGTAACATGTTTTATCACATGTTTATGTTGATGACCTATTATAGATGAAAACTAAGATGAAGTCCTCTGAAAACCACAAATTTTCTAAGTTCCGGATTCATGAAATTCACCAAGCAAATCAATGGTAACTGACTAGGACTTTCTGAGAAAATGCAGGATGCCCTTTTATGTTATTCTGATTACTATAACATTTACTTCCTTCTTAGCTGCACTTATATGGCTATTCATTTCTATATATGTGCATCCCATACCTCCAAAATGATCAACTCCAGATATAAGAGTGACAGCTTATACAACATTGAATAAGTTAGCCACAAATATCAGCCTTAACAGAATTGTCAAGAAGAGATAAAATGAAGACCTGGGCACCAGCCAGAAATCTAAATTGAAGTAACAGGCAAGTAAGGAATTGCTGTGAATACCAGTAACTATTTGCAAATTGCTTTTGTGGGCTAGGAGATAAAAGTTTTGTACCATGTGGGGTAGACCCAGAAGTTAAAAGAACAGTTTCGGAGACAGGGAAAAAGGGAAGGAAGATACTGGGCAAGGGAGGGAGGCAGAGAGGAAAGGTTCAGGAATGGAGGGGGAGGGGGTAGAAAGGTGGGAGAAAAGGGCAGGAGAGAGGGGTGAGAAGCTATTGTCTGCCTTGAGCAGCTCAAAGTAAGGTACATTCTGCTATGGTGGAGTCCATCAGTTAGGCTGCTATAAATTGCAAATAAAAAGCTTAACTTGATAGGCTTCAGCAAGAAAAATTCTCTTCAGTATTTCAGAAATACTGCTTTTCCACCATCACTTAATTCAGTAGCTCAATATGTTCCAAGTGAAAAGTTTCTCTGCATTGTCCTCTTTTTTGTCTCAGGGTATTGGCTCACCATCAGGCTCCCGCTCCCCAGGGTCATAAGATGGTAGGTGCACTTCCCAGCCTCACATTCCACACAAAGCTCAGCAGCTGTGGAGGGTTTTATTCTAATTTTTTTTTTTAAATCAATGAAGACTATCTTCCCACCCCCATCCCAAACTCCTCATGTTTCATTGAGAAGAACATTACATGCACCTTCCTTAAACAGTAACTTAAGAGGGGAATAAACCATTAGGATAGACCAACTAAGGTCACTGGTGACCTTGAACAGATCAGTGAAGTGGAGGAAAAAAACCTGACAGGAGCACATTTTATGATCAAATGGTGGGGAATTGAGGCAGTTAAGTTAACCCTAAGGAAAGACCATATTTAGCTTCTCTGAGACAGGAGCAAAGGATGGAAACAGGAGAAGGTTTAAAGCTGAGGGGTATGCATTTAAGGGGAAAGTAGGTGATCCTGCTAATTTTTTTCACGAAGATAGGAAGTGCGGTCTTCAAACATCAGAAGGGGGTGAAGTGAGGGCTGGAGAGGAATGGTAAATCTTGAAACCCACCTAGAGCTGTATTAGAATTTATCTTACTCCATCCAAGTTTTCCAGGGGCTGTTGTGTGCTAAGTTCATGTGTTAAGTATCTGTCCTCATGCTACCTTTACCACTCTGTTTGACATTCCACCTCCTGGAAGCACTTCTTGGTTCCTAGGGACCACTCTATGCATGTCCCACCACCTCTCTGGTCCCATGTCCTCTACCTCTGGTATTTTGGTCTCCTCCTTCTCTCCTTTGTGCTTAACTACATACCACAAATAAAAATTGTCCTACCAGTCAAAATGTATTCCACAGCCAGCAGGATTACCATTGCTTGGGACCTTTTGAGAAATAGTCTCTAAAGCTCCATCCCAGGACTCATATGCTCGCTTAAGTTTGAGAAGCACGTACCTGTTTGATACCTCCTTTTGGGTATCTAAAGGGCATCTAAAACTTTGTGTATTCAAAATACCTTTACCAGTTACCCCTCATGCATTGTGCTGTACCCCAAGGTCTTTGCTCCTCAAACAAGCCAGATTCAGACCCACCTCAGGTCCTGTGCATTGGGTATTCTCTCTGCCTGGAATGCTTTCCCTGGCTCTTAGCCTGGCTCCTTCTTGTCTGTCATTCAGGTTCAGCACAGATATCACCTCTTTAGTAAATCTTTGCGGACAACCCAGTCTAAAGAAAGGCCTCAATTACTTTCTCTCACATTAACTTGTTTAACTTTTATTATAGAATTTTTAACTCTTTGTATATTTAGTTGTTTATGTTCTTTCTTTCCCCAACAAAATAAATGCTCCATGAGAACAAGGATTTTGCTATACCTTCTCTAATTTTACTTCCTTAGTACTCAGAGCATACTGCTCAGCCCTGGCACTTGTAGCTGTCTAGTAAATGTTACTGAGAAGGAAAAATAAAAAAGAATTGAGTTTAAATCAGACATTTGGGAATTTAAGGATATATTTCTTAACTTTTCCTGAGCCCGTAGTCATTCTTTACGATTTGTCTTACAACGGTTTGACAGCAAAGCTTATTGAAAATCCTTAAAATCTATGTTGAATGACTGAACTCAAGAATGGATACATATATACACCAAAAAGTTTAAGAAATATTAGAGAAACTAATTTGTCAGAGAAACAAATATCTTTTAAGCAGGAATTAAACCATCAAGATTGGTACAAATGTGATAATATTAAAAACCTTCCTGAGATGGAAGAAAGGCATTAGCTACCTTAAGAAGTGCTTATAGTTCCTCTCTGTGTATCTCTCTCTCTATCTCGGTGTGTGCGTGTGTGTATCCCGCTGTATCTCGGTGTGCCGTGTGTGTCTCGCTCTGTGTGTGTCTCGCTCTGTGTGTGTCTCGCTCTGTGTGTGT